>NW_006438869.1:1536387-1537439 GCF_000325575.1 Pteropus alecto
GCAGATGACACTGCTCCTTCCTTTGGAAGCACTGTTCACAGCCTTCCTTATGTACTAAATTTGGGGGTACGCAGATAAGGAAGATGGGTAGGGAGTGGACAGGAAGGGAGATGAAAGAATAATTGTGGGGACAGATGAGCTGAAGTGATCGAGTTGGAAAGAGAATGCTCAGAGCAGGGAGGGCAGGGACCGCGCCCAGCCAGGAGGACGGCGGAGAACCTGGGAACAGTAAGCCTCGAGAGCGGACGCAGAGAACGTGAGAGTAAAACGATCTGAACAACGCAGGTCGTGCGGTCATCCAAACGGCTGGCAGGTGAGCCTCCCAGCAGAGATGGGAGGAAGCGACGGGGGAGAGCCAGCTCCTGTAATTCAGAAAACTGATGCCGAGCTGCAAGGCAGAGAGAACTCTCTGGAACCTGTAGGCTCTCAGCTTCCAAGCCCAACCGTAGGTTCCATCCTGATCATGCTCTTGAAACATTTGAACTTAGTGGTAACACTGGATTTAACTTAGCCGCTACTAAGCGGAACTTAACTAAAATATGAGTTACATGAACTCAGCTCTCCACCTTAGCCACCTGCCAGAGGACACTGGGTGTTTTTGTTGGAAGCACGTGTCATCGACTTCGGATAATTCTAAGGGTTTAGTGCACAGGGTCTGACGTGACAAACAAGTCACAAGACGTGTAAAGAAGCAGGAAAATGCCACCAAAAATTAAGAGAAAAGGTAGTCAAATAAGCAAATCTATAAATAATCAAGATGTCAGAATAAGCAGACAGGACTTTAGCTGTGATATGTATGTGAAACTATCTCATGGAAAAATGAACGACATGAATGAAAACAAAGAACAAATTCAGCAGAGACGTGGAAACCACAAGGAAGAACCAAGTGGGAATTCGAGACCTGGAAAATCGGTATCTCAAATAACTTACGTGACGAGCTTTACAGAAGATGGACCCAGGACGGAGCTTTGAGACAGACCGGACGAGAAAACGCCAAAGGGGAAAAGAGAGGAGGGAGAAAACTAGAAAGTTTTATTTTAGAAACGGTCAAA
>NW_006438869.1:1537543-1546146 GCF_000325575.1 Pteropus alecto
CCCTGTTGGTGTGCCTGCACCCTGCCACGCTCCTGGCTGGAACTGAGAGGTGACATCTGTGAACAGCAGAGAGACTGAAGAACCTCCCTCAGGGAGCACCGACGAGACGTCGTGATGCGTTTACTGTACGAGGACGAAGGAAAAGAAAGGAAAAGCCCTGAAGCTTCTCTCTGTTTCTATCACTGAAAATGAAGGCAAGTGAAAAAAAAACCAGGCTCCTGGTGAAGTCGCGAGGAGACAAGGGGATGGTGACTTGGAAGTCCCACCCTTTGAGCTCCAGACGGTGGCAGAGTGAAGACGCCGTGTGCTGGGCTGTGTAGGCAGCGGGCCTGTCTGGGGCAGAGCTTTCTGATGGCTTCCTGGGCAAAGCGCACCCAGAAGCCCGCAGCACCTGTGCGCTGTCCTGGGGTAGGAGCCACGCCCTGTGGAGGCCGTCGGTCCAGGTGCGCGGGCAGGCTCAGTGCTCCCGAACCCTCCTGAGGATTGAGGGTATCCGACGGTGACCCACTGGGGGCGTGCTGCGTGGGGAACGCGGGTCTAAAGGACTGGGCTGAGGGCTGACCACTACGGTGTCCCTAGGGGTCCTGGCACACGGCCCTCCACAGCTATTTGCTGGTGAGAGAGCCTGTGGGCCATCTGTCACACACACCTGAATTTCAACATTTTCAGAAGAGTAACATCACTCTCTCGCAGATGCTCGGTATAGTATTAAGTTTGTTAATATTCAATTAAAAAGTTTAACGCTGCCATTTCTCATTTCATAGCGATGACATCCCTTGAGACTGTTCGAGTCTCAAGGTGAGGACCACGGGCATGTTTTATCTTCCCATCTATCTTTCGCATCGCACAGCACTGTATGGCTGCATCAGCCTGGTTTGTATTGTCTCAAGTTCATTGCCTGTACTAAACAGTAAGGATGATACAATTCGAGATCCAAAGGGTATCATGTGCTTTAGGAAACAAGCTACTTGCCTTTTATCCTCCCGCTACAAAGCCATTCATTTTACCTGACACTGTTCAAAGACACAAAATACACAAAATCGAATGGGGAAATTTCATTTTAAATTTGGAAAACAGGCTTTCCTGACAGTAAATTGTCAGGAACTGTCTTGGTTATAAGGGAAGAAATCTCGGAGTTACACCTGCTTCCTGAAAGAACTTAGGACATCTGACGAGGTGCTGACGGGAACCGCCTGATTTTACGCTTTTCTCTCCAAATATCTCTTTGACCCCAGTCTGGCTGGATGAACAGGTGGGCTTCTTCTTAAGTCATCTCAAGAAGCAGCTTGCTTCTTCTCCAGGAGCACGGTATGCTCTTGCTGCTTATGCCCATATTTCCCAGACTGGTGCCCTGGGTCCTGGCCTGGGGCCGCCCAGATGCCAGGGGCTGGCTGCACCCCCAGGCCAACATCCGCCCCCTGGGTCCCGGCCTCTCGCCTGGGGTCTGCTGTGCGTTTCCTCAGACGGCTGCCTCGCCTCTACAGTGTCCACCCCCTTCTCCTTTACTGCCTCGGGTGTCCTCCAGAGCAGAACCAACTGCCTGTTCAATTCATGGTGCCAGCCTACACCCCCTTTTTAGCAGAAGCCCCAAGTACAGTCATCCGTGTCTACTCTGTAACTCCTCAATATAATACAACCGAACGTAAGCCTGAATAGTTCAGAGCATTCATCTTTAAACATTTAAACTACCTTCTCATCCATTATCTTTAGTAAGAAAGAGTGAAAATAACAATGTCTTTCCAACTTTTGTTTGTTCCGCCAGGGAAGAGGATGACAGTCAACATTGAAAGAATACAATTTAAAAGCATCGCCCTGCTGAAATCTTTTCTATTTTTAGATTCTCGATCTTGGGGGTATTTGAGGAGAGACATTTCATTTCCCATGCATTCCCTCCTCTAAAGCATTTTTTTTTCCCCTTCTAAAACTGGGCAGGCATCAGATGAATAGCCAAACTGCAGTAAGTGGGTTTTCTCTCTCTTTCCTTCGAGGTCTCTACGCAGACCGAGGTCCTGATTCGGAATCGACAGGGAATCTCTCACTTTCGCCCTTTTTCCCCACATGGAGTCCTCCCGAGGGGCGAAATCGCTGTCTTGTTTAATACAATAATTATTGGCTCTTCGATTTATTTACGATTCCCCTTTCCAAGGAATCCTTATCTGCCAGACTGAGCCGCCCAAATTCCCCAGCAGGTGTCTAACGTTAATTCACGAAGAACCTCCAGAAAAGGAGGCAGCATCCGCGAGATTAGCTTCTCGGGTTCGGGAGACAAGGGTCCGGACGCGGGCACTTAATCTGAGACATCGAGTTTCAGCCGAAACACGCAGCTCTCCGGCCGTCCAGGACCCGGCTCGTGAAATCCCGTCATTAAAGCGAGCCGGCGAAGCGTGAACCGATGCAGCGCCTCGTCTGGGAACCCGGGCTTCTTTTTAAAGTACCGGTTGAAATTGCATGTGTTTTAATTCAAACAACACCTGCCAGGGCGGAAGACACGTGGTTTGAAAAGCAGAGGAGGCATGTCACTAACGTGTCCCGACACCGACTCAGTAAAGTGACGGCCACACGTTCCCAGGAATAAGAGTAACGCACGGCTCCCTGGCTGCCCTGAGATGTTTCCAGAACATCTCTCTCGCTTGGCGCAGGTGGGACTGCTTTCCCAGGGCCAGGAAACCGGTCGAGAAGGTGCCCACAGCACTGCGTGATGCGTGGCCAGGGAGGGGCCAGTCCTCTGGATGAGGTGCCCTCATGCCAGGGGGTTCTGCCACATGCAAGCCACTGGCATGTGACGAGGACAGAATAAAGCCCATGCACGTGTGTATTTTAACTGATGGGTGAGCCATATGTTTTTAGAGCCCTCTGCTCCCCAGTTCTGCTAGGAGACACCGCGGGCACAAAGCACTCCCTGAGCGCCCAGGAGATGACGACAGCAGGTGTTTCTGTCCCAGCAGAAGGATGTGGACGAGGTCTGAGGGGTGACCCGAGCAGTGGCTGAAGCAGCTTCAAGGAGATGGAGCTCCAGCTGGATGGACCTGTCTGTTCTGCAGAGAACACACTCTCACGATCAGAGAACTGGGTAAAAGCATCTTCCCAGCTGTGATGACGATCCATATCAGGTCTTGAGTTCCACGGATACGTGTCTCCAAAATCCGGCTGTGAGGTCACCAAAGGAGAGAGAATGCTTCCAAGGCAACACAACGCTCAGGATGGCATGGATCCGAGACAGGGGCCACCATCCGGCTCCCCAAAGGAAAATGCGTTTCTCACTAAGCGAAGAGCTGACACGCAGTGGGGGCTGGGCAGGGGGCCGGGGGTGGGACGCTGGTCATTTTAGGAACCTTACCTTTTCCTTTATTCGGTCTTTATCTTCACTTAAAGACAACATCGTTTTTATTTATTCCTTTGTTTGTTGATTTATTTATCTATCTATTTAAGGACATGTAGATTCATTTATTAAAGAACCTTTCCTTTTAAATATAATCGGCTCTCATCTCATCGTCTACAAACAGTCTTTAGAGGGGCCACGTAAAACCTTCCGTCTGAATATCGAAAACAGATTGTGGCAAGAAAGAGAAAGCTGGGCGCGCCCTCCGCCTGCTCCCGGCCCCGGCGCTCCGGGATGAACGAGAGGGATGATCTGAAAACGCTGCGAAGACGGAGAAACAGCCGCCAAACAGCAGCCGCTCCCCGGCTTGACCCACAGTGCGCTCCCGGGTAAGCCTCTTCCCTTGTTTCGTTCACGATTTCGCCGGCGTGGGCAGGCAGGAGATGTGCACTGCTGGGCACCCCTGGAGACCTGGAGCCCCTTTCTCTTCCATGTCTTCTGGAGGACAGCTGTGTTTGGGAGCCAACAGACACCCCCTAGGACACGGCCCCAGAGAGGGTGGGATTCTGTCCGGCGCCTCCTGTGAGACTGGAAGAGGTGTCACCTGGACAGAGGCTCGGTGAGTTGACGATGCCATAAGGTTTGCCAAAATACGAAGAATGGATTACGTAACGGGAATGTGTGGGGGCGTCGAAGAAGGATTCTCAGAGATCCTTGTGAATGGGGTGAACAGACCAAATGAGAAAAAAGCACAGGGAACGGGTCATGGGACGCAGAGAGGGAGAGGGGGAAGGACAGCGGCATGCGGGGGAAGGGCCGGGTCCACGGGGCAGGGCGAGGCCCTTCTCTTCAGTTTAGGCAGGGGGGCGGGGAGTGGGGAGGATGCTCGCGGCATCCCAGCCTCGGCTCGCCTGCCAGAAAGTGTGGCGAGCCGCCACCTCTCAGGGAATAGAAAGGAGGGTGCTCGGTGAGCTCTGCCGATACTACCTGCATGGTGTAGCGGCTCGGCACACACAGAAAGAAAGTGTTTCTACTTCCTCCCCAGTCTCGAAGCTCTTCCAAAGCGGCAGCAGAATGAGTGAGTGTGGTTAGGAGTCCTGGCTTTCAGGGAGCATCTAAGCTGTCTGTCTGTCCTCCCTGGATGCTGTGGGAAGAGGCTGAACCAGACGTTCCCCTCTATGCCTCCCTCTCTATTTGCCAAACCTCCTCTACATCTATTCTTCAGAAAGAATAACCCTTGTTATTCACCCACCAGTGAATCAGTTCAGCAAACAAGTACCGAGTGCCTGGTACAGGCGTAGTAAAGTGCTGAGCACTGTAGGACACAAAAATAAATAGGGTGCAGATCCCCAACTGTTATCTCATTGGGAGAAGGTGTGATGAGTACACATCAAAGTAAAAGACAATGCAAACATAAAACTACACAATGGAGATCTAAGATAAGAGAGTTCTCATCAAGTAGGTGCTACCCGCCCCTGCTGACTTCAAAGAGTAGCCTTCCCCGGGGAATGGCTGAAGAATTCAGGAAAAAGTTCCTTACGGATGGGATGCAATTAGGGGTGAGCATGGCAGGGCCTCCAGCGTGGCACCTCGGCATGAGCCGGACAGATGATGTCACATGTTGGGAGCCTTACCTGCAGTGTCCACACTCTACTGAGTGACTGTTTTGATCCAGTGTTTTGATTTTCTATGCTGTCTGCGAATGTGTAAAACAAAACAGCACATATGATGAAATTGCTCTCTTTAGGATTATTTTCCATGGATGGGTAGTCATGGGTTAATGACCAATGTTTGCCAAGTGGTAGATGTCTCTCTCCCTTGTCTAGCGTTTATATGTTTTTTAAGGGGTTTTTTTTTTTTTTTTGGTTGTTGAGGTTTTGTTCGTTGGCAGAGTGGGTGGGGATTTGACTAGCCATCTGCCATCATCATCAGGAACAGTCAGCCTAATGAAATAGATGGCATTTTGCTAAACTTTGTAAAGTGACACAATATTGTTTGCTCTTTTCACTGAAGCTATTACCATTCTTTAAACAAAAAACCTTTCTGATGATGAGCTGATACTTTGCCCAGAAGGATAATTAACGTTTTTGGAAGGTAGCAAAGAAATGTATGAAGTGGTTTAACCTGGACCACCGCACATTACGTCACTCAGAAGAACACGACGATTTATCGGGAGCACGCGTACTGACCGACGGCTCAGACACACTCAGAACTGTGGCAACAGCCCGCTCGGGAAGACACGGGGGAGGCGGAGGGTGTCATTGCTCTGTACTGCTACTATATGGTCCTCATTAGAGCTGATGGGGTAGGGTGACCTTTGTTCAATAGCTTATCTGAAGTTTTCCTGATAACGGAGTCCAAGAAGACAAACCATTCCTTAACCGGAGAGTGAGAGCCATTTCCCCGACCCCAGACTAAAAGAATGGTCTACGAAGAGATGCAATTTAAAGTGAAACCCCAGAACCAGTGGTGTGAACTGCGTTCCTTCTGAAATTCTGAGTGTTTGCATGTATCTGGTAAACTTCACTGGGAAGATGAACCAGCTTTTTGATGACTGTCTTTATTGGTATGAAATCCCTTCTGTTTAGTTAAGGTTGTATTTAATTTGCTTGCTTAATGTTTTGCTGATCTGAAATTCATTTTAAGGTGATGGTCAAACAGGAAAAAAGTTAGTTCAGTTATTCATTTAGCAAATATTTACAAAGTCTCGACTACGGATGGGCGATGTAGGTGAACGAACAAGCCAGAACTTCCCATAAAAGTCAAAGACAACACAAACGTAAGAGAAATTAGAAGATTACTTAAGGAAAATGAAACGAGCTTACATTCCAGCACGGGGAGACAGACAAGAAACAAGACACTTAATACGTCGTAGGTTAGAAGGTGCTCAGTGCCGTGGAGAAAAAGCAAGCAGGGAATGGAGTTGGGGTAGGATTTTAAGAAAGAAGCCAGAGAAGGTTCTAGCGGGCAAACAGCACTTGAGGGAGGACCCGAGTGGGCTGACTGAGGTGTATGGACATGGGGAGGAAGAGGAGTCTAGGCAGAGGGAGCAGCAAGTTCAAAGGCCCTGCAGGATGCGGCTCCTGAAGTAAGGGCACCTCATTGACCTGGTGGCCTCAGCAAACCTAGTGACGGGGAGAAGGGAGAAGGTGAGGTTGGAGAGGGAACAGAGAGCTGTATCCTATATAATCGTGTCTGCCTTCAAAGTCTTCATTTTACGTTGGGAGGGATAAAGAGCCATCGGAGGGCTGTGAGTGGGGGAATAACAGGCTCTAAGGTTTTAACAGGGTTATTCAGGCTTCTGTGTTGACAGTACATGATAGGGGTGAGGGGAGAAGCGGAGAGACCAGGTAGACGGCCGTGGTAATGCCCGAGATGAGAGATGGCGGGAGATTGGGGACAAAGTGTCAGAGGAGAAGTGTCCGATCCTGGGAAAATACAGAAGACCAGATCTGTTGATGGACTGAATGAAGGGTGAGGAGTCAAAGGGGACTGCAAGGTGCCTGGCCCGGACCTCTGCAAGGACAAACTGTCGCTTGGTGTTGTGAGGAAGACTGTGGAAGAATCGAGTTTGCAGAGAAGATAAGGAACTCAGGTCTGGAGGTTTTGTATTTGAGATGTCTGCTAGACGTCCGGTGGAGAGGTCGGACAGATGGTTGGACACAGAGATGTGGGATTCATGCCAGAGATATCTCTTTGGGAGTTGTCAGAATGTAGATGATCTTTCACTATGAAACTATATGAGGCCACCAAAGCTCTGAGTGAGAGTTGATAGAAAAGGGAAAATGTACCAATTTATTTTTTCATTCTTCCTTCAAAGTCATTCCAACTTTCTTTTCAACAGATAAAGTTCCGTGTAGCATTTTCTTATACAAATCATGACTCTGATACAATGTTTAAGTAAAAGAGTTAGCAAAGGTCACAGTTCCTTTCTACTAGATAGAATGTAATGATGTGATTTTTTTTGTTAAATTCTGCTTTTCTTATTCAAGAAAAAAATTATTGCTCTCATAAAGCCTTAGATATTTTCACTTCTTTGTTTCAATGATTGGTTCCCTTTCCTGTCTGGTGACATTTGATGGTAAAAGCTTAATTTAAATGGGCCATATAGTGCTCCAAGAGTCCCCGCCTCAGGTTGAGTATGAGGTAACTGGCTTTTGAGAAAGAAGAGATGCCTGGAAGCTAGAAAAACAACCAACAGTTCACTATTTTGTTATATTTTAATCCACCAAAGAAATATGCAAACTCACAATACCGAGTAGTAGACATCCAGGCAGTAGACTCATTAGCTATTGATTTTTCCTCCATTTTCTAGAGGAGCAATGGAATTTTATCGGAAGCCTCAGCTCTGTTCTGTCAGAAACAACTCTGACAGCGGATAGGGAGAGAGTCTCTTGACCCTTTGAGCCAATGGCTAGTTTAAATATTAAACAAAATCCGTAAACAACATTTAAATTAAATTCAAACTGTATTTAAATATCAAACTCTATTTGTCTTCATGGCTTATAAGGCACTGCAAGCATAACGAGAAATGGCAATTATTAGACGCAGATTAAAAAGCTGGTTTCCCTCTACACAAACACACGGTTGGAGACCTGCAAAAGCTTCGGATTTTACTGGAGGGTACGATGGGCACTGTGAAATGGCGGGAGAAGACACGACTGGTTCCCAGATCACAAAGGGCTGAGTAGGCCACGCTCAGGAATTTGAATAGCAACATCGGATCCATGTACTTATGTAAAATTTGCGTATGACTCTCGGGTCCACACCTGGCATCCCAGCTGCCCTGGGAATGGAAATCCTGCCCCTTCAGCTGCTCTCACCTTCTCTCCCCCAGATCCCCTGGGGCTATATAACCTGAACCTGCGGCAGGTGATCCAGCTGCCTGCTGCCTGACCGCCACTGACACCTGTTACCTGCAGTCAGGCCTGCCAGGCTTCCCACTCCACCGACTGACCAGCAGCCCTTCGGGAACGATTGCCTTGATCCCAGATGTCTACACTTGGATGGTGGCCTGTGGGGAGGCTGTGCCTCTCCCCAGCCAGGTCTCTGTGGTTCAACAGTTCTCCAGGCATCAATCAGCTTTGGCCTGGGCATTTTCCCACCTACAGAGGGAGGAGCCAGGCGGCCTCTCCAGCCTGGGCTCCCACTGCTTGCTCTGCCCCAGGCACATGAGGCCCCTTTAAGGTCCTGAACCCACTGGCTCCCGCCCGGCTCCCCTTCTAGGGGGCAGGCTGCAGAGGCTGCTCTATCAGCTTTGATGCCTTACCGCCAAATATCCACG
>NW_006438869.1:1546157-1552875 GCF_000325575.1 Pteropus alecto
TCAAATCTTTGCTCAGCTGTTACCTCCCCAACAACTCTTACCTCGACCTCCTATTTATGATCAAAACTCCTTATGCTAAGTAAAAGAAGTCAGGCATAAAAGCTCACACACTATATTATTCCATTTACATGAAACAACCTGAGAAGGAAAATCCATAGATACAGAACATACCTTGGTGGCTGCCAGGGTCTGAGAGGAGGGGTGACGGGGGTGACTAATGGTACAGGGTTTTCCTTAGGGGGATGAAAATGTTTTGGAGCTCCATATAAGTGGTGGTTGTACAATATTGTTAAAATCCTAAATGCCTTGAAATGGTACCCTTTAAAATGGTTAATTTTATGTTATGTGAATTTCACTTCAATTAAAAAAAAAAAATAGCAACCTCACCAATCACAGTCTCCTTTACCTGGGTCCATTTCTCCCCATGGAATGTTATTCGCATGTGTATTCTGTTTACCGCGCATCTCCCCTCCCCCAAATGTAAACTCCGTGATGGCAAAGCTTCCTGTTTTGCTGGCTGATGTAATCTCTGGGCCTGGAACAGGCCTGGACCAAGGTAGGTCATAGATACATACTCACTGAATAAACAGATGAATGTATGACCTCTTTAATGTTCATTAATTAAAGGTCCTCCCTATCTCTTGAATACCAAATTAAAGGGAGAGGATTCTCTAAAAAATAGGATGAAAGTGCCAACAGGGTCTCATCCAAAAGAAATTTAAAGAGAGGGGAGGCGAAGTGGCCTGTGTCCCGTGACAACCCCGTTCACCACCTGGAAAGCAAACCAAGAGCCCCACAGGGATTCGGAGGGCGGGGAAGAAGATGGCATCCAGTTCTGGGCACTGCGGTCATTGCAAAGATTAGAAATGTCCACAAACACAGCGTGTCCTCCATACTCTAAAAGGTACCCCCGGGGCGTGGGTTTAAACCAGGAGAACCGGGAAGACACGCGGCCTGTAACGCAGGCCCCGTTCCTGCCTGCGCGCGCGCTCCGCGTGTGGGTTCAGCCGCGTGCGGCGGGACAGACGCAGGACACTGTCATTTACAGACGGGGACGCTGGGACGCGCCCGAGAGAACAGAGAGCACGTACCTATGAGTTCCTTATTTCGGACGTCCAGGGCCATGTTGCGGAGCGCGGTGGCCACGGCGCACACCACACGGTCGTTATCTATTCGGAGCAGCTCCACGAGGATGGGCAGGCCCTTCTCCTTGCGGACAGCGGCTCGGATGTACACTGACCACTGCAAAGGAGACGGAGGCGATGGCGTTAGAAGCGGAGGCGGGAAACCCCACAAGCGAACAGCGCGTGCGGGGTGGCAGACTGCCGTTTACAGGAGCCGAAAAGGCTGACTTATCAAGACCTGGTTTAGAAGGGGTTGAATAGGTTAGACATGTATTTGAATGTTTTAACATTATTATTATTATTATTTTTGCCTTCAGGATATGATAAAGATTTCAGGGTGAATCAGTTAAGTGCATTTTGGTTTTTTGGTGCCAGCGTTTTCAGTATTGGAGTTGGAAAGCCATGTGCAGCTGTTTGCTTGATGTGTATACTGGATGCTTTAAGATGTGATGATTTGGGTCAGGAAGGGCTAGCTATGGACAGTAAGAAGAATAAAAAACGAACCCCAGAAAAAGTAGAAAATGATAAAAGGTTGAGTGTTGGAGATTTTTTTTTTTTTTAAAGAGATGTGAATTTGGGGGTGGGGCAGAGAGCTGAGCTGCCAAACATACTTTCAGTAGATCTGTTGAATGATAAAGAATAAATATGTCAGTAAAAGTTAAGGGTAAAGAGAGAAATACGACATTAAAAATCGAGAGTAAAAATATAAATTACAAAAACATTAAGATCAAAATGTACTGTGTCTCGGGCCACAATTCAATGTCTAATTTATAAAATAAGATATACAATTTGTCTTGGGTTGGTGGTTGGCGGCCTTAATGGAACACACCTAACTTTACTATTGAAATGTACTTGCAATAGCAGAATGATCAAGCATTCCGATTCCATTACAGAATGCAGGGAGGCCCAGATTCTCAGAAATTTGCACATACACTTTATACTCTCGTACCGTGTGCCAGGTAACAGCGTGCACTACAAAAGGCAACCAAAAGAATATGGGTTTAATCTGTCGCAATTTCATTTACGATCTAAGAAAGTGAACATTCAGGACATGAAGTTTTGGATTCTGTGATAAAGTCCTCCTGGGGACCACCAAAGGTGGAGCAAAGTCCCCACCCCTCCCCCGGCAGGCCCCGCCCCCCCTCCCCCATTGGGGCAGACACCCCAGAGCTGGCTCTCACCTGTGGCAGGCAGGGAGCCCCCTCTGGCAGTGAACGTAGGGCATACGCCATGCCTGCCACATCCTCAGCCCAGCCCTGCATGAAATATGAGATTAAAAAAACACACAACTTCATCCCATCCTACGTTAGAAGTCACATTCACATAGTTTCTTATCCCCATCAGCTCATACGGTAAACTCTTCTCCGGCCCTCGCTATGCGCCCCCAGCTCCAGGAAGCCTGAGGGGGTGGGAAGCCGCTAGAACTTGTCTCGTGATTGCAGTGACCTATTTCACAGCCCGGCCCTCAGAGGGCAAAGAAGGGGGATGGTCAGGAAGCTCAGACCTGGGAAGACGTCGTGTTTTGGATGCTGCTTCTCGGAATTTGGATGTGTGGACGTGGTACCCCTTCCTAGGAAAGACGATTTTCGTTGACCTCCTTCCCTATTTGGAAACCTCTGGTCTTCGGGGCCCAGAAAAAAGGGGCGACCTGAGCTTACGCAGCCCCTTTGGGTTTCTCCCTGAAACTAAGGAGGGAAGCTAGAGAAAAGAACAGAAATCAGAGTGTGGGGTCAACGTTTACGAATTGTGCGCTGAACACCAACAATCGATTTTTACTCTGGAGCGGCATCCTGGGCCTTCTGGGAGACCGTAGGGGATGTTCTTGGGAACGCCAGCAGGCTGATGCATGGGCGTCAGAGACGACCTCTTTCCCAGGGCCACCTCATGCCAGCCAAAGATGCCAGTTGGTGATCTCTTCTAGCTCCCCAAGCCCCTGAGAGGTGGTGTTAATATTCTTATTTTGTAGATGAGGAAATCTAAACATAAAATTGTTAAGCGACCTGCCCACTGGGATGAGCTGAGCCTCCGACCCCCAGTTCTGTCACACTCCAGATCTGTTTCTCTGTGATGCTGACAACGTTCCCTCCTCTGCCATCATCTCCTTCTTCCCCTTAATGCTCTGCGCTCCGTCTCCCAGACACAGCCTTGCCCTCCCCTCCCTCCTTCCAGAAGTCGATATTGGAGAACCTCGCCATATCCGACATGAGCCAAGGAGGAAAGGCTATGATTCTATCTTCTCAGAAGTCCAGCTATTAGATCCTTCCCATGGTGGATGGAAGGATGATTTAGAAAATGATGAGAGTCCTTCGGCTTTGCCGGGAACTGATTTGAGGGTTAAAAAAATGGCTACGTGTGGCCAAAATGTGTATGCTTTATAGATATACCTTTTTGGTCTATGAAAATTGTCAAAAGTGGTATGTTCTTCGTCAATGAAAAGGGAGAATGAGACGACAGTTTTGATTTTATATTATTGCTATTGCTGCATAGAAATCACTTCATTTTGAAGCTTTTAGTTGTGTATGTGTTTCTATGTGGATGGAAAATTCCCAATATTAGCTTAGTACACAACTCAGAAGAAATCATCATTTCTATTTTACTCAAAAGATGTTGGAAGGTTCCACAAGTTTTCCTGACATGCAGACATGTGATAGTGATGCTTTTGAAGTGGCAGCGACCAATGGACCAGTCTTGGAGTAGGTCAAGTGGAACCAATGTGTAACCCAACAAGGAGTAAAAGACAGCTCAGAGGCAGAAAAGAGAAAGGCACCATGCAGAGAAAGTTACTCGGGAAATGAGGGGTACTGCCCATGTGCACTCAGCACAGAAACCCGAGGCGCCTAGAATTTTTCTGAAACAGAAGCGAGCTGCCTTGGAAGCCCGTGGTGGTTAGAAGTGTGTGTGGGTTGCCAAGAGTTTTGAAATCAAAGAAAAGTAGGTGTAGCACTGGCATAAAAACAGATGAACAAGAGAAAAGTGTACCATAACCCACTGTGGCTGAGGTGGAGATCTCAGGACAAAACTTGACCAACTTGCAGAAAGAGCGAGAGCACTGTGCGCTGAGCACGCCAGTGTACAGGGCAGGGACAAACCGGGCATGGACCGGGATGCCTGTCAGAAGAATGGTCCATGAGCCAAAGAGAGGATGCTTGATGATTCAAGAGGAGGAGGAGGAAGGGAAGGAAGAGGAGCAGACAGGGGAGGGGGAGGGCGACAAAGAGAACTTGGAGGAAGAGGAGCTGGTCCAGGGCAAAACGGCATAGACACAAGACCCAGATTGTTCCTGGGGATAAGCTTTCTCAGCGAGACTCATGAGCATTCAAAATCATCTCAGCTAAAAGAAACCTAACATGCCAAATGCCAGGTGCAACCCTATTTTTTTTTTACATGTATTAACTCATTTAGTTCTCCTCTCGACCTTATGCAGTATGTATTGTGTCGCTCCCATTTCACAGATGAGAAGAAAAGGTCCCGCAGCCTGCAGACGGCTGACCAGGTCCGGAGCCCAGGGAGCACTGCCCCGGAGTTGGTGGGCTCCACCACCATTCTCCGCCGCATCTCGGAAGACACTGTAAGTTATACACATCTGCAGTCACGCTGAAAACAATCCCTTACGAATCCACCAATTAACCTTGGCCGAATATTTCATGCTATTATTTTAGTGTACAAATAACCCATTTGAGTCACCTCTAAACTCCCGAGTTAAAGACCCCGGGAGAAGTGGTGTATGATGGGAATCACAGAGGATGGCTTAGTTTGTGTCAGGAAAGCAGTGCTTCAATTTGCATGGGATGAGATGACAATTCGAAATAGTAAATGCTGTTCCTTCTCTTCCCTTGGACCACTGCTTCTCCTTTCATCTCGCCCAACAAGGTGTTGTCAGAATGGAGCAGAGAACAAAGCAGCAAACACTCAGTGTTTACGGCCAGAGGATGCAGATGCAGGTTGAAGGTGGGATATATTTGAAAGGAGATGACAATGGCAGAAAATTGGCCTTTTCCTCAGAAGTCAACACAGAGCCTCCGAGCTGGAGAGAGAGAGAGAGGATCCAGATTGGAGAAGCGGCAGAGGGGACTGCCACCTGAAGTGTCCCTGGATGGGACCTCCTCCGTGTGAGCGGCTGATGATAGAATCCACCTTGAAGACAGAAGAGTCAACAGAAGCTCTGCCGTCCTTCCCGGACCTCGGCAGTGTCTGTGCAAGCCCCACTGCACCATCACTAAGTGGGGACCACACAGTACAAACAGCAACATGGCTTGCAGGGTGGGAGAGGGTTCCTTAGCCCCGGTGTGGCACAGGGGAGTCCCAGAGTGGGTGGGCTGAGGAAGTCAGCTGACGATGCAGAGGGGTTAGTGGGCCAGGAGGTGGGAGGTACCTCGGAATGGTGGGCGTAGACAGTGCCTGCCTAGGTTAAGGAGAGGATGTGGCAGCATTTCAGGGGAGTTTGAGAGTGGGGGGTGGGCACGTGTGGGCACGGTGAGCACCTTGGACCAGAGACGGTCCAATCACCCAACAGGATGAGGAAGCGTGTCTTAGGCAAGAGGACAGAAAAGATTTGAGACTGAGAAATGGACGCCCCATCCCTACCCCCTGCAGACACTTCCCCCTGCTCCCCAAGTTTAGCATCAATTGCAGGGGGCAGGAAAGGGTGAACCTGACAAACAGAAATGTGGCCAAGGTTTAAGGCCCGAGAAACTGGGAAACAGCAGAATTTGGCTGAGTTTACCAAGAGGTATCTAAAGTAAAGGTTTTTATTTTCCCCTTTTTTTGGCATCTGGCAAAATTAGGGCTCAGAGATGAAACTAAACAGAATTACACAAAACGAAGAAAGTTACTTGTACAAGAGTTGGTTCCCAAGAATGTTCCTTGGTATTGACGGTTTGGTGATAAAGTGAAGTCGATACCTTTTTAACTCTTTGAACTCAGGCTACCTCATTCTAATGTGGTTTCCAGGGGCTTGACTTTTAAAAATCCCAGCCCGGACATATTTAGGATTAATAGCTATAATTTTTACAACTATTTCTCCCCTTCTTAAACTAAGATGATTTCGTTAAGACTGATCCGTGTTCCAAAAGGAGATTAACACTGTAATTTAACTAGCTCTTCCCTCCTGAAATCCTAAGAATTTGCTAAATAACTACAGATAGTATCTCTTTAATTGCTAAATATTCTACGATGAGGCGAAACCCTTTATAGTGCTAAAATTCTGAATTAGTCGACTAATATTCCTACACTTGGACAGTTCTCATGTTTTAGATACTTAGTTAGCAATGAAGTGGTTTGGTTTCTTGCTTGTTTTCCCATGGATTTCCTTTATCAAATTAGCCAGTTTCCCCACTTTTTCTTTTGACATGTAAAGTATTATTTTTTCAAACCGAATCCTTCCACACATAATTTCATCTTCCAGGAGCGTTTTAGCATCTTGTCGTGTCACAGGGCCACGATGTGCTAAAGCCCTACAGCTATAAAATGAGCAAGACAAAATGAATTTAGTGCAGATGCTCGAGATTCCGAATTCGTTTCGGAATTCATTCATGATGTCATGTTATTTACGATGGTATCTCATTCTCATGATAAGAGAGCAGAAAATACCAAAA
>NW_006438869.1:1552962-1566761 GCF_000325575.1 Pteropus alecto
AAAAAAGTTTATTCAGTCTTATTTTAACTGGAGGTTTACTATAAAAAATGTTAGAAATATCCAGAAACTGTGTGGTTTTCACACCATGCCTCTCGTTATTCTCTCTAGTGTGGATTCTTATGATTTACCAAGTTTGTCCGGTCAGAGAACAAATTCAGTGTCCTTCTCAAGGCTACTGACCCTGTCTCTAGGGACAAGTCTTGCTAGTTCTCTTATTTTTAACTCATTTGGGCCACATGGCAGAAGATTCTGTTTCCTCTTCACATCTATGTTGCTACCATGCTAGCTCATTAAATATTAACAGATGAATATCCAACTATCTCTTTAGTCTATTTTATTTTAAAAATAAATAGTGAAAGAATAGAGTCTTTGAGAATAGTCACATTTTCAGGGGAAAACAGACTAAACAAAAATATCTAACCTGTTTGGCCTGATAGCAAGGGCAGATACATACAATTCTATAGTTCAAACCCTGGGTTTTCACAAAGTTCAATTACAGTGGAAATACCCATAAATGAGAGTTCAAAGAGCATTCATTCACATTTTGAAGATCTTCAATCTACTAAATCCCATTGTTTTAATATTGTGTGACAAAAAAAAAATCATTGTCCTGTAAATGAGAAAAAGGTAACCAAAGTCTATGCTATCTATGAAAAACATTTATCACTTTGCTTCTGCCATAACGCTATATGTTTGACACTCATAAACCAAGTAATGAGTGTTTTAAAGTTTAAAAAGTATTTAGGGCCATTATGAAGATCTAGTCTGCTAGTCAATTTGTCACAGTAAAAGAGCGTGCATGACCTCCCCATAAAGAAAAGTTACTATTTCAGATGACAAGGTCTATAAAAAACCTGTCTCTATGGAAAATTCTGGTGTTTTACCTTCACGTTTTTGCTTTGTTTGGGTCATAAAAACTTAAGGCTACTAAAAAAAATGCCACTAAATTTCAATAGTTGCTATAAAAACACATTCTTTGAACTCTAGATTTCAGATGGCAACAATATGCTCATGAAACTTGATGCTGCTGTGTATCCTGAATTAGTCTTTTAATTATTTAAGATTTTTAAGGTCTTTTTAAAGTAAGGATTTCTCTGTTCAGTTTTTACAGGAGTTATTATTAACCCTTTAAAAATTTTAAAAATTTAGCAGTGTTTGGCTTAATGACGATCTTCTAAAATCACCCCTATAGATTGTCCACATTTACTTCCCACACATTCCCTTACCATTTAATATAGTAAATTAATAAATTATATGAGATGACAATGATGTCATTGACTTTTATGCATGATTGTGTATTTGTATTTTAATGAGAAAATTCTTATATAAGTATATATATTTATAGCTACACACAAATATTATATCTTGGCAGTCCCTCACTCTGCCTGAGGACAATCCCATTTGTCCAGAATCGTTAGGAAGACAAGCTCTTCTTATAAATAAGGTTGACATCCTGAGAGTAAAATTCTACTCTAACCATTGGGATAGAAATCTCTCTAAAATGCTTTCTGTCTTTTAAGATGACTAGTAATGATTTAACACTTTCTCGATGACAGAGAGTCGGCATTATGATTATCAGTTATTAGACTATATGCAACAGCCCAGACATTGAATGACCTCTGACAGTTTTTCTCTCTTATATCCTTGTTGACTTTTTCTAATTCTTCTGTCTTTTCTCTTTGCCATCAGAGTATTTACTCTCCCTTCTTATGGCAGATCTGTATACCCGCTTATGAGAGGCACTCCTTGCATTGTTTAATATGTTCTTTGAGATCCGATGTGGACTGAGAAATCCGATGGTCGCAGCTGTTAAACTTGGTCTAAAACTGAGAAAGATTTTTGTGACATTGACTACATCTGCTCCAGACCCTTCTGCCTCCTTCTTAGTAGTCTCTAGTCTATTAGCAATAGAAACAAAAAATAACCAAATAAGTGTCTTCTGAATATGTGGGGATAAATCTCACACTGGGGATAACGATGCTGAACTAATGGGCAGGTTTGTGCACTGAAAACAGTCAGCAAGATGTTACTGCCGGCAAATATTGAGAATTTTTATTATGCTTCTTCCATATTTCCTTTTTTATAATCCAAGGTAGGAGAGAATTTTTAAATATCAAAATAGTAAAAAAAATTAATCTTATCATTTTCATACTCCATACACCAATTCCTGGACATATCTCAGCAGCAATTCCAGCTGACCTGGTTACCTCTGGGACACAGAGCCTGATAATTTAAACAAGAAGGTCAACATGACAGGAGCTGTGGAAACGGACAATGCTATCGAAATCTGTAGTCTGCAAGATGAGTCTGGACATGGAAAAGACAATAGTTCACCAACAACTCCTTTCTGTCAACTTTATATGGTACTGACTTCATGTTCCCATCATGGACTGTGATCGTGTGAAGATGGCCTGCTCATAATATGTGGTGTTAACTGCTTAGTGACTGACAAATATTTGCAAATGTGAACGAATGCCATCCACAAGAAAGACATGTGGAGATAGATGCTCTGTCATAAACCCTTGTGTTTGAGCACTTTTGCTCAGCTAGACACAGGGTATAAATAAATAAATGGGGCTTGGCGTCTACCCTTAAAGGGTTTACAGACCACATTCCTTTCTGGAGGACATTCTTAGCAGCTCGGTAAGGGCCTGTGTAAATAAATGAATAATTTTGGTGTTTAGATGTGGTACAGTTTTTAGAACATGTCTTTTTTTTTTTTTTTTTTCTGGCTGCTTTTAAGATTTTTTCTTTACTACTGATTTTGGGCAATTGGATTATGATGCACCTTGCTATAGTTTCTTCATGTTTCTTGTGCCTGAGGTTCCTTGAGCTGCTTTGATCTGTGTTTATGGTTTTCATGAAATGTGAAACACTTTTAACCATTGTTTTTTCAAATAGTTTTTCTTGTTCTCTCTTTTCTTTCATTTGGGAATAGCAATTACACATGTATCAGGCTACTGTACTTTTTTTTTCTCTTTTGTTTAATTTTGTATAATTTCCACTGCTGTCTTCCAGTTCACTAATCTTTTCTTCTGCAATGTCTAATATGCAATTATTCCCATTTCTATGTTTTTTTGTTGTTGTTGTTGCTGTTGTTTCAAATGCTGTACGTTAACTCAAGAAGATTTTCTGGGGGTCTTATTAATATGTTTTCCATGGTTTTAATTTTTTTGAATATGTGGAATATAGCATTTAACATTTAAAGCAAAGGTTATCGTCTTACATTTAAAATCCTACAGAGCTCAGAGATATGTCTCCATCTTTAAATTGTTGTAAGAACCTAAATATTTCTCAAAGAAAATAATAATTCACTAAAAAATCATACTTTAAGATGGCACACTTGATTTGCTACCATCTTGATGGCTTTGTGCCTCTGATCAGACTCATGCCTGCCGGTCAGAGCCTACTTTCTCATGCTCACTTAGTTAGTCCTCCAAGGCAGAGGGGCTAGATGGTGACTTGCAGCAACTAAGTGCTCTTGGCTG
The DNA here is from genome assembly GCF_000325575.1 of Pteropus alecto. Lineage (NCBI taxonomy): Eukaryota > Metazoa > Chordata > Mammalia > Chiroptera > Pteropodidae > Pteropus > Pteropus alecto. Next base: position 1,556,451 of record NW_006438869.1, read on the forward strand.
TATATAAAGACCAATGACATCCTGCTCCCATCTTTGTATCTAGTGCTGTGATTGATGTGCATGAGGTGCCGGGAAGCAGCCATAATCTCCTCTGTTAAAGATGACACCTCTGAGACATAATGACGTGTTATAACTTGCCCCGCGTCACAAAGCTCAGAAGAGGTGGAGCCTAGGTTTGAATTGTGATTTGAATCAAAGTCTCCTAAATGGAGAAGGGAAAAAGATCCTAGGGTTAGTTCAAGGAAGTGATTTCCATAATTATCTCTTTCTTACTCATGCAAGGCTCGACTCTAGAATTCTGCCTGGCACGACTCTGCTTTTGAAGCTTTTCGTTGGTTGCAAGCGAGTGACAGCTGCACTTCAAGCCTTGCCCAACTTGAATTCTTCCAGCATAACATTAGGGATGCCTATGGGCAGTGGGGGAAAGGGACAGTATGTCCATTCCTGAGACTCTCAAAAGGAGGGTGGGCCTGCCCAGGCATCAACAGCCAGCTCCTGAGAAGTGCTGTCAGGGCCTGGATCCCAAGAGCTGGGATGTCATACCTGCAGCTGAGACTGTAGCAATGGAAACAAAGGATGACGCTCACACACACACACACACACACACACACACATGACAAGAAGGCAGATCCTGGAAGGTATAACAAGAAGGGAGGGTGTAGCTGCAGGACAACGCTGAGGTCAGTGGGCGTGGTGCCTACAGGACGGAGCTTCTGAGACTCATCTGTCGCTGTGTGCCTCTACCAACATTGTTTTAAAGAAAATGAATGTTCAAGAGTGTTTCTGCATACACCAAACACAGGCTTTGATATTACATGAATGGAAAATGAATGGCAGAGATCCAAACTTCCTCTCTTGATATTTTCCCCATACACCCTCATTTTTTTCTAAGAAGTTATACTTTTTTATGCCACAGTGAAAATTAGCTTATGTTAACAATTAGTGACCAAACTCAAGAATTCTTTGCTATGGTGAATTCACTTCTACTCAAAATGAAGGTCGTGAAAATTTTCATGAAAACCAATCAGAGATGGTGAGTGTTTATAAGAACAACAAAAATGCCCTCTGATCTCCTTCCCAAACATATATTTGCTTTAACAGTTTTGTCAAAGATAACTAGCAATGCTATTCTTCTCTGTAAGCCCATAATTTAAAAATGTGAGAAGTTCTTGGGGACAGGATAGGGGTTCACATGGATTTTATGCAAGATATGTGAATATTAGCTCCCTTAACAGCCAACGATAGTGCTTTGAAAAGCATCAACACATTGCGGTCCCTCCTGAAAACGAAGTAGCTCAGGTACACAAACAGAATGGAAAACACATCACAGCGTTTTTAATGGCTATACTTACATCTATCCATCTGTGTTTTGTGTGCTCTTCGAGGACCCCTAAGCCCTTAAGAAGAATTTTTAAAAGGAATCCCTACGTCCAACAGTTCAATGTGACTGGTCTTTCTCTAACGTCCTCAGAAACTTTATTAGAATTACATTTCTCAAAACTGGCCTTCTGTTACGGTCTAAGGTCGTGCTCATAATTCCAGATTTCTTTTGTATTGTAACAAACTAGTCATACCTTCCAGCTCCCTGCAGCCAAGTTCTGCAGGGCGCCTGCCGCCCCTTCCAGCGTGTCTGCATTTGAGCACTCAGAGAGCAGTGTGAGGTAGGGTTTGACTATTGATGGGTGCCACAGCATCTGGATCCCTTTTGGTGGTTCTGCACAGTCTGGAAGAGGTCCTACTCCATCCCACTGGTGGAAGAGAAATGAGAGAGCAAACATCTTTAACATCATTACATTTCCCGATACTGCCTTCTATAAACATTACAGACGAAAACAGAAGCAGGGGGTCATCACATTCGGTGAGCTTCTACTGCATGCGGGGTAATGCAGCAGCCACCCCAAAACAGGACAGCCTTTCCTGCCCTCTGAGAGCGTGTGATGGAGGGTGGAAGGGGCTGAAGCATGTACGCGAGTGAACGTAACTGGCAGTGGAACGAGCTAGCTCTTTGAGAGCAATTCTAACACATCGCTTCAGGAAAGAAGGGGAAGAGATGGATTAATTTTGGTTGGGCAGAGTGAAAGAAGGCTCGAGATCAAGGTAGTGCATTTCACAGTTAGCACATTATTGGCTACAGTAATTACACAGTAGCTGTAACAGTCAAAGGCCCACACTTCTTAGGCATAAGGGTTCCCCGCAATAAATTCCTATATAACTTGTAAAACACATGTTTGCTTGATTTTGAGTACTATCATTGCATCGATGGGCATCAAACAAATGACAGAATGGACAAAAGAGAAAATTGCTATGGTTTATTTGATGCATTGATACAGCCTTAGGCACATTTAGATCTTAACACCAATGTTGATAGTTAAGTTTGCTTTTAATCGAATCTAATGAATTAAAGGAGCATGTGTAATTAAAAATTAATTACAAATAACTTTAAAATTATGGCTTATTGCACGAAGGAATATCAATAGACCATTAGAAATGATAGTTGTGAAGACTGTGTAGCAAGTTGAGCAAATGATTACAAGAAAAGTTAAGCGAAAAAATCAGGACACAAAGTGGTATGGGTTTATGTTTTATACCATGTGAAATGCATCGTAAAAACCATGTAATAATAACTTACTAATAAAATATTTATGTCTTTCATTTTTTCCACATTTCAAATTTTCTGTTCTATTACTCTTATAATTTAAAAAATATTAAAAGTTGTAACAACGATTCTGATCTTTGATCACACACAGCTTTTGTCTTTTGTGAAAAATAAAGTCAATAAGTATAATGAGGGTAGAAATGAAGTAAACTATATGTATAGAAAAATATTCTCATTCACTTGAGAAAAAGCACAGCAAAATAATCTTTAATTTTAGAGTGGGAGTACTGTTATTTAACTGCTTTATCTGCATTTATTAATGATTGCTTAAATAAATAGGCTAAATGTCATATGCTAAGCTTTCTCACAAATATTTCATGTACGTATATATGTGCATGTCTGTATATGTGTGTATGTATGTATAAATACAAAGACACAACTATATTTCAGAATCTGTGTAAATCCCTTAGTTGTGAAAATTTTACTAGAAGAAAATACAGGCTTACTTTGTATCTTTGTAGCATAAAAATAGATGTATTGATAGTGAAATGTAAATTTAACGGCTACAAATAACTTCAAGAAGATCATTATTTTCCAAGAAAAAAATAAGAAAACTCCTGCCTTCTTTTTCTCAGTTATGATACAGCTTAGTGTAAGTCGAGGCTAAAGCTCCGAGATGAATGACATCCCATTAAAATGAACGTCCCACTAAAGGTCATTTTCAATGCGCGTGTCACTCAATTTCAACTTTTATTTTTCCGATTTCAACTTTTTAACAAGAACACTCGATGTGGGAATCTTCTTGTTTTTTTGAACCAAAGCCGCCTCTAAACCCTTCAAGGATCACTCTGCACCTGCGCACAGCCTATCGATGAAACAAGTGCATTTCTTTTAAACGTATAAAGAAAGCCGAAAGTGAACCAGGCTTGTCACATTGCACCCGGTTCATTATTGGAGACTGGCTCACTGTACTGGAAGACGGTATGAGGGAAAAGGCACTGTTACTCTGTAGGTTGACATCGACGATGAAGCAGGGGTAATACTGGCTTCTCAAAGGAAACCGACTTGGGGTGCTGGATTTCTTTGCTGGTGCAATGGGAAATGGAAAATTATTACGGTTTATTTTTTTCCATTTTTTATTTTGTCATCTCTTTAAAACTTTTAAAACTATCATTTTCATATGAAGACTTAATACTACTCAGGAAAATCAGACTATGAAATTTAGAACTCGAGACGGATGAAATTCCCCTCTCGTGTGAGAGCTGACAGGGCGGCAGGAGGTATGCAGTAGTATTTGCATGTTTGTTTCGAGATGTGACAAACTCCACAAAGAGCGAAGGCAGCTGTGTTGTCATTTGCTGGGTTTCATCTTGTTCTCTTTTTCTAACTTCTGTGCAATAGAACACGATAAATGGCTAAGTCAGTAGACGATTTTCTTCTGCTCTGACATGGATCTATGTAGCTCTCAAAGACCTTTTATTACAATCCTTTCTTAATGGTTACATAGAGAATCTGAAGGAAATAAAAGGAAAAACCGATGTGATGTGGATAATCTTTGATGGCAGCGAGAGATGGAGTTCAAGGGGATTCTCTGCTATTTCTAAACACCGATGGCACCCTAGCATGTCCATACTGCAGAAAAAGAACTGTTTCGAATTAGTCAATGTACTTGGCCTTTATCTCGGTACTTTATTCAAAATTCTCTTGGATTAATAGGGAGAGAGGTGTCGGTTGTCCTTTAAAAAATAGATTTTGATCACCCATAAAAAGAATGAAAGTCTTAAGAGCTGTGCTCCCATATTTGGCTTTATGTTGCTAGACAATAAACATCGGCGACACGTTAGGGCAGGGGTGACACAGGATCACGCGAAAGCTGAGAAACAGTTCTGCGCGTGCAAACTTTTACTGCTCACTTTCTACACTGAGAAACCATGGGCTACGAACTCCGACCAAAGTGGAAATAACGTCATTTATAAATTTAAACCCGAGACGCATCGATCCTAAAATTTCTACAAAACTGTCACACCAACTGAAGGCATGCACTGGCTGCGCCTTTAACACGATCAAAACACCGGTCGTCCAGCTATTTAGTCCTGATAATACAGGACTAAATAAATTCATGAGCCTTATGCAAATGGTGCTTCTTTTGGACTCTATCTGGAGGGTGTATCATCAAAATTCTTTAAAAGCTTGAAATATGAAAATAATATAGAAAGAAGCAACAAGTTAGGAGAGAGTACTTTCTATGTCCTAGAGACAGGGCTCAACCAAGGAGACAAAGTATTTGTAGGAAAATAACAGCGGCAAAGCTAGCAGAGAATTCGTAATTATATTATCTACAGTATTGCCTCGTCGTGTCACAAATACACACACCTCATCACAGTGTATGTGTTTATCCATGTTCATTGATCAGGTTTATGTTTGAAAAACAAGCAGAGATCAGATAAAGAGAAGCAAAAGACAAAGAAGAAAAAGCAGAAAAACATTTGTGATTTAAAAAGTTTTCATTCCAGCTTGGGGGAAATTTGCTGTGAAAGTATTCGTTTCTTCTCTCTTTTTTTTTTGACTCCTCACACTTGATAGTTAAATAAATGTTCCTTAGTTTCGCGCACATTTTTATTCCATCTGGTGTATTTTAACGAAACTTGCAAAAGTTCTAGCAGCTCTTGATTTTTAAAGTTATTACTTAAATGTTTAAATTATATTTTGTGCAAATCGTTCTCATGTTGTCAAATAGAGAAAAAAAAATACCAGAGAACATATTTTTAGTTTTGAAGTTCCTCTTATTCATTGTCTTGTTTATAGGAATTCAGAATTTTACACATGCATTTAGAGTTGGTGAAGCTAAGAATTAAGTGAGTTATACCAGTGGTTTTGAGATTCTTTATGGATAATCCTATGGTTTGAATGTTTATGTCTTCCCAGCATTCCTATGTGAAAGCCTCAATCCCCAGTGTTGGGAGGTGGGCCTTTTGGGAGGTGATTAGGTTTGGTGGAGATCATGAGGGTGGAGCCGCCATGATGGGATCAGTGTTATAAGGACATGAAGGGACCAGAGCGTTCTCTTTCCAGCTGTAAGGACACAGCAAGGAGACGGCCATCTGTAAAGCAGGTAGAGGCCCTCCACAGGGACCGAATCTGCTGGTCCCTTGATCTTGGACTTGCAGGCTACCAAACTGTGATAGATAAACGTCTATTGTTTAAGCCACCCAGTCTATGGGATTTTGTTATAGGTGCTTAAGCAGATTAAGACAGTAATCATAAACAGGAGCAAGAATACTTGGTACTAGGGTGGCCCTCTGGCTACATTGTGACTTTTCTGCCTGGAGCACTCTTGGGAACAGGCTGGCAGCAAAGCCAGGAGAGTGTGTGGCACTGAATTATGTTTCAGTAGATCACAGAGCAGATGAGCAGACTGATTTGTCATCCCAAATAGTGCCACAGTCAAGAACATATTATCAGTACTTTTTTTTACTGGCTTTAAATGTATGACTGTACGGCTGGTATCGATAAACCAAACCAGTGAACAGTTTATACCGCTTGCTTTCTAAGCTCGAATAAAATGGAATATATATATTATCTCTACAAGAAAGTAACGTTGAAACCTTTTTGGAAAAGAAGAGAATAACACAGTCCCAATTTAGAAGCCAAGTGGCTGCCACAATTTAGACACAATGCCTTCTGTCCCAGGCAGGCAAGGAGGCCCGCGCTGGCCACTGTAAGAAATGCCTGCTTAGGAAGAAAGTCACGTAGGGGTGAAGGTGTGTTCACAGTTTGGGTTAAAAAAAATAATAGGAGGGAAAAGCCTTTCTTCGGACTTGCCTTTAGTACCTTTGCTGCTCAGTAGGGCTTAAAATTCTATTTAAAAGCTACCTATCTTAGCTGGCTTGAGGATGGAACAGTGGAAGCCATTTGCTCCTTATATGAAAGATGTGATTTGGGGATAAAAATCCAAAAGTTCAAAAACCAGGAAGTAAAGATGTCCATCCACTTCACAATGAGACTTTGTAGACGTGGGCTCTTTAAGGGGTGGCAGCTCAAGAGACAACCGGAATTACCACATTCCTCAAAGCCCTTACTGGGTGAGAAGAATTAACAAGAGGTCTTCAGCTCCTCCCTCCACGGAAGCCTACACCTCACCTGCCCCAGCTCCGTCTCCAGCACACTGGGCTGGCTGGCGCCAGGAGATGCAAACAGAGAGATTTACATTTCAGGAGAAACGCTAAAACACATAGCACCTCCTCTCACAGATGTCAGAGCCATTCAAAGAAAAGAGCTATTACTGCTGAGCTGTCTCCTTGAAACACAAACAGAAAAGGCCTCTTCTCCGGTGGAACGCATCTCTACTGCCTAGATTTCTCCACCAATGGGGGGACATCACAGCCACCACACACTTGCAGGTTTTTGTTTTTAAGGGATTTCAGTGAAATAAACAAGTCCCGTGATATTGCAAGATAAGGAGAGTCAATCTGCAGTGATAGGAAATATTCTGATTTTTAAATCTTCCCGCCCAGGTGAAGTCTCACATTGCAGAATGTAGGAAGAGAAGGGAAATTTTCCTTCATGCAGAGTTTGGATTAACGCAGCTGGAGCCAGTACTAAATACTTTAAGAAGCAAGGACCTAAATATAAGTCTGCCATTTTTACTTGACGTGGTTTGAGCAGCAGTTACTAATTGATTTTGTCTTTACAGTGTTTCATTATCACTTCCAGAATTTTTTTGGTGGGGGGGCAGGGATGGAAGGGAGGGAGATGGGGGAATAGAAGTGGTTATTTTAAAAACTCCAAGCAACTGTGAAAACCCAGAAAATAAAAATGACTCTTGTGTTGACTCCTGGGGATTTCAAAGAAGGGAGTGGTAGCTCAGGTGTCTGAATTCCCCCAGGGAGCTGTTTAGAAGATGTTGGCTCCAGGGGACTGAGCTGTCCAAAGGGTATGGAAGAATTCAAGTCAGAGGTGAAGGCCAGTGAGCTCTATTTGTGTGGCACACACTGTCTCCTGCAGAAAGGAGAAGGGATTTGCATTTGCAAGGTCAGAAACCCGTGTAAGAACAGAAGCAGGGCGTGATGTTTTCTGAGTGAAGCTTCAGGAGAAGAGAGATGCTGTGATGGTGAAGCTACTATGCTGTGCACCACGGAGGAGTGTTATCCAGGCTGGTCCATGTCACCACACTCACGTGCCTGTTCCCCAAGTCTTCGTGATGGAACCAACTGCAATGCCACTAACGCTCCTCTGGAATTGTCTGCTCCTCACTTCCTATTCCCCTGGGCCATGATACTCCCTGTTGCCTGCCTTGCAAAGGGGGCTCCGACATGCCAACTTCCTTCAGAGAATCCTGTGGCCTAGTTTATTTATATCTTTGGTGCTATGTCCCTCAAAGTTTAGTATAAGCGATTTTACCACTCGAAGGGATAATTTTAGTTGTCACAGCAGGAGGAGGGGCTGCTACTGGCAACTACTAGGTAACGGCCGGGGATGCTGATATACTACGATGTCCAGCACAGGCCCCACGACAGAGAATGACTGGGGTCAAAACATCAACAGCGAGAACCCTGCTCTAGCAGAACCAGACATGGGTATTTATCAATGGCGTGGAGCACCGTGCAGTAAGACGTAAACGTAGACGAGGAAACTGAACGTGACGCCGGAAATGGAGTTTTAAGTCTGCAACTCCCTGAAAGGCGAAGAGCAGCTATTTCAGGTGAGGGGGGATATTCTACAGGAGAGGCGCGGATTAAGCAGAATCTCATTCACTCATGGGTAAGAGAGAGTCGCTGCGGGAAAATGTGCAGCCGGGTCTTTGCAGCCCCGTGCAATTTGTTGTTTTGAGGACACAAAATGTTACGCCTCGAGTCACCAAGCTCCTGGCATATGGCGAGGTGAGCCCATGCTGGAACTGGCCGTGAGGAATGAGCGGCAGCTGAAATAAGCAGCTGGTGGGAAAGCAAATGGCATTAAGCAGGAAAAGAGGAAGAATGGCTGCTTATGAGAAAATGGAAACCGTCTGGAAGACAGCAAAACAACCCGTGATATTAAGAAATGAGACCTTAAAGGTGTCGAGAAGATGAAGGGCAGATCCATCAGGTGATACTAAACCAAATCAGAACGTGCTTCAACTCTCACTGGTACCTAGAGTGATTAAGAGCAACGTATCCAAAGCCTTCAAAACGTTCATTTAGTCTAGACAGTTTACTTTTAAGAATTCATCCCTGGGACGTGATTAAGGATGCAGGTGAGAGTTAACGAGCCAGATGTTTATCACAGTTTGACGTCAGCTGAAATGTGGAAGCGACCTAGCCTTCTGCCGATCCGGGGCTGGTCTGCACACCGTGGCACAGCCCTGTGGTGGAATCCTGCGTGGCCTTTCGCGTTCTGGTGTGAATGACTGTTGCCAAGGAAAGAGGTCATGCTGGGTCAAGGGGTAAACTGTGTCAGGACAGCGTGCAGCGAGGCAGAGGAGTGTTGCCAACGCCCATACCTGTTCCTGCTGTCAGTGCCACGCCAGGGTGGGCAGTGGACAGTCACCTGGGGGCAGGTTGTCAGGGGCAGCAGCATTTGCAGAGAATTTACAGTGAAATCAATGAAAGTCGGTCCTTTATTTAAATTATTACTATGTGTGAACGATTCTAAACAATTTCAGTCATAAAATATTCCTCCTCACAGAGATGGAGAACTCTCACTGTACCCCCTTAGTTTGCACTGCACCCCCTTATCCTTAAGAGAATGCCCCGAGGTCACGGTTGCCCCGAGGTCATGGTTGCCCCACAAAAACACTACACCTCCCAGCCTCCCTTGCAGCTGATGTGACTGACAGACACACGGTGTGTGTGATGCTGACGTGAGCGACATTGGGTTGGGCCCCGAAGGACACTCCCCTGCAGTTTCTTGTGGTCCATCTCTGCTCTCAGACTGTGGACAGAAGAGCCTTTGGGGGCCACAAGGGGGAGGGGACACCTTAAAGGCAGGACAGGATCAACCTAAGGAGTCCCTGAAGCTGCAGAGCAAGGCTGAGGGCAGTCTTAATACTCACTTCCTTGGGAAACACCTCGTCTAAGACCTCAAGAACCCGGCTGCCCGACCTGGCTCCTTGCCCGTACTCCACCAATGCGAGATAACTGTGCATGGAAGGATTAAACGAAGCCGTGCATCAATACGGAGAGAGAAAAAGTTCTGAAAGAACATATGTCCGGATAGAAACTGTAACTGTGGCTCTTCCCAGGAGGGGGGATGCTGGAGGTGTATTATTTTCTTCTTGTAGCTTATTGCTATTTTACTCATATATGAGTTATATGTGCTATGTGCATATGTATATATATATATATATATAGATAGATAGATAGATAGATTAGATAGATAGATATATACATACATATATATATATACTTATAATTAACATCAATTTGTCTAAAATAAGGAGAAACACTTAAAATTTAAATTTGAAATTCTAATCTCCAACTTGCAGTAAAGTTCATTTTTGTGCTCTGGGACCGTATTTGTTACTTAGTCGCGGAGTCCCATTTCTAGGCCAATCCCATCGGTCTGAAGCAGTGGGCAACGTGTGAGGTTCTTGAAGAGGAGGTGATACCCAGTACGAAGTCGTGAAAACCCAAGGGAACCTTTCAGGGGACGGGATTTCGTGATATCAAATCCCTTTCGGGATGTCTCGTGTTCACACCTTCAGAACAAAGCAGTTTTTAATCTGAGGTGCTCAAAAG
>NW_006438869.1:1566969-1582321 GCF_000325575.1 Pteropus alecto
GATGATGTTTGATTTGGTCTTAAAGGTTACTTCTCCAAGTCGTGGAGGGAGAGGGGAATGCCAGCCAGAGGAACGGCATGAGCGAAAGTGTGGGACATCGGGACGGGCCAGGAAAGTGTGCGGGGAAAAGGCCTTGGACGTTCTGCCAAGACGTGTCTGTCATCGTGGAAAAAGCACGGGGCATTGACGGCACGAGCGAGGATAGAAACGAAGCGACTTTGCTGGGAAGCCGGAGCGGCCGCGACAGAGGAAGCGCCTTGCACATCTTATACCTCAAACCCTGGCATGTTAAAACGGCAAAATCACCCCTGGACTGGGCCTCGGACAACACTGTGTCCCAGAGAACCGTTTGCAAAGAGAACAAGAAAGCAGTTATTATGACTACCGGACTGATGACTACTGGACTGAAAACTAGAAACGTCGTTTAAAATTATCATCACTATGTTATATTGTCTGCACCAATAGAAATAAATGCCTTCCTTCTACTGATGCGATCATTCCCCTTCCCTTTCTCATAAATAACCGCTGTCTTTGTCTCCTAATTGGAACATTCTTTGGGCTTCGGCCCCAATCAGTGCATCCCGAATAGCTATTCCCATTGATCTCAAGTACATGCCTTTTGCCTCTCACCTTGAAAGGCCCTTTTAGTTTTCAGTTACATGTTTTACACAGAAGCATACTGCTATCGCTTTTGCGTATAAAATTTTATGATGATATAAGTGAGACTTCCTGCTAGGTATGCAGGTGGCATCTACGATGCAAGAACTAGATGGAGAAGAGCAACAACGCTGACTCTTAAACTGACCATAACTCAGCGAACTGGGAAGCAAAAGTGATCAGGAGAGATGGTCTCCCACGTGAAAATGCTGGATCAGAATCCTCTTTGAATTCTCCCAGGTTTATGTCTCCTCCCATGTGGAGATACGCATGTGTACGTCCGTGTGAATTAAAAAATTCACAAGTGATATTCAAGCTGAAAAGAGAGGTTTTGAGTTCTAGGGCATCTTGCTTGTTTTGTTTCTTGTTTTTTTTTTTTTTTTTCCTCAGCAGGTTTTCCTGTACACTGTCAAGTTCACACTGAGGAGGTCTGGCAGGCCCAGGTCTGCCCTGGCCAGCAGCCAGCCATGTCCCGTCTCCTCTAATCTATCTTTGAGTATCCACGACCCCAGGGCACCATCACAGGAGCCTTGGCCATATCCCAAATTGAAAAAGAACAACAAGAATGCTTATTTTTACAAAAGGTGGAAAAGCAAATACATCAAGTTTGTCTTCTTCTATTTTCCTGGACCTCCATCTTTGGACAGCCACCCCTACCCCGCTGAGCCAGGTGGCTGGTACAGAGCTCTGCTAAAAGGCACAGAGGACCCTGCCAGGTGAGATGTGATTCTTGGAATGACATGTAGACTGCTTTGGGGGGAGGTTCTGCCCAAAAAGGCTAGAGAAACTAGCAATTTCTTATAATTCAGCAACAGGTGCTAAACACAGAGACGAAAATTAATTAATTAATTCGCAAAGCCTTTTTTTTGGACCAGAATGTGATGCGTGGAAGGGGCTCAGAGTCTGATGATCCTAGTACGTTTCGATAGCAATCATTTCTTGAAATAAGAGTATGAATAAAGCATCTTTGCACCATATATTTTCTTGAATTATCTCTACCAGGGATCTAAAAGAAAAAGTTCCTGAAATTTTCCTTATAACTAAATCTGACCTGAAGGGTGTGATAGTATTTTCCTTAGGTACAGAATATCAGTGCCAAACCTAAGACTCAACATACATTTCTGGGATACAGCACGCTCCAGAGGCAATCATTAAACCAATCACGATTTTCATCACTTGTGCTTCCTGGTAAAATCTCTGGCTCCTGTGTCCTGGGAAGTCTCCCTTATGGGTTAGATAACCTGTCATCTTACGTAGCCCCTTGAGCCTTTCTTCAAGATGTCTTAAATTTAAGAGAAGAAAACTTGTATGTTTTTATAAGCCAACATTGACCAAATCAGTTAGTGCTTTCTTGAATATTATTTCTCCGATAGTATTTGAAAAGATTACAGGTGTAATGCCCATTTGTAAATTTGTAAATTACAAGTACAAAAAAGAATCAATCACTGTCTTCCGTCTTTGCTGTTACTGCCCTCTTTCTAGAGACACAGTCTTTTAAACATGCATAGATTTTATATTTGCAAATGTCACATATTTTACAAAACTGGCCAGGTTTCATCATATCTGTGCACGCACCTGTTTTTGTATTTCTTTCTTCCTTTTTCTCGAATCACTACATAGTCTTTAAAAACCTGACTTTACAAGCAGTGCAGATATTAAGGGATGTATGACATCTGACCATCTTTAAAGCTGTAAACCGATCGAGGTGAGTGAGATCAGTTTGTGGGGCCCTCAGGTAACTTGCCGTCTGGCTGTTAGTAGATGCAGATGGACAGCGAGAGGCCTGGGGACACGCCCATTTCTCACCTCGCTGCCATCTGGTAAGGTGATGAATCAGGCCCTTGTCCCGCTGGAGGTGGCCTGGCCTTTGATTCCTTCAGACACCTTTGTTGGAAGGGCAGCTTGCTCTCCTCAAGTGCAAACCACTGGAGGAAGTCCTCGGGGTGAAGTGCTCTCTTGGGCTGAGACTCCGGGCTGGCTCAGATGCCTGTCTCTCCCACACGGGGCACCGCCTTGACTCGATGCCCTCCCTGGGCCTGGCCAGGAGGCCCGGTGGATTTGGTGGAGGCCTCCTAGCCCTCTCCTTCTTCCCTTCATCTCAAGCCCTTCATCTCTGGGCCTCCACGCTCCTCCCCGGCCCAGGCTTTTGAGCTTTGCCTTCCTTCCATCGGTCGTTAAATGCAAGAGTTTTTACTTTTGACTTTTTATATAGATGGAACTTGACAACACACACTCAAATGGATTTTTCAAACCAGCATGACTATTACCCTCATTAAGTTTGATACTTAATTTTCAGGCGCTTCAAAATATTTTCATATTAGAGTGAGCCCAGTTAAAAAGGCTTTAAAAAAAACTATCACTTGATTGAAGCCATAACTTTGAAGCTTCTTTATAAACAACAATATTCTACTGTATTGTAACTTATAGCAGTTACAATAAAACTTTCTTGAAGAAATCATTTTTTCCTTAGAGGCTATTGTAAGAAAAAAACAGGACAAACGACCCATATTAATTTGCATTTAGACTCTGGCAAAAATCACAAAATTGTCCTGATCACCTTGTTAAGAGTCGGCAGATGGACATGAACAGATAGGAGACCTTTGCTGTCTGGCCATGGCTTCTTTCTCATGATGTTGACAAGATCCTTGTCACCTGTCTGGTGACAACTTCACCTTTCTCAACTCAGGAAAGAGCTCATTGATGTCATAACATAGGACGAGAAGGGCAGCGTTCTACGCCTGGCAAGTAGCTTACTCCAAGGTCTCCTGCAGGTGGCTAACAGCTTTAAGGTGGGGCCCTATCTCGGGGTGAAGTCCGTGAACGTTCTCTCCTGACCCCACTTCCCAGGACCCTATCACTCCTAATCTCATCTGTCAATAGAGAGACTTCAGGGCACATGGGTGCCCCTTGGAAAGGTGGAGCAAGGGTTCAGGATTCAGGGCGGAATCTTACTAATGAGACACCAGTGACAGGCACTGGGGCCATCGGAAAGATGCACTTCGGAATCTGAGCAGCAGACGAGAGAGAAAACCTTGAAATTAGAGGGGATTTGGTCTCCGTTTAAAGTTTTTTCAGTCAAGGCAAAACACCATATTAAGGCAATTTTCTCAGTCCGCCTTTGGAACTGCCGGGGCCCATCTGGGGGTTCTGACTCCTCCGGGGGCAGGCGAGACCAGGGGGTTGTGACCACGCGCAGACTGAGAACTGAATTCCTGCCCACATGCGGTTCCCCGTTTGCCCTTTACTGTGCTCGCTCCCTTTCCAGAAGAAAGCGGTGTAGGGTCTGGGCCCGAGGTTATCATACTGCTGCAAAAGGAAACCATGAGAGCCCATTATACCTTTGTTAGGCCATGTTTAGTTTATCGGACACTGAAAATGTTCGGAACCCATCACGGCCTGGCTCCCTTAAGCACCAGGTAGGAAAACTGAGGTATCTGCCATCACTTAGTATAACGCCTGGCACACAGGAGATTTTCAATAAACACCTGGTGGCTGACGACTGTATTCCCCGGATGGGAAGGTTGACTTAGGAACGACTGCTCTTTCAAAAGGCTCCTATGACTCAGGACACGGAGCAGAGACCCAGGGCACAGACCCAGGGCGGGAGAAAACGCAAGGCTGGGAACTTAGTTCTCAGAGTGAAAGGTCATATTGAAGAGGCAACGCGCATGTGTCTCCTAAATTACAGGTGTGTTTAAACTGGAACACACAGAGCCAGGTGTAGAAGCACCTGGAGCAGCCTCAGGGCCCACAAACAGCCAGAGAACTGGAGCCTACAAAGATGCAAACACTGCCGTATTCAAGTCAAATTTAGGAATTATATTTACGAACGCGTTCGCATTATCCTTACTCTTCATAAAGTAGTTCCTTTAACCCTTACTCTAGGTGAAATGACTCCTAAAAGAGTTTCAAAAATGGCGTGCCATGAGCCAAATAGATACGTTGCATATCTATTTTGAATGAAAACCCTGGTGAGAGTGTTGTAGGTTCTCTTGGGCTTTCTCAGTCGTCCAAGGCTGGGGACAGCCGGATCTGGGTCCGGAGGACCCCAAGCAGCTGAGATCTGACCAGTGTCCAAAGGAAAGGTGGACGTATAATCAGTGTGGGGGGGAGGGGGAGGCTGGACCTGTGACCAGTGTCTGGGAGGATGGGGCAAATCTGGTGGCAGGAAGGACATTGCTTCCCCCTGCTCCCTTACCTGGGGGCCCGCTAGCTGAGGCGTTCGGCTTTCCAGAGGCCCCAGGGAGAGGGGTGGAGGTTATTCCGACTCCTCCAAGGCGGAGGGTCGCTGCCTATCAGCCTGCACTTCACAGCAGGACAACCACTTCCAGCTGCCCCGGGTGAAGCCTACTCGTCTTGCAGAGGCCTCTCCAGCTGGGCAGCTTCCTGCATTCATCAGAGTTGCTCCCCGCCCCCAAACTAAGGACTGTGATTCTCTGACTGCCACCTCCATGTCCCCCACACAGTCAGGGCAAGGTCGCATCTCCGAACATTTCAAAACGTGCTGTAAAATCCATGCCCGATTTCCGTGTTTCTCGTAAGCTTTTCGCGGACCGCATCGACCCCCTGCATCTGCTGCCCGCGAGGCACCTGCCCGGCGCCCACAAGGACCCGACACCTGCGCGCTAAGCTGCAGCGGCACCTGGTCTGACTGTGCGCGCGGGTCCCAGGGCGCCTGCCTGGGCCCCCCCCGTGGCTCTTTCTCTTTTTTAAAATTTCCTGTCTCAACGCAGCAGGACGCGGCGGAGTCCTTGAACGTTCCTCTGTCCCGGCTGTGAAATTCCCCCAGGACCACCGTGCAGACGCGGCAGCGGCGTCGCGGAGCGCGGGGACCCCGCACCTAGACACGCGGGAGGGGACACGCGCGCGCAGCGGCGAGCGGCCGCATCACCTGGTCTTGCGATTTCTTCTTCTTCTTCTTCTTTCCCCAGCACCCGGAGCTCTCGGCGTCTTTGCCGTTGGCCTCCCCGCAGAGCAGCCCGTCTAGCTCGTCCGTGCCCACGTGCTGTCCCTGAGACGTCTCCGCCGCCAGCCGGTACGACAGGTTCCTTAAAATGCACACACAGTTTTCAACGGTCTACGGAACCCAAAAAAAGAAGGAAACAGAAAGTGAATGGATAAAAAACGACCAGCACTCCACCCAGAAAAGCAAGCGGTCCTCATACACCTCTCTCTGTGGATGTACTGAGCTGCAGGTTCCCGAAGGACGCCCCCTGACGCTAGCCTCACGCCGGCCGCAGTGCAGAGAGCTTAGAAAGGCTTGGAAAGGTCTCAGGGCCTTTTCTCCCTCAAAAAACAACTTATCAACAAGAGTTGCTTCTATAAACAGCTGCATTGTTGGCTGAAATTCGCTTGTGAGTGTGGAAGAGCCCACGACCTCAAGAGGTCCCAGAGGCTGTCTGCTTACAGATGTCTCCTGCATGGGACCCAGGCACAGAATCACCAAGAGCATGGATAACCAGATTTCCATCAGCTCTGGAAAGGTGACGCTAAGGTCTACTGTGCAACAGGGTGTTTTCCGGGAGAAAAAATGGTACACGCCAGGTGTGTCCCAGGCAAGCGAAGCATGACGTTTGCAAGTCATTGGTTTTGAGATGGCTGGTGCTCTGATTGTCTCAGTAGGGGGGTGAAACAGTGCTTAAGGACGCGTGTTGCAGAGCTGGACACTGGTAGAACCCTAGGGCTCTGACGACTGGCTGTGTGACTTAGACGAGGCCCCTGACGTCTCCGTGGCTCCCTAACTTGCACCGCCATGGTCATCACTGTACCCATGTTTTAGTGTGCTGGGTGGATTAGGTGAGCTAGAGCATGTGCATGTGGTAGGCAGAATAATGTCTGCTCCCCCTGCCCCACCCCACAAGATGCCCATATCTTCATCTCTGGAGCCTGTGAACATGTCAGTTTATGTGGTGGCGGGACTGAGGTCCCAGGTGGAATTAAGCTTGCCAATCTGGTGACCTTCAGATGGGGTGGTGACCCTGGGTGATCCAGGCGGGCCCATGCAATCAGGAGGATCCTGTAAGTGGAACAGGAAGACGGAGGAGTTGTGAGGGGGACATGACCTGCCACTGCTGGCTGTAGAGATGGAGGAAGGGGCCACGAGCCAAGGAATGCTGGCGGCCTCTAGAAGCCGTGAAAGGCAAGGAAACGGCTTCTCTCCTAGAGCCTTCAGAAGGAGTGCAGCCCTGTCGATACGTTGATTTTAGCCCGACAAGACCCATTTCGGACTGGTAATCTCTAAAATGGTAAGATAATAAATTTGTGTTTCTAAGCCACCGCATGGTGGCGATTTCTTACAGCGGCAACAGGAAGCGAAACTGTTGTTTACGTACGGGGAAGAGCTTCTCGAATGCACTGAAGTCCACGTAAGGAACAGTGGCGGAGAAAGCATCACTTGCAGATCCAAGGCATGTGACTTTGAGCCCGGCTCTGCCATGTAATGAGCTGTGACCTTGCTGTGTGCACAAGGTTAAATCTCTCTGTGATTCTATTTCCTACTGCCAAACTCCATCGCACTGGAGATTAGGTTTCAATATGTGAATTTGTTTTTTGGAGGGGAGGCACACGTTCAGCCCAAGGCATCAAACTTTTGACCTTTGCTCTGGATTTGAAGAACCACGTGATGAAGGGGGGAAAAAAATACCCGATCTAAAAAAAGGACAAAATAATGGTGGAAAAAAATTGAACTGGGGTCACTTTTATTTTTAAAAGCATGCCAATCATTTTTCAGGCACCTACTGCGTGACAGCCACCAATTCAAGGCAAAGGACATCAGTCCATATTACAGATGAAGGTGACACGGTCCAAAGCTGTTGGTAGGTCATACCAGACTGTGCCACTTGTCCCCAGTCTTGGACTGGGGACAGTGAGGGCGGGACTGGGCACCAGATTGGAATCCGGTACAAGGCAGCATGTATCTTTGACTTGACTATGGAGACATGCAAATCACCCAGGGAAAACTGGTTTTCGGGATCTATCTCTGGAGCCTTGCCATTCTAGACCTTTCTTGTCAGCTTTTCAAGGTTTCATGGCTGCTAATCCCATAGGCTTTGAGTCAACTTGATTTTCTATTCCAAGCATCCTCTCGGTATCAAAAAAGCACCAGCATGAAAGCAGGTAAACATAGGACGATGCATGAAAGAGGGAAAAAATCCCTCCCGGAAAGGAAAACGTTATGGCCTAAGTCAGAACGATTTTTTAAATCAGTGCAAACTGGTTTTTCTTACATCAAAGACTTGGAAGAATAAACTTCCTTCTCATCTCGCTGTTCGTCTTCCCCGGGGGCCTCTCTGTGCCTCTGTTTAACAAAGGACAACTGAGGACAACATCTGCCGTTTGGGGAAATGCTTTGTGATCTACCTGTGGCTGGGTGATGATTTAGGGAGAGGCTGGACAGCGCGAGAGAAAGTGGGGACGGGTCAGGCGGGGAGGCGAGGAGGGGGTGTCCAGAGGACACCATGGGCCAGGAAGGCCACAGGGATTGAATGAATCTTAACCTCTCCTCCCCCCACCCCCCATTCCCTCGTTAAGTTTGGTTTTGGAGAATTACAATTCAAGCACTTTTCTCTAAAGGGACAGGAAAAGGGACAGATAAAAGACAGCCACTGCCTTTCTTTGGGATTCAAGCAAAAGGCATGTGGCAGCTGGTGGTTTTGCTTCTGACATCCATTGCTGTCAACAATGCTTTTAGCAGTTCCTTGTGGTCACCAGGGTCAGTTTGCCTCCTTATTTTCTATTAGAAAGGGCTAATTTGGAAGTTGTCCGAAGACTGCTCTGCCATATGTTACCCATTCAACAAACGTCCCAGTGACAGGAGCTGAGCTGAGAGCTTGCATGAAATCCAGGCTCTTATTCATTAACTCCGTTGGCCTTAAAGAGAACACGGACTCATTTTTTTCCCCTTCTAACTTGTCATTGTGAAAGCTTACAAGTGGCCAAGCAGAGGGCTGAGTGGAAAATTAGGGGACAATAATATGTCAAGACTCAAGAGCATATCCTGGCCAGCAAAGCCTTGATCTTTCCCACAGCTATGAAACCCTCCTTGTGACAAAGTTGAGGTCGCTCAGGCACGGTCCCCTAGTCAGTGGGAGGTGGAGATGGCACATCCACCAGCCTATTCTGATGCAGAGTGTGGTGCTCCGGCTGCTCCGTCAGGAATACCCGATGATCCAAATCTCATGGAGCTTGACTGTTGCGATGATTCCAATTTCCTTTTTGGAGGAAAATGCAGAATTTAAGAGAGGATCTCGAAGGTCTTCCAAGAGTTTTAGGAGTCCGGTCATCTGCTCTATCATAAAAAAAGGAATGCGTGCCTCATGGCACAGTGGTTTTGACCCAGGCTCCCGAAGGCTGCCATGGACACTTGGCCAAGGCCGCAGGCTACTGACTTTATTTTCGACTGCAAGGCTCAGGCAGCATTAAAACCCTCCCAGTATCCATTCCAGTTAGAGGCTGCGTGTCTCAATGCCTCAGTCTTTACCACTCTGAATACACAGATCCTGGCGTTGTGGCTTCAGTGAATTACCTGGCTCTTTTTAAAAATCACGTGTCTATCATGTTAACAGGCATCTGGAAATACTCAAGACATCTTGACCGGTCACTTCTTTAGAGACCAAATTTCCTGTTGATGATATGAAAATGGCCATTAAGGGTGTTTGCAAGAGGGGTCGATAAAATTTTTATTCCGTCATATTCTGTCTTGGAAACCGATGACATGTATGTGGTAAATGAATGAACGCGACGTAACCGAGTGGCAGCGATAAGTTGACAAACAGTGTCCGTAACTGGAGTCCACTAGGACTCAGGGGTGAAGTCTCAGAAGACATTGTTAACCTAAAACCTAGGGAGTGGGCTCAGGCGTGTCATTTCCTAAATCTCTCAGTCACTCTACTATGTCGTGAGGCTGAGAAGTGCTATGCTAGATCATCCCCCACGCCGGTCAGTAACCAAATGGACAAAAAATAAAATCACTCTTATTTGTTCTTTATCTGACTTCGCAACTACATTACATTACACCATATCCCCTCAGTGTATCTACTGAGGTGAGCTTTTACTCCAAGACGCATGTCGAAGCACCCGGGGACCAGAGTTAGACCCTTCGCTTCAGAGGGTGGTGGTGGGTCCCAGGAACATTCCTGAACTCTCCAAAGGCAAATCTAATGAACAGTGGGCACTGGAAACCACAGGATTAAGGTATGCTGCACAAGCAGGGCCAATTTGCTCCCCATGGGACCACATGTGACAATGTCTGGAGACATTTCTGTTTGTAACATCTAGTGGGGTGGGGTGAGGATGCTCCTGGCATCCAGTGAGTAAGGGTCAGGGTTGCCGCTTAGCATCCTATACTGCACAGGACAGTACCCCGCTCCCCCACTGCGCAGAGTCACCTGCACAGAACAGCACCCCACACAGAGGCACCTGCACAGGACAGTCCCCCACCACACAGAGTCACCTGCGCAGGACAGTCCCCCACCACACAGAGTCACTTGGCCCAAAACATCAGCAGTGTGACTCCTGAGAAACTAAGGTATCATATTTATCACATGAATTAGCTTAAAAGCAGCAGTAAACTCTGTGTTTATATCAGGATATTATGAAGTTACTTCAGAAATTGATATTTAGGGAGAATCAAAACTAATCAAAAGACAAATTAAGGTAAAAGAAAATAGCTCAAACACTGGAAAAGCCCATCGAATTCTATTTTGGTTTGTGAATGAAAACATTGCTAGACCCTGTGATAAATATGTTGACAGCCTCATTTATTTCGCGTTTTGACAGCATTTATTTAGACTTCATCTGGCATTTTTTAAATGACATTTGATACAATTCACAGTCATTAAAAAGCTAACTTGTAGGAAAGAAGGTTATTGAAATCTCAGGTAGTTTTAATATTTCTTTTTCTTTTGAAAGTGGATTTCATAAAATAAACCCAGAAGCTTGTGGGTACTGTGGTATGCAAGAGTTCATATACTCATTTGTTTTTTTTTAAACACCTGTGGTTCGAGGAACTTAAAACGATCTAAATTTTTCCCCATTACTAATCCAGAACTAAGTGCCTCGTTCTCGGCTAGGATTAGAAGTGCCGTGTAGGAAATGCTGGAGACCAAGACAGATTTCAGAGTGAGAGTATTAAACACAGCGCTCGCCCTCCACTGCTGTCAGCTGCTGCTTCGTCCCTTGGGCATCTTTATTCTCTAAGATGCTTAATCTACGCGAACACAACACACCTTGCTATCGATCTCGCTGCTCCCGAGTGCAGACTGGATCACGTAGAGCAGGGCATCGGTGAGGCCCTCGCACTCTCGCATCCTCCTGCGGGCTTCTTCTCCGGCCGAGCTGACATTCCTGCAAAGCAAGAGGACCCATTAGTCACCTTCTGGGTGCTCACCAGAACGTTCTTCCACGCACGCCGCCTCTCCTAGTTTTAAAGAGGACACTGTGCTTGCCTTTTCAGGTTTATCAAAAATGTAGTTCGAATGAGTAGGGATGTGCCTTCACCACATTCGACTACTTCATCGAATGCAGCCTGGACCTGGGAACGTCACAGGCATCTGTAACGCAAGTCGGGAAATGGAGAAGGCAGAATTCCACACGCGATCCGCGAGGGGCCCGTGACTTCCTTCACCATTGACGAAGGAACCAGAAACTCTGAGTCAAAGGATCCTTCCTCTTTGAGAAGTGTGAGACGTTCTTCAAAGACGGAGCTTCTAACTTCCTGAAATATTTTAGAGGTCTAACCCTGCCTCAAAAAGACACCTACTGTGGTCTCTCCAGAAATAAACTTCTAGGAATTGATTCTAAGAACACAGTGCGGGGCCTCTGGGGGAATTTAGCCATAGGGATGCCCACGCCACTTTTATAGGCAGGAATTAAGCAAGCTCCTTCCTGGTCCGGCACATGCTATTGTAATGTGATGCACGGCTGGGAAGCAGAGAGATTTTCCAGACCTATAAAAAGCACAGTTATTCCCAGTCGAAGGTCGTGACCCTTTGGGGTGCTTTTAGTTACTCCACCACCTGAAAGTGGGTTCTTCATCTCCTAACCTTGGCTGGGATTTGGCTCCAGTTGAGGGTCTGCAGGGCCTGACATTCTGACAGCACAGCCAGTGGAGGGGTACTGGAGGAGGTGGCTTCATGGAGGGACGATGAAGAATTTAAGAAACAGTGCGGAAGGATGATGGAACGAGAGGTCTAGGTTGGGCAATGGCCCTTGAACGTGGGCCAGCCAGAACCGCCCAGAGGGAGCGCCCAGGCAGACTGCAGGCCCACCCTGGGGCGCTGGTGGAGTGGGAGAATTTGCATATTTAGGGGTGCCAATTTTGAGAATTACTACTCTAGCTCTAACTGCAGAGGGAAGGCTTGGGTGGGGAGGGCAGTGCTTCTCGCTGACTGCCCGGTGCAGCCACCTGGCAGATCCTCAGGAAGAGCCTGCAGCAGAATCTGCGTAGGACAAACCCACACACCCACACTGTAATGAACACATGTATTCTCATCAAAACGGCCTTCACTGTTACGCTTCATTCTGTTTTATAGATGAGAAAACTGAGGCTCAAGGAGGCTGTCCGAGGCACATCGGCAGCAGTGAAGAAGCCAGGTCTTCAAAGGTGAAGAAAGCAAGGGTGTGGTGTACAACATGGATGGGCTATTTTTTTTTTTTTTAAGGAATTAAAATAAGATAGGACTAATGTTAAAATGCTACTGACCATAAATGTTTTCTTTGATATCTAAAGAATTCTGTGAAACATGTTTAAATAGGATCTATTGGTGTTTTAATATAATAATGGGAAAGGTTATTCAATTCAAATGAGTATTTTTGGCATTTGCTGATCTTATTATGCAAACCAAATTCCTCAGTTTCTTAGATAATACAACTGGGCAAATGCTGACAGCCTTTTTAGGCAAAGTGTTATAGAGTCCACCCTAGGTGGCCAGCCACGGTTCTGACATTGCCCTGGGAAGTGGGGAGAACCAACTCCTGCGGGGGAGGAAGCGGGGAGAGGCAGGCTGGTCTTCTACACGAGGGCGGGCTTTACAAGGGAGCATTTTTAGGCCATTCCTCCTTGAAGTGATTTTCACCAGGTTGAGCACTGAAGCTGTGAAGAGTTATAGGTTTATCAAAAATTCCAATCAGATCTCTTTGGCCACAAGAAGGCTGGGTGGCGACGAGACGTGTGATTGTGTCTTATGTCTCGCCTCTTTGTCCTTGGACGAGGTCCTGTCTCCACGGAGAGAATGATGGGATTTAAACTTGACAGAGCCTTAGGGGTAGCTTGCAGGCTCCCTTGTCTGAAACCCTCAGCCAGGAATGGTCAGTCTTCCCTGGCTTCATCACGGGGGTGGCTGCCTCCGATTCACAAATAAACTTCATAACGATTGGCTAATTCTCACTGATAATCAATGCTGGGCAGGGCCAACCAATGGGAAGGATCAGAAATGAACAACTTTGTCAGCAGTATAAATTGTCAATATTAATATGGGCAGACTTCATTATTCTAGTTTCTTTTTGTCTAGTCTCTTCCAAAATTAGAAGTTATTAACTGGTTACTATATTAGAACGTGTAAGGTATTAAAAAATGAGAAAGATTAATAATAAGTTAGGGTCCCTTCAGAAAAAATGACTGGGACACACAAACGCATAACACATGCACGCGACACACACACCCCCTACGATTCGGGGAGGAGGTAGTTACAAGTGTCTGCAGGTGAATGAAGATCAACGTATTTTTAAGCAGACTGAGGTATGTGTATGTCTCTTTGTCAATGGATCACAGTGTCCTACAAGCCTTCGGGCTGGGTTTCCATTCTTAATCAACCATTTCTGAACAAGTGAAACCCATCGTGAGCAACTCTGGTTTTACACTCTGCGGGAGAGAAAGGCTTTCTTTTTTCCCTTTTCCCCAAACGTGAGGACTACTGTACCATTCATGCTTCGCTGTTCAAAAATAAGAAACTCAATAACCTTGTGTGTTGATCACTGAACGGTTAGCTGTAATTACGGTCCCAAGGAAGTGTCTGACAATGAGCCAATGTCCAACCTACACGGTCCCCCCTCCCCTTGTACGGAAACCATGTCCTGCCCATCTTGAGGGAGGTGATGTTCCTATCTGGCTAGAAACTGGTACAGCAAAATACTCTGCATCGACATAACATTAAAACGAATATTTGTAGCTTATTTATAAAAAACCGCAATGATGGTATAATATCTTTTCCTTAGAAGTAATTTTTACGATCTCGCTTGAATTGTCGTTTGATATGTCACTTGGAAATTTCTGCTTAAAGTAGATGCTCTAATCGTTTTATCTAACAGATAAAAAAAAGTGAAACTTTTTGTATTAACACTGAAAAGATAAACTACCTCTTACAATCTCTTTCATTCAACTGTGACTAGTTGCGCTGCTTTGCTTCCTCTGTCTTGGGTGCCGGTTGACACCTCATTCTCTAAGCTTCCATCACACACTGTGCTTATTTAAGACGAATTCAATACGTGGGGCTCGCTGGATCCACAGTGGAACTCACACTTACGTTCACATGAATGACCATATAGCATTTTACACAAAAGACTTCATTCTACATGTGTTTACTTCAAACACCTGTTTACTTCAGAGAGACAGCCAGCCCATGCGGGATCAAATTACAGAGAAAACCAGGGAAGAGATTTTTAGCAATCACTCGATTTGAAATTAGCTTCTCCCTTCCCCACAATCCCCTCGCTCTTGGAATTTCCCTTATTTAGCCCCATTTATTTTGTACTGGAATTATTTAGGCTGTGACCCTATGGCTGCATTGGGGCCTTCTGGAGGGCAGAAGGCATGCTGTCATTATGTGCACACCCAGCATGCAGCTGGGTGTCCCAGGTGCTCCGTGCGAGTTGGCTATTACGTGTGCTTTCAGCTCTTGGGTGGACTGGGATTCGTGTGCAGGCCACCTCTGTGCTCCGTGCTCACTGGATCAGTGTCACGTGTCTGTCACACCATTTAAATGCCGGCACTTTATGCTGTGGTTTGTGCTCTGCCACTACAATCCCCATCCTGGGTAAGAAAAACAAAAAGCAATTGTATACAGCATACGACGCGGGGAGTAAACTTGTTTAGGATGAGATGTGAGCTCTCCTATGGTTGTTGGTAACATGAACCACACACACCGCGCTGGAGCGGACGGCACAGTGTTACCGCCCGGAGCGCATCGGGTCCAGTGTCCCGCCATCGTCACGGCCAGGTTCGTGGAAAGCTTTCTGGCTCAAGACCAGCTCGTCTTCCTGTGTTACCCGTTCCCTCCTCTCCTCTCCACCCCACCTTGACCTTTATGCCGCGGCCTCCATTGGGGTCATCTCATACCACGCCCACCACGTCCCCAAGGTCGTTCGGCGAATAAGGTAGATCTGTAGGTACCATCGTGAGAAGAGGAAGCGATACCCTTGAAGGATAGAAGCGAGTTACCTGCGGAACCACCACGGTCAACACCAGCAGCATAGCCGCACGGTGATTTACACGAGTCAGAGATAACCTTAAATGATAAGCACCGGGGGGTACGGTGATGTCCTTTGAGGATGAGGAAGGAAAGAGCGAGGACGCTCACTTTTACTTATGTATTTCCTCCATCGTTTTAAGACTTGTACGTTAGTTTTAGATTAAAAAAAAAAAATCGACGACGAAGAATAAAACACAAGGTCAGGACTGCTGTGAAACCTGTCACTCTTT
>NW_006438869.1:1582337-1603303 GCF_000325575.1 Pteropus alecto
TGCCTCCCTCTTCCTCCCCGCACTCCAGTGACACACTTGCCCCGGGGTGTGGCAGTTCCCCACCTGGTGACTGTGTCCCTCTTGGATAGGAGTCTCTGGGCAAGAAGCGGCTGGAGCAGGGAACATTTACTGCCAAGACTCCGCGCCAGGCCCTGAGCACCTGGTGGCGTTAGCACGCAATCTGGTGACGTCTGTGGTGACGTCAAAGCACCCCGAAAGATGAAGAGACCTAGACGTGTGCCCCCATGCCTAGGCGGCGTCAGCTGCGAGCACCACGCAGGTACACGGAGAATCCATCGTTACTGATGTTACTGAATCATCAGATGGAAACGAGCCGCTCCCGTTCCGCTGAGAAGCTGCCGATGGAGAGTGAGCGGTGGTGGCTTCTGTGGTGGCAGCTTGTCCGAATGAAGACAAAAAGGACAGACCCGGCGCGGCTTGTGCTACCCCCTGGACCCTACGACCACTGGGCCTGGAGGGAGGGGACCTGGCTGCTCCGATGTCACCGTGCGGGCCCAGCTGGCGGGGCAGGAGACCCCTGCCTCCTGAACTCGCACTTCGGGCTGAGGAGCAGGACTCTCTCACAGAGGGGGAAGGATCGGCGGTTTTGGACAAAGACTTGGGGACCGACAGGCAGGCTCCCCCATTTTGACTGAGACCGGTGTGCTAAGCCAGCCCCTTCCGTTCACCAAAACCACGGAGGGCTCATGGGTCACCAGGGCAAATTCTTGTTGGCGCCCTTTTACCAAAAGTGCATTATCTGCGCTAAGTCCTTCTTGCCATCGACCGGCCGGTCACCCGGGTGGGCTGCCAGAGCGTGCATCCCTAGTGGTTCACCTCCTGCCCGCTGCAGCTCTGCGGGGACGCACAGGTGAACATCGGTGACATCTGGGGTGTAACCAAAGGAAGCTGAAACAAGGCTCCTCCGCCCACCTGGTGAATTCAGGTCCTTCAAAAGGCGCTTCTGGCTGGTCTGTTTCCAGCATCTTGCCCAGAGGTCAGAGCCAAGGATGACAGAGGATAAGACGGTGCCCTTGAAATTAATGGGGTTTGCTGAGCTGGATTTCCAAGCTGCTTGGACCAGAGACTCCGTTTTATCTCCCACTTACTCCCTTCTTGTGCTGGAATGTCTGTAACTGTCACCCTAAGCCTGTCCCACCACTGCGTGCTGGGAGGACACACCCTGTCTCTTTAGTTCCACAGGCCCACAGGTGGGGAGGGACAGCTCCCCAGGAACTGTACTTCATGGATGATTCATCCACACCTGATTTAAATTATTCTGATTTGGGACTTTTGAGCTGAAGAGATTTAGAACGTTGAGTTGATGCTGTAATGGGGTGACACCTTGGGGGGCCGTGGGATGGGATGAAAACTCCACGGGATGGATGCGAATTTGGGGAGCCAGAGGGCGACCGTGATAGGCCAAACACTGGTCCCCAAAATGTCTCTGGCCCAAGTCCCCAGAACCTGTGCCTAGGCTGCCTAACATGGGAAAGGGCCTTTGCAGATGGAGTTGAAGCTATGCGCCCTGAAACAGAGAGATTGTCCTCGGTGAGCCCTGTGGGCCCAATTTAATCACACAAGCCTTAAAAGCAGAGATCAGTCTCTGGCTCCAGGGAGAGGTGCAGCAGGAGGAGAAGTCAGAGAGATCGCAAGCACGCGGACTAAACGCCCCATCACCTGTTCTGACGCGTGACACGTCAGGGACAGGGAGGCGGCTAGCTTGCAGCTGACCGCCGGCAAGAAAACAGAAGCCTCGGTCCTACGGCCACAAGGGACTGGATTCTGGTCACAGCCTGAAGGAGCTCGGAAGTGGATTCCCCTAAGGGCCATTGGTAAGGAACACAACCCTGCTGACGCCTTGATCTTACACCCGTGAGACTGGCGTCAGATTTCTAACTCCCAGAAATTGGAGGACAGTACATTTGTGTTGTTCCAAGTCACTAAGTTTGTGGGAGTTTGTTACAGCAGCAACAGGCAGGTAAGAAACAGCTTTTAGCTTGTTTTACTCGGGGGTAAATGGGATTATCCTCAACGCCATCCTTAAATGTTCCACGCTTCATCCCTTCTCTGGAAAACTGCTCATCTGTGGTGGGCACGTGCAAATATCAAGAAGATCCTTCGAGACGATCCAATAACTGCACTGATTTGATCGAGACCAAAGTGCACATACATAAGGAGGTCAAACTCCTTCGTAGCGGCGTGTGTGTAGGGGAGGGTGGAGGGGGTGTTAGATGAAGCACCTGCCGTCAGCTATGAGAGGCCAGGCACCCGTAACTCAGGTACACACACGCCCTCTGCATAAGGGACACTGACGTGACATGGTGATGCACTTCGGGGACAAAAGTATACTGCTTTATTCTGTCCCACTGCTAATTTGATTAAGCCACATGAGTGCCACCAAATCTGTGGCTGTCAGCTTGGCCCGGGTCGCTCTCCTGCTTGGCCGATGCTGTGTACTTCGGCCGGTCCTCTTTGGAGCAGAAGAGGGAGGCCCCCCAAAACCTCAGTCCTCCCAGCTTCCACTGAGCAGAAGGTGCAGCGGCTGGTATTGCGTGCTGCGTGGGGCGGGGGTGGGGGGTAAGGGACAGGGATGAGGCAGCCTCCCAGCTGAGTCTGCAGTGCCCAAGTGAACCCCGGAATGCGAAGCACCAACCCCATACGGGATGCCGCGACCGGTACTGGGCCTGGCCACGGCTCTGCAAGCTTTTACTGGGTACCGAAAATAGAAGGCTGAATTTTCTTGACAAGCTCTTGCCTTCTCTCTCCACGTCCGTTTTGAAAGCTGGCACTCCGTTCCAGCTGAGTCAGAACGGTTTCCAGAGGAATAAATCTCCCTCCTTTTCTCTTCTTGCTTTTTCTTTTTCTAAGACTGGCGCAGTCTCGCTGTTTGGTTCCTACTACGCACCTTACCGTCTTCTCCCCGGGAAGGTAATTTCTTTATAAGTCAGGATGGGGGTGCTTGGTAATCACTCTGCCGAGCTGCAGAGGCAGAAGGCTTCGGTGGCCTAAGGAACTACCTCCTGGGGCCGGCAGTGAGCAGGGCTGTCGTGCTGTCCCCAGAGAGGCGGCCTCTATGTCGACACCCCCACCTGCACCCGTGACCAGCAGACAGAGGCGGACGGGTCCTCTTCTGTCGACTTAGCATCCGGGCACGTTATTCCAGAGACGCCCAGCACGGCACCAGATATACCTGAGTTAAAGGACATCCTAGAGCTGTCAAGTACTACCGAGAGTTTTAGCTACACGGTTCCAATTAAAATCGATGGACGCCACGGTGCTAACTGCTCTCTGAAATGTCTGCTGAAAGTTTCCCATTGGGCTAAACTACAAGGAAATCATAGGGGGAAAAGGGTGAATGCCGTGTGGCTAAAGCCGTTAACCGTGAACTGAACTGTGCCCGTGGCTCTTTGTGCTCCGGGAACGTCCACCATTGTGGCTTCCTGACTGTGTCCTCGGGGGACTGAGCCGGACTCACAGCACCTCGAGTTTCTAGTGACCGGACCACATCTCAAGTGTGGGGCGGTGCCGTGTGGCCCAGTCCCCTGGCCGACACCTACGTACCCTGTATTCCACTAACGCCTGGAACACTTCATCCTGGCACATCTGGGGTGGCCTCTTCATTCTCCTGTGCTGACTCAGAATTGGGGTGCGTCTCACACTGGACGCCCCCACTCCCAACCTCGGTCCTGGCGTCTCTGCTCCCCATCGCATCCCCCCGCTTCCACCCCGGGGCAGTGAGCGCGTCCGTCAAACAAAACCATTTGCCAACCACACACAGCCCCCTTGCGAATCAAACAGCAGCAAAAAGACAAAGTCATGGGTCGAAGGCAAATTAAATTAAGAAATGAATAAAAGCCAGTATTTTCCTCCTTTGTGGCTAAACTGAATTATTTCTCATCAACCAGCCAGACACAAGTTAATGTAAGTCACAAAACCTGAGCTTTAAAACACCTATAACAAATTAAGAGTGAAAACGCTGAAAAAGAGAAACCCAATATTCACCTCACCAGGCAGGCAGCCTTCAGGAAAACAAGCATCGTGGTCAAAGGAAAAATGAGCAATACGGAGATTATCCAATTCCTTGTCTTTTGAGTCCTCTGTCTTCTAGGAAGCAGGAGAACACAGCTGACTAATAAAGGTAATTGGCTACTTGTCTTTTAAATGTCAGACTGTGGGTGTGAAGAATTTCAAGATTTGGCCTTACGCTCTGGGTTATTAATAGCTCTCACTTCAATTCATCGCCTGATTCCCCACGTGCACTCATGAAGTCTTTCCATTTATTTACTTGCAGGAACTTTGAACAAATCATACTTCAAAGACTTATTAAAGTTGGGAATTAATACGATGTTTAAAAGCTACTTATCCAGGTGACCCATTTCCTCGAGGCGCACTTCTCGTTTTCATGATGGCTTGGGTCGCTCACTGATACCTTTGTGGACTCCAATAAGAACAATCTAGAGAGTGTATTCAGAGGAAAGAACTGCATTTGCTCTTGGGTCCTCTCCCCTCTCTCTTCTCCCGCCCCGTTATACTCCCAAGAAATTGCCCGGCCCCTCCCGGATGGTTTTGTTCCTGGTCCCCGCCGGTGCTGCCGCCATCCGTGTTTCTCCAAGCTGTCTGCTCATGGACCTTGACCGGCATGGGAGGGTTAAGCGATTCGAATTGAACAGCCACCAGGTAGGGACAGAGGAAGAGAGGATCCCCGTTATTCTACTGCTCCGGGCCAGCCACCTGCTGGTAAATGTCCTTTCCTGCTTTTTTTTT
Source organism: Pteropus alecto (assembly GCF_000325575.1). NCBI lineage: Eukaryota > Metazoa > Chordata > Mammalia > Chiroptera > Pteropodidae > Pteropus > Pteropus alecto. The sequence continues at coordinate 1,587,105 of NW_006438869.1, forward strand.
TGGCAGTGGGGCGGGTGGAGGGTGGGAGGGGTTGGTCTTCTTACATTTCTTCCTTGGAAAGACATCTCCTTAAATTTGTGGCAAAAATACTAATAAAAATAGTCCCTGGATCAAAAGCGATTAAGTCCCATGTCCAAATGAGAAGGCGGCGACTAAAAGTAAAAACCACCTTAATCTCTTTACCCGCCTCTCCTCATCGCTCTCTCTTGCATTTAGAAATCTTGGTGACTCACTTAGTAGTCTTTTACTTGGGCCAAAGAACATGATAAATGATAAAAAAAAAAAAAAAATCCAGATTGGAGTTAATTTGGCCGGAGATTATTGTATAGTTCTAGCTAGGCGACACAAACAAAGCCAATTTTTGTCTGGCCAAAGATTAATGAAAACTGCGGAGGGTGTCTGCGGGGCAGTCTCCTCTCATCTTGTTTTAGGATGAAAATATCTAGTGTAGGGATAGTGGGAGGTGGGGCGAAAAAGGGAAAAAATGCAAGAATACAAATATGCTTTGTGTATGAAAAAAATATACAGAACACTGAGGAAAACTATGATCACTTGGCCCTCATATCTTTTTCTGAAAGGGAGGAGAGTATATGTTTAATCTTCGTTATTAAAATATATTTTTCCATTTTTAGAAGAAGGTTCTCAAAGAGTTGTTAAAAGGAAGCAGGAGTTGGCTTCTGTAGATGTGCCAGCGTCTTCCAAATCCATGTGCTGGTCTTAGTCGCGATTTGGGCAAAATGTCAGAAAACAGTATCAGAGCAGTTCAAAGAGATTTTGCCTTTTAAAATTGAGGCAGAAACAGCACCTACACTGTTTAACTATTTGCCTCCATTATCGGCATGACGGGACTTTTTCTTCTTCGTCTGGTAGGAGAATTCGAAAGATAGTTCTTCAAAATTGTCCCCCGTCCACCTCCGGTTGTCCAGTCGAAGACTGACTTAGGCGCTGCTGTGCAGCGTTGCGAGTGGAACTAAGGGCACCAACCCACGTGCCCGGAGATGGCCCTGGATTAGCCTGTGGGGCCCAATGTCATCATATGAGCAGAGGAGAAAGGCAGACGTGTCGGTCTGGGAGACGTGGCTGAAGAGGGAGCCGGGGAGATGACGAATGAGGAAGAGGACCTGGCTGCTGTCTTTGAGGAGGGTGGCCAGGAACCAGAGCCTGTGGTGGCCTCTGGGGCTGAGGACAACTCCCCGCTGACAGCCAACAAGGAGACGAGATGCTCCATCCACCACTGCTGGGAACGGAATCTGGCCAATGACCTAAGTGAACCAGGATGCAGATTGACCCCAGGGCTTCGGGATGGAAATCTACTGGCGGACACCCTGATTTTGGATGCGTGAGACTTCAAGCCGAGAAACGCGCCCAGCCGCCCAGAATTCTGATGTGCACAGCTGGGGTATGTAATTTGAGCTGTTCGAACCCACTAGGTTTGTGATTATTTGTCACAGTGGCAATAGAAAACACCTACACTCACACATCTGCATACGACAGAAGATTTACCGCGACATTTTTCATAAAAGTTCATTTTAACATCTCTACGAAAGTATTTCAAAACTTCTGGATAAATTATCTGCATCTTCAAATGGAAGCGTTTTAGATGCACTGAATAACAAGATGTCATCATGAGGACTTTTAGATGCCTCCTGTTGCAGAAATGGTGACCTAAACGAGTTTCTCACCAACTCTCGGTGACCTGAGCGTGACCTTGCTTGGGGGACCACTGCCAGATGGCTGGCACTCGACACAAATATAAGACATGGCACCACCAGAGTACGATTTCCTTCTACGCTTTAGTCGTGAATGGAGCAATGCTTCGAACATCCAAGAACGAGGACGCTGCATAGAAAGGCCACACAGCAAGGACACTCTGAGGAGCCCCAGGACCTCATTCAAAACGGGTCACAAATTGGCCATGAAGAGTTTAGTTTCACTGTCCCTCCTTGTCACGCTAAGTAACTGCTGCAATCAGAGGGACTGTCACCTGTCATGGAATGTCACCTGCCATTCTCCTGAGGATGAGTAAGGGGTAAGGTTTTATTTAAAAACCGTGCACTTAACCAGGCTCAGTGGCCACTCTGAGGCTAACTAGAAAAAGGAGAACTGTGCCCGCCGCCACTGGCCCAGGGCCCACGTGTTGTTCTGGCTTCCCTGCTCGTTGTGAATGACAACGGTTCTTGAAACGCAGGCACAAACTACATAAAACGACTTCATGGCAAAAACGTCAATGCACCATAAAAAAAAAAATCTAGAAAATATAATCTAGAGACACTAAGGTTTTTCTAACATTCGTCATAATACCATTTCTCTTTTTATCAATCTTTTTAGAGGCGCCGGTCTACAAAGGTTTTCGAGGGCTCTTAATCGGAAGGAGAGGGGAGCTGCGGGGAAGACGGTGGACGGATCCCATCCACGTGCAGAAGAGAAGCAGGGAGAAAACCCGTACACGCCACAGACACAGCAGCCATCAGACCAGCAGGCGCGGGCGCCGATGACTCCGCTCTGTCCAAGGTTTCCCTAAATCCTCCAAGGAACACGACACACTACTGCAATCACGAAAGCCACTGCAGCACGCGCTAACCAAACACACAGTGTTAGTTCAGTCCCACGCCAGAGCAAGTCGAACTTGCCGCGATCTTCTCCCACACGGACGCAGCTCGGGGACGCCGAGCCCGGAACTGACACTCCCATCAGCACTGGCCGCTCGCAGGCTGGTGCCACGTGGTGGGCGGTGGGTCACAAGCGCTTGGGAGCCAGCCAGCCACAGCCTCACCCTTGCTTTCCAGCTGGGCCACCTCACAGTGGGTGGCTAGAGACAGTGACCTCTGAATGAGTGCTGGTTAGCTTTTGGTTTGGTTTGAGTTCTGAATTACCCTCATCACGAAGACACTGAATTATATTGGGGATGAACGGAATGGGAGGAATGAAGGCGATCAAGGGGAGTGGATAAGGAAGAAATTAAAAGAGCAAAGCGAAAAACAGAAACAGAGAAAGAGAAAGAGAGAAAGACAGAGAGAGAGAGAGAGACAGAGAGAGAGACAGAGAGAGAGACAGAGAGAGAGACAGAGAGAGAGACAGAGAGAGAGACAGAGAGAGAGACAGAGAGAGAGACAGAGAGAGAGACAGAGAGAGAGACAGAGAGAGAGACAGAGAGAGAGACAGAGAGAGAGACAGAGAGAGAGACAGAGAGAGAGACAGAGAGAGAGACAGAGAGAGAGACAGAGAGAGAGACAGAGAGAGAGACAGAGAGAGAGACAGAGAGAGAGACAGAGAGAGAGACAGAGAGAGAGACAGAGAGAGAGACAGAGAGAGAGACAGAGAGAGAGACAGAGAGAGAGACAGAGAGAGAGACAGAGAGAGAGACAGAGAGAGAGACAGAGAGAGAGACAGAGAGAGAGACAGAGAGAGAGACAGAGAGAGAGACAGAGAGAGAGACAGAGAGAGAGACAGAGAGAGAGACAGAGAGAGAGACAGAGAGAGAGACAGAGAGAGAGACAGAGAGAGAGACAGAGAGAGAGACAGAGAGAGAGACAGAGAGAGAGACAGAGAGAGAGACAGAGAGAGAGACAGAGAGAGAGACAGAGAGAGAGACAGAGAGAGAGACAGAGAGAGAGACAGAGAGAGAGACAGAGAGAGAGACAGAGAGAGAGACAGAGAGAGAGACAGAGAGAGAGACAGAGAGAGAGACAGAGAGAGAGACAGAGAGAGAGACAGAGAGAGAGACAGAGAGAGAGACAGAGAGACAGAGACAGACAGAATTAAAATGGAGACAAAGAAAAGTAGGGCTAACCGGCCCGCGCTACGGGGTTTTCCTGAAGTCTCCCTTCTCGTGCAGCAAAACACACTGACTGACTCGCAGGACAAACGTGCCGTCCTTCACTCTCGACTCCTGTCTCTGCTGCATAACTGCATCCTGTGGTTGGTACCCGGGGTCAGCTCCAACGTCAAAGCATCTCCAGGATCCTCCTCCGCGGCCACCGCCAGGTCCACACCGCCCCCATGCCCTGTCTCTTTATGGGTCTCCACTTCTGTCCTCATCTCTCCCCGGGGGAGGGCCGGAATTCATCTAAAACGCACATCGGAGCAAGAGTCCTCCGCTCCGAGACCTTCCACTTCTCTCGGTCAGACTCGAAGTCTTGCTCATGGCGCATGCCTGGGACACTCTTCCTCCTCTGTCCCTTGGCTGACTCCTACTCGTCCTCCACGTCTCTTTCACAGGGAGGATTTCCCCACTCCCTGGAGCAGGTGAAATCCCTGGGTTCTATGCCCATTCCAGATTCCCTTTCATAGCTCTCACCCCGCTTCTAGTACCTGCTTGCTTTCTGCCAGCATCCTGCACTCAGGTCACAGAGCGTCATGCTGCTTTGCGGGAAGACTTCGAGGATGGGCACCTCCCCTGCAGGAAGGCCAGCTGTGAGAGGGACAGCAGCCACGCGGGCTGACCAGGCGAGCACAAACTCCAGTTTGGGGTGGGAGAAACCAGACAGGTGGCCCGGCCAGTTTTGTCCACACTCAGCCAGGCACGTGGCCCTTAGCACTTCCATGTCTGCACCCACGGCCAGTTCCGGCCTGTGACTAAATATGCACGGCTGCTTGTAATTGATTTCTTTGCTCGTCAAGGAGATGATAACTTGCTAGAATGGACAGTGGACAAAACGAAGCGACACCAATACTCTGCCCGCTCACGTCCTCTCCCCCGCATCTCTCCTCTGCCCTGCGAATCCAGCTGCGACCTGTGGGCACGGCTGTGTCTCCACGGCACAGGGAACATCGTGTCTCAGCCTGCTCGCCAAGCTTCCATGGAGGCTAGAAGGATAAAGAACCCGCCTCGAAATGACACTCTTAGCGACCAGCTGCGACACGCTTTTCTCCTCACAGGGACCTCTCAAGTCCCTCCCCACTGGCGGTGCCTGGGCCAGCCCGTCCCCAAACACACACAGGATCCTTTGGCGGGGACCGCTTGTTCCCGCTGCCCCGTGCCCTGCACACTCCCCTCACCCAGGGCAGCCTCTGTGCTGTGTTCTTGTAGACGTTCACGTGGAATCCGCGACTGTCACTCCGCGGTCTTCCAGCCGTTTCGCGTGGGCTTTTTACTGGCACTAAGTACATCGTGCATTGTAGACCACGGCTCAGGTCCCTTTTTACCTTTTAGGCCACATATCATGTCTTATTCATTTTCGTTCCTTCGGTACCTAGCAGAGTCTTGGGCACATCCTAGAAATTCGGCACGAGAGACATCGTCCATTTTACCCGAGCTGTTGATTTAACGCTTGGCCGAGGAGCCGATGATCCGATGGTCACGGCTACTCTATTTACCGCAGGGCAGACAGGCAGCACCGTTCGGTGCCGACAGGCTGGTTTCGAGGCAGTCACGTCACGGGAAAGCATTCTATCGGATTCTGGAAAGCACGGGTTTGCTTCTCATTTCACGTTCTACCGTGAGCTCCGGGAGAAATCGCTCGACCTCTCCGAGCTTCGGTGTCTTCTGATTTAAAATTGGAAAAAAAGCCCTGAAGAACCTGTCCTTTATAGAACTGTTATGAGAAGTAAGTGATGATTAGAGGTATTATAGGTTTTCTTGCCCACATAGCACTACGGTGATTTGGGTTTTGATTATTTAACTGTGCTGAGAAGCTGACAGCCCAGCACCTCCCTTCACACGAGGTGGGTGAGGAATTCATATCGTAATGATCAAGGGCAACGTGAGCACACTCCAAGGACAAAACGTAATAACCCAAGCAGCAAAGACCGCCCAAGAGAAAGATATTCTGCTGTTTGGCAAATCTGATATGTTGGTTTGATTTAGCAGAAATATCACAAACATCTACACCAGAAAACAAGCAGGTACATGACTCTAACTGAGAAATTAAAGTGAAAACTAGTGATCATGCAAACAGAGTTACCTCTGCAGCTGGGAAGATTTTATGAGTAACCGGTAGGATTCATAGATTCCTTACTTTGATGAAAATTAGTACAGGACAGTCAGTCAGCAAAGCATCAAGAGAAGGGCCATTCACTCATTCATTTGCTTAAGAGCTATTTATCAGGGGTCTACTAGGGGCCAGATGGTGTTGTGGGTCTGGGGCACGTATGATAATAAAAGACACGATCCTCACGGAGTTAAGAATGTAGCTCGTGGAGCTATTGGCCTTAAACACACGAACACACAGGCAAGGACATAACTCCAAATTATCAGAAGGTCTGCCCGAAAGCTAAGAACGCTTTAAAAAGGCATTACACAGGGTCGGGCCTGGTGAGTCCTTGGATGGGAGACCACCTAGGAAGACCAGGTGCTTGAGGCAAAAAAAAAAAAAAAAAAAAAGGGAATTATGGAATTATGGAAGGCCTAATTTATGTGGGAGGGGTGTCAAGAAAGGTCTCTCTAAATAGGAGACACTTAAGCTCAGATATAAAGATAAACAGAGGACAGAATAAAGTCGTCCAGGCACTGGGAGTCACGTGCGAAGGTCCTGAGGCAGAAAAGACCTCCGTGTACAAAGCAGCGGAAAGGAGGCCAGTCATGCAAACATGGTGAGGGCAGAGGGGCCCAGCACGGGGCTGGAGACTCGGAAGGTCTGGCCAGCTTCGTCCACACAGCTGCAGCGAGTTGACATCAGTCTTAGGAGTTTTAAAATAAAAACTGTAATGTTCGCATAGTCCCTTTCATCTAAGGACTCATGCAGAGTGATGTAAAGATGAACGGTTTTAATAAACCAGCAGTTGGAGAGTACACTTCTCTGAAAAAAAAAAAAAAAAAAAGACAAAAGAAAAGGCAAATAATGTGAGAAAAAGAGGATAGTCTGGGCCAGAAAATATAATGGTGATGGACACACACCATTGGGTACGGGAGGGCTGTGGAAAACAATCTGACGGTTCCTCAAAAAGTTACAGATACAGGCGCCGTACGATCAACAATCCCTCTGCTAAGTAAACAGCCGAAAAACTGAAAAGCAGTGCTCCAATCCACGCACGGACACGTGTGTCAACAGCAGCATTAGTCACAACAGCCAGAGGGTGGACACTGCCCCGGCGTCCACCGACGGATGAGCGAAGTAACTGCCTCCGTGCACAAGGTGTCCTGCTCGGGTTGTGACAACATTTCGAAACTAGACAGAGGCGGCCGCGCTGTTGTGAATACACTAGATGCCACGAAATGCCATTCACTTCTAAGTGGTTCATTGGACATTATGTGAATTTCATCAGTTTTTTATTTTTTTATTGAAGGAAACAAAGAAAAAGGTAGCGAAAGAAACGCCGAGGACGTGGGTGGTCACGCTGGAGCCCAAATGCAAGGCGCCCGCTGGGAGGAGGGACGTGTCCTTGGGCCGGTCAGTGACCCACGGGCCACACTGACCTGCTCTCCCTGGTTCACTGTGCTCCTCGGCCTTCAGCCGCTTGGGAACTGAAGCCCCCGGAGCGTAGAGACTCTAAAGAAACAGGAGGAAGCATATGGGCCCTGCAACGTGGGAGGTAAGGGGCCCTCTTCTGCCAACAGTGTTCCTGCCCCCGTGGCCACGTGGCTGCTCTGGACCCACGGCTTTGCCTTTCTGAGTTGCTGTCCCCTGTGAGAAGAGGCTGTCAGTTGACCCCTGAAGGTCTCTGTCTAAGCTCGTAGGGGATCCTGGCTGGTGCCTCGGAGGAAACAGTACCGTAACTTGTCTCAGTGGTCTCCCCTCAAACAGAATGGGCTCTGGAAAATCCTAACAAACTCCAACACCGGCTCCTTTGTGATCTCATGACTGCAGGTCCTGGCTGAGGACATTGCTTCCTCGGATTCAAGAAGCATTGGCCTCTTAATCTATGAAAGCGGCTTAGGAGTGAGAGAGGTCAAGGACAGATGACATTCAATCATGTTTGCTAGTCAGCGGAGAAATAAAAAAGTTCCTTTCTGTTCTAGGAAGAAACTTTTCAGCACTGCTTTTGCGCAGGCTGAGAGTGACGGCCCTTTGGGTCCTGCCGAGAGTCTAAGTGAAGGTCTGAACTCAGTTTCCTCCAACACCTGTGAGCACTTACCCCCTACGACGGGCCAGACGCTGGGCTTCCTGGCAGGCCTTAAAAGAACATGATGCTGCTTCTTACTTGAAATAATAATTTTTTTGCTATAAGCATCATTGGCTCCAACCACTTGTCCCAAACTACTTGAGTAGACAGAAAGCACTTAGAGCACCGAGTACCAATCGCGATGACAATGTTTTCATTTAGCGGGACCTCTGGGACCTTTGTTTTCTTTTTTCTTTTTTAATATAAATGAGCAATTACCAATTACGGCGTTGGTCCAAAATAAGGTCGGGCCAAATGTAAGTGCAGGAAAAACAACAGTCTGGGCCCACGACTCCGGATGGGACTATTCTGGAGAATAATGGGGGTGACTCCCAGCTGGCTTCTTCGGGGGTACTGCCGTTGTCATGGAAATTCACTGCGCCGGCACAGCGCCTCACTGGCAGTGTCACCTTCAGAGTGTAAGGAGTGGTGAGGGTTCACTAGCTCCGGTCGGTACGTCCACGGCACAGCATCTTCCTTGCAGTCTGGGCACTTGTTAATGGGGAATAACGATGTCTTTCACCTCTATGGGATAGTAATGAAGGATGTAGGGTTAATCGGAAGTCCTGGCATGTCTGTCCCTTGACTTAGCAGACTGAAAAATGAATTTATGACACAGGTAGAAAACATAGCGTCCTGAAACTCCAGTGTTGAGGACCATTGATCCATTAGCATCTGTTATTATTGTTGCTTTTATTTGCTTACACTTTTCAGAAAGAAAACGCAGACTAGGCATGAAAGCCGGGCAGAGCTACCCTCTCTTTGGCTTTTCTTAAGGAAGACGTTTTAGCTGGTACTTGCAGAAGCTTCTGCTAGCTTCGTACAAGAACTTTCTAACAAGAACTGAGGAACAACGATTTTTCCTTTCGGGAGCTTCCCCAATTCCCTGTTTCCAGAACGAGCCACTTTCTGAGATGCAGAAGGCTCGGCCACCGATTGGCCACCAGGAGGACACCGAGGGGAGAATCTCCCCGCTCCCTCCACCTGCCCCTTCTTTCCATGATCTTCCCGTTGTCATCCTCTCTGTGTTCAGAGACCCCATTTCTCAGTCCTCCCTATCACAGCTCCAAAGGGCGACGGACAGAAACCCAGGGAGCCCGACGTGGCAGTCAGCCCTCGCCCAGAGGTCTGTCCAGTGAAGCAGCAGCCATGGACATCTCCACATGCCTGCGCGGCAACGTGGGGCCGAGAACCCCAGAAAGGGGGCCCGTGAGACGAGAGCGACGAATCTAACCTTTCCCACTCTTTATTTCCAATATTCTCAGTCAACTAAGGAAGAAATGAAACTTCTTTCAAATCTCCTTGGGTAATTAAGGAAGAACTAGACTCAAGAAAAAGAACGAAGGGAGAGACAGGATTAAGGGGTGGGCTGTTTCGGGCAGAGCTGGCAGCCAGCTCGTCACTTTGAGTAACAAGACGGCGGGCAGGACGCGCGCCCTCTGCATTGGTGGCTCTGGAAAGCGTTCTTCGTGGCTCTCACTGGTCGTTTCTCGCTCCTTCCAGAGCGATCGTAGCTACCGGGTGGAGGTTTTCATTCAGTATTAATGAACATGGGCTAGCAGCCACACACTCTGCTCGTTCTTTCATGAATTGTACTTGTCTCCTTGTTTTTTTGGTCCCAATTCTGGTGAATGCTGGCTTTATTTATTTTAAAATAAGTGCCGCTTTGAAAAGGGATGTGTTAAAATCCTGGAGAGGCTCTGTATATAGGAAATAATGGAAACTGCTTGGCGAGCTTTTTCTTCTTCAATTTACGGTAATAGACTTGTTTCTTTGCTTCTCCTCCAGGGAAGCTACTTCTGATGCAATGTAATATGATTTGGGAGGCAGCAGGAGGAAAAATTATATTTTTAATATCGAGACGTTATGAAGGGTTTTAAGAATAAACCATCTTTTACAATTTGCTTTTTATTTATCAAGGAGTTAACACCCTACAACCCAATGCTTTGCGCAGATAAATATTAAATACCATTGTCTACCAATTGGGAATTAACTAAGCTTTTTATTTAATCTTTTTTTCAAAGGAAGCAATTTGTTCATAGTAATGGAGATATTTGAATTTTCATATTGTAGTAGGAAGAATGACTACTCGCATTAAAAAGATAAAATATTTGTCCTTTAAAAAGAAGCCCATATTTGCAACCAAATGATAGGATAAATAACTTAAAACAAGTTTCAGTTAGATTCTGAAAATTTTCATAACTAAGCAGATCAAATTTTGCGGAAATAAGTGAGGGAAACTTAAGAAGAAATAGCATGATGGGGTATTTTATATTAATCGCTTATATTTTAGGTGAATCATTATACTCTCACTTTTTCTTATTTAGCAAAACAAAACAATGTTTGGGGAGAAATAATCCCAATTGCTATTTCATTGAACGTAAATGCCAGGAAGAACTTTGCAAAATTGTAGTTACTCCCCTTGAGAGGTAGAAAGAACTGAAAAATAAAAGTTTTTTTTTTTTTCAAACTATTCCTAATAGAAAAGATAGGAGAAATGCAGAATCCTGAAGAGACAGAAAGCTTCAGGCCTATGATATAACAGTAAACCAAGCAGAGGCAAAAAGGTTTTTATACGTAAAGAAAGAACGTATCGGGAAGAGGGAGGTTGGTCAGTCGTGAACATATTGAATAAAAGAATATTATTATTTAGGAAAAACACAATGCAACTTGTCCAGTCTCTGGGTGGCCTAATGGGACTCAGGTGCATCAGGCCGTCTTAATGATATTATGCAGTGCTTTCGGCAGTAAGCCCCACAGACTGTGCCTATTTGCTTTTCATTATGACCTTCGTGACCATCACAGGGTCAAGCACATGGTAAGGACTCGAAAGCATAGGTGAGGAGAGAAAAAAACTGTCAGTCAACACAACTAACTCCTCTCGCCAGGTACCAGCTCGCACGTCTCTGATTATCATGGATTATCACGTGGCCGTTCAGAGGCTAACCTAGAGGGAGTGAGGGTGCTGCCGAGAGACGAGGCGTGTGGAATGTGTGTAAAGAGGCACCATTCAAATCCCTTCCCGCAGGAGTGTCACTGACTGAGGGTCCAGGGCTGCGCACCGAGAGCCGTCACTGTGTCCGCCCTCAGGCCGAGGCCCCGTTTCCCGTGGCATCCCAGCCAGTGACTGTGCTCGGCAGCAGCAGTCAGGCAAGGCCGTCCCTGGGGGATGTGGACCCCTGGAAGGAGGATCTGGGTTCGGGAACTCGCCGGTGGTCATGCTGAGCTCCCTGGGAGTCTAAGACATCTTTGCCCGCCTCCCTTCCTCCTCCCTCCCCTCTTCACTTGGTGTCAGACCTGCATCATGGCTGGATGGCTTCCATTTTTCCTCTCCAGTGCTGGCCCTCATTAAATGCCTTGCATGGACTGCTTCTCTGTCTTACTGTCTGCTTCTCACAGGATACGGACTGAGCCAGCATCCTGTCCTCGGTGAGAATAAACACACATGTTCCCAGGCTGCTCCTTGTCTCTAATAGAATATGGCGGAGTAGGAGGCACCCAGATGTGGCATCTGAAATTTATGTTACCTTGCCTTCTCTTACTTGCTGTATGACCTGGGGCAAGCTACTCTTACCCTTATGAGAATCGGTTTATTGATCTGTAAAATGGGATAGGAACTCCTGCCTCACTAGATTATTGGGACGATTGCATTAAAAAGCATGCATATTAAAGAAGCGTAGCATAAACCAAAACCCAATTTCTTCCTGATAATATTGCAGCTTTAAGGCCAAGGGCCAGGCCCTACAGCCTGTGGTATTCAAGTGAGATGTCCCATTTGGGGAGGCCTCATTTGGGGATCCCACCTTAGAGAACACTTAGGGTCAGCTAGCCAGTGCTCCATTTTTTACATTTTCTTTTACATTTAATTAGGGACATCTAGGCCAAACCCTTCTTTATGGCTGTGGGACTTGAGGCCAAGATGGTGTAGGCTAGTTTCCCTCAAGATGTATCAGAGTTGGAGTTCAAATGCAGATCTGATTCCAAATGAAAGGTCATTTCATATACATTTAATATTTAGGTTTTAAGATGAATATGTGGAGATTTTTTTTCTAAAAGCGCTCTTTCATTGTGAAATCACTATTGATTTCATCAAAGTACAAGAATTTAGCATAGTTAACTATGTAAACTCCAATTCACGAACAAATTTATTAATTGGCCTTTATAATTCTTAGTTGCTACACAGAGAATTCCTTGAAGTTCTACTGGCAATTACTTTTCCTTGGAGGTAAGAAAATGAAAGCATCACCCTACAGAACATTTTTATGATAGCTTTTACTGAAAAATAGAAACTAAAAGTTAACATTAGCCAAAATTAGGGACTAAATATTAATTTTCTTCTGTTATACGAGTCAAAATATGCTTCATACTGGTCAAGATGATCTTACAAGAATGTTTTAATTTTAAAAAATTATTTCCCAAAGTGAAAACAAACAGTGAAAGCCAACTATTACAGTATTGTTACGGGCTAAATTGTGTTCCCCCTCGTGCTGGCCAAATTCATACATTGAGTTCCTAAACCCTCATATGTCAGATGTGACTCTCTGGAGACAGTGTCTTTAAAGAGGTAATCAAGATAAATGAGGTCTTTAGCACGGGCCCTAATCCAAAATGACTGGTGTCTTCATAGGAAGATGAGACTAGGACACAGATGCTCAAGGGAGACCATGTGAGAACACGGTGAGCAGGTGGCCATCTGCGAGCCAACCAGAGAGGCCTCTAAGAATCAGCCCTGCTGACCCCTGGATCCCAGACATCTACCCACGGGAACCGTGAGAGCGTGCACTTCTGTTGGTTAAGCCACCTTGTCTGTGGTGCTTTGCTATGGCAACCCCAGCAAACGAATGCAGTATAAACCGCCACCTCCTTCTGATTGGGCGGGAGGAAGTGGGCTGGAGGAAGTGGGCTAGAGCAGTGCACCATGGGAGATTGGAGCCCTCATTAACAAGACCCCCTACTCTTGCCTCCCCCCACCCCTAAATTCCTTCAAAGAAGACCTTCACGGCGAGTCGTGGCCCACCCAAAACCGTTCACTTTGCATCCATAATAGACCAGTGAGCAGAAGGGGAGGACCGCTTGGGGAGAAGCATCCTCTGCTTTAGAGCCAGGTGTGGAATGCTGGGTGTGTGAGTGGGGAGAGCACGGCCTTGGCTGACCACAGAATCACATACACGAGGCTGCTCCCTTTTTAAGTACCTGGATAAGAGTGTGCAATTCCGCTGCCACACAAGACCGGGATACATCCGCAGCGCATTACATGAAACTCGGAAAATACTTTTTAAAAACGATTCTTCTTGGATGATTAGATGAATAGCATTGGCAACCAACTGAATACAACATAAAGATAATAATAATTCCTCTTCTCACGGACGAGTAATGCAGGAGTAAGCCACACAAAATACACGACCTTGGGGCTTTCCAGCCAGAGCGTGGTTATCGCTTAGTATTACTTTGCAGCAGAGTTTTCTCAAGGTCACTCCGGAATTAGTGGCTCCATGGGACCAAGCGCTCATCCACTATATGGGTTAACATGACTAATTGAGGGTGTGAGTTTAATTATACTCGTAAGCAAAGGCACAGTGCAGCTCCTTTGACAGGCTTAATACCATTCTCGTGTACACAAAGATAGATGGAAAAAATTAGGGCTGGATATTGTTGTCCTTCACGACAAGATGCTGAAGTGGGAAGGGAATAATAAAAATAAATAAATGATTCGATGGCGCCAGAAAATGAGCTGCGGAAGTTAGCAAAACCAGCCTTACGCAACACTTCGGCGGGAGATAATTCCTAAGCAGGCATGACTAAATGTGACCTAGCTAGACGGTAATGTCGATGGGAGTTGTCTTAATGAGCTGGCAGATTAAAAAGAAAAAAAAGGATCCTCAGTGAGGACTTCACCGATAGTTTACTCAGAAATGATGCTGACGGCTGTGACAGGGATCTTTACGGTATTGATTTGTGATGCTGCAAATGAGAAGCATGGTCCATATTTCATTCTAAAGTGAGAAAGCATCCGTTCTGCACCCAGCTTCCTTAAACAATACTTACATCATGTCATGTGCCCTCCTTGAGACCCTCCAATGACTTCTAGCAGTATCGGACAAATCCACGCAACTTTTGGAAGCTAGCTCAAAGTCAGGAGGGAGAGGGCAGGCTCATATGCAGGAGCAGAAAAAAACAAATCAGATCCACACAGGGGGTGACGCTAATTTCACCGCCACCAATCCAGAGGCTGGATCTGAACCCTCTCTGGCTGAGGCAGCCACAGCTGGGTTGCAGAGCCCAATCCTGCTGTAGATGACGTTTGGCTTTACACTTGAGCTATGGAGGGGAACAGCCTTGTGCATGGAGAAAACCAGCTCCCTAGCTGGGTCGTCGTTTCCAGTGTGTGGCACCACTGGGGACAGGCAGCTTCTCGGAGTTATTTACCTGCTTTTTCCCCCTGTGCTGTGTTCTCCAGTGGCTTCCTGGCTTTGCAGCCATACCTGGGTTACTTACTACGGGTTGTTAGGGCTGCCAGGACAAAGTACAACAAGTCAGTTGGCTTAAAACAACAGAACACCATTGTCTCACAGTTCTGGAGGTTAGACGTCAAACTCAAGATGTCAGGAGGGCCGTGTTCCTCTGAAGGCTCCAGGGGGAGGGTCCTTTGCCTTTTCCTGGCTTCTAGTGGCTCTCGGCAGTCCTTGCCGTCCCTTGGCTTATGGCTGCGTCACTCCAATCTCTGCCTCTGTCTTCCCATGACCTCTGTGTGCCTGTGTGCGTGTGTTCTTCTTATGAGGACATAGTCACTGGAGTTAGAGCCCAGCCCAAGGCAGTAGGACCCTATCTTAATAACTATACCTGCACAGGCTTTATTTCCAAATTGGGTCACATTCTGAGGGTCCCGGTGGACAGGAATTTTGGGGAACACTATTCAACTCGCTACAGTGACCTCAGCCAACGTGAGCTTGTCCACAGGCCGGTGTTCCGGCTATGGTTGATGATTATTCCGGCCGAAGGTTAAGAAAAGGATTTGATTACACATTGTGCAATGAAACAATCATGAGCACAAAACTGAATCTACCTCCAGGGCTGAGTCGCCTGAATCAGGCCATAGGAAAGCGGGTCCCACGGAGGACCCCAAAACCACAGAGCGAAGAAGGAGAAAAGACTAACACAACTTCACACATACTTACGTCCTGTGCCTTTCTAACGCGTATCCCATTTATTTTAGGCCATAGTTTAAAATGGTTTTTATTAAAAATGAAAGCTTTAATCAGGCAGAATTGGAGCAAAAGACAAAATTGAGAAAACGAGAAGGAATGAGGAAGAAGGCAAGTACCAGCACATGTCTGGGATGGGGGGAGGGGAGGGCGTGGGCTGGAGGAATCCTGAGGAGACGAGCCCCTCCCCCTGCTAGTCCTCCTCCCAACCCCCACTGTCCCCACCTGCCACTGCTTCCTCTAATCCCATAATCCAGGCACCGTCGTTCTTATTAACATGCTCCTCTAATGAATTTAAGAGATTTAAAAAAATATATTTCTCTCCTCTTTCCTCAGTGACAGATAGATACTTCAGGAACAAATAAACAGATGTGCTTTTGAAAAATTCCATTTCCTACCCCCAAATGAATTTTAAATGGAAAAGAGTTAGGGGCATTAACTTTTCATTTTATATTTCATATGCGCTTAAATTTTTGTTACGTCAACAGGATGTGACGTCCCCATGAAGATTTACTACGACTTTTTAGAGAAGACAAAGGCCAGAGGCTCTTCTCTTTAGAATGTCCTCACGCGTGTGTCCTGTGCTCGAGGCCCCTGGGCTCGGGCACCACTGCTCGTACTGGCACATCCACTGGCACATCGAACGGAAGGCTTGAGAAAGTGGACAGTCTACTAAGACTGTAAAACTGTCTAAAGACTGTACAGCGTCAGCGTTCCAGACTTCAGCTTACTAAGGCGTAGGCCTTTCTTCTAACTTAAATTTCACTCTGATAAGCTTTTGGACATTTAAAAATGGTAAAATTGGCATTTATAACATTTTTTTAATGAAAAATTATGCAACATAAATAAAGGTGATCTACTTTAGAATAGTGATTGCTTAAATTCTGAACCTCAGCTTCCCACCCTGAAATGACATGAATGATTTAGAGTCCTGCTGGGCACAAAAATCATGGAATT
>NW_006438869.1:1603403-1670466 GCF_000325575.1 Pteropus alecto
CTCTGCTTAGCCCTAAGCTCACCGGATTCTTGAGAACTTTTTTGACCATGCTGGGTAAACTAGTTACCCCCTTCTCAGTTTAACTGTCTGAACTACCCTAACCATAGCATTCTAATAGATGATACTAAGGCTTATTGCATGGGTGCCATTTTCTTGCAGTAGATTATGAGTTTCTGAAGGGCAGGGGCTGCTATGTGAATTTGTGCCTCCCTGGTCCCTCCCGGGCACAGAGCAGGCTCTCAGCAAATGCTCATGCATAAAACTGTGAAAGGCAGGCACAGCACACAAAGTAATTACTTTAATATAAATAAGGATCTAGGCTTTGTTGGGAAAATGAAGATTGTAAATACCTCACATACTAAAATCTTCCATCACGACAGAAACACCTGTGACCGTTTTGGTGTGTTGCCAGCATTGGTCCTAAGTAAGTGACAATTAACAGTGGAGATTTATTGAAACCTTTCATCCACCGAGTCTTTATTGGATAAATTAATTTTAGCCCCTTCCCAGGGCTGTTTTCCTTCCTTAGTCCAATCTGCTCATCAATGTGGAATGATTCAGAAACAGATCCAAATAAGAGAGGAGACGTTACATGTCTTCCTGTAGAAGGACAAAGTTAAATTAAAGGGGCAGGGAAAGATTCACCATATATTGATGAGTTCTGCCGTGTCACTCACATGGTAAATTCAGAAGAGTGGAAAAACCCTAAACCTGGTCACCTCTGGACTAAGGAAAATCATTGGTTACATAACCTAAATCAGCTGTCTCCATTTTTTGCATCCTATGATGTGGTCACTCCCGGGTCAAGCCTCTGTGCATGTGAATAGGGAGGGATGGGAAGTCACCCTGCTCTGTGCTAACTTTGTTCTAGGTCACATCCTAGACCCTACACTCAGCCAGATGACCTACAAAAGGGACCCATGGATGTAGTACACTGGTCTAGCTTCTTCATCTGCCGTTTCCTCTAATGATGCTGAATGTGTGCTCGAGATGCCGGTGGCTTACGGCCGTAAGTCAAATGCCATGAACGTATATTTATATCACTGTATTATAGTTTATATTACTGATGGAGCTAAATAGGCCTTCGTTGACTATATTTCTACAGGTGAATTCTGAGGCACATACTCCCACGATCTTTGTTAGGAACGAAGACACTCTTTATAAGTCAAGGATGCTAAGAAGAGAGAAACGCTTTGTAATAGTTGCAAATAACAGAAATAGGAAAATCGGGTATAAAGGGTCAGAAGTGCCTACAGTTTTAGCTTTGGGAGAGTTATATTTCTTCTGATGGAGTAGAAAGTTTTTGAAAGATAAAGAATTTAAGAGGTTATAAAATGGATGGTTCATTAGGGGGTTTTGGAGAACTGTACTTTCGGCTTATGGTGGAGCCTAGCCAGAGAAATCACGTCAAAAGATTATTACTTTTTGACCTTGAGTAAAATTAAACTTGTCAGAGGATTTCCTATGCCTGCTTGTGAATGCATGCCGATATTTATGGAGGCAGACTCGCTTTACCTCCCTCAATGCACACACATTTCACACAAATGCACACCCCTCAAGACTGGAGGCCGAGAGCACGGTTATACATATTCATAAGATAATTATTATTAATGTCACCAGGGTGATATTGTGCCTTCTCAGTAGAGACGGGTTTTTGCACCTAGAAACCAATCAACTGTAGGAGAAATGGCAGCTTTGAGGCAGCCCAGGTGAAGTGATCGTGTCTGTCTTACTTTTGAAATACAGATTATTTGACTAGATATTTTAAATGGCCTTGTGTCTGCACCCCATCATTAAGCCTACCCAGCAGAACTTTCCAGCTCTAGCACATAGTTCATTGGCCATGGGAGCATAGTTTCTGGAGTTCGGAAAAACTTGATTAAAAATTAAACAAAACATAAAGATGATTCTAAAACATCTCAAGAGATTTCTGGGAAATGATTTTTGTAAAGATGCATTTGGGAGAGAATTACAACACGTTTGCTACTTTTCTTATTAAAAAATTTCATACAATAGGCATTATTAAAGAGCTATTGCAATCACACAGACAAATTTTCAAAAATAAATAAAAATGGCTACTGGTGACAGTTCACTAGATCTCTATATATCTATCATAGATTCTCTCCCCCAACCAATTGGCCTGGCTGGTTATTCTAGGTACCTGATATATCAGAACATGGGATATTACTGTGAACTATTGTTTTCAATCCAAGAAAACTAATTACTTTTGGTTGAAATTAAAATGTTTATTTTTTTGCCACAAACCTAAGAAAATGTTAAATAAGCTGAATACTGGTATAGGTACAGAATCGTGGAAGACACTTAGAGCTCCATTGCCATATCAACAGGTACCTTTCTGGAATACTGCTCTGAACCTTAGTGAAACAACAAAAAGAAGCCCAGGACGACAGGGGACGGCAAGGACATGGCACCCACCTTAGGCATCCAGTGGCATTTCGCAGCACCTGTGAGGAATGGAGCTGTATTTTCCGATCGTCCTGAAGGGGTGAATTTTCCCAGCCCGAGTGGGGGATTATCACCGCATTGGTCAACACCGCCAGGGTGTCCTGGATGATTGGCATTTTGAGAGCGTCGCAAGACGAGAGGTTCCAAAGGACTCCTGGAAGACAGACACAAACGGAGCTTTTGGATGGCCACCGTTCTCCCTCATCGGGTGAGCAGCACTGGCAGGAAGGGCTGAGATAGTGTCCCCAGAGCACCCTTAACTTTAGAACATGTACGTGAAGCCTTTAAAAGAGTGCTGTGGCTACCTGACAAGTGGGCAGAGGACCTGTTGCGTGCTTATCTCTGTTCCATCAGGGGGACTACCCAAGGCTGAGAGATCTAATTGAATCGAGGATACTGACCAGGCTTCCATTCACTCTTAATACAATGGACTCAAAGTCCTCAATTCGAACTGAGACCAAAGAGCTGTGAAAGCGATCTGAAATGGACTACTGGGTCTGTCTGTTTTATCCACGACCGCCATCTGCACATGTGGTCCATCCGATCCACTTAGCTCCCATGTGGAACCAGTCACTGTCTCACGGGACCTTAGGAGAATTTAGCATCAGGTCTGATGACAACGGGCTCAACAAGAAATTTAAATTTACTGTCATTTGTGAAAGTTTTGTCAGCTTTTCTCTCAAAGTAAGGCTCATGGAGGATCTACAGATTGTTACTCCTTCTATAATGCCAAAGAGAGCAGTAGAAAGTGGAGGGCAGAATAGTAATTAATGTAGGCAGGGCAAAAGAAAACTTTTTTTTAGGACAGATGTAATGTTTTAGGGTTTAAATATTTTTAAAGAGGCTTTACAATGGGATTAATTTTAGTAAAGGTCATAGGTACTGTATATATATCACTTGAAAAAGCTTTTAAAATAATTATTCTTTCAGTTGTTCAAAGCTGTACACATAAAGGTAAAAGAAACAGGAAATAATATCCCATTTTATTAT
Organism: Pteropus alecto; assembly: GCF_000325575.1. Taxonomy (NCBI): domain Eukaryota; kingdom Metazoa; phylum Chordata; class Mammalia; order Chiroptera; family Pteropodidae; genus Pteropus; species Pteropus alecto. The sequence goes on from NW_006438869.1 coordinate 1,606,860, forward strand.
GAAAGATTGTATTTTCCCTCATTACCAACTGTAATAGGCATCATCATGGGAGATATTGGGAATACAATATCATAGTTGTCTTAAGAAACACAATTTCCAATTTACTTGTTTAATAAGTTTTCAATAGTTTTTAAGACAAGATTGTATTTTGTCTACTGTGTTACGAATAGAATGAACAGAACACACTTATTTCTGAAACTGGTTTTCCTACTTTCTTGCATTGCCCATATTAAATATATTATTCCAAGCACATTAATAATCCTAATTTGAAAGTCGATAATGTTAAATTGTTAATAACTAAAGTAGCTAACAGTTTTAAATCAATTCTATAAAAATGGGACTTTAGGGACAAACTCTACTATCTTTCAAAATAACACGTACTGAGAATTTTATTTAAGTAAATGCACAGGAAACAAAAGTGTTTTTGGTGCCTTTTATGTACAAATTAATCCTTCGGAACAGGGGTTGGTTTGAGAGCAATTCCTGCCTGCTTGTTTCTTGTAAATAAAGCTTTATTGGAACACAGCCATGCCTGTGCATTTACATATCATCTATGCAACAAACTTTTCTCTGCATTTCTGTGTCCTACATTTGCATTGCCAGTGGTATCCTAAACTGAGTGCACAAAAAATGCTCAATGGTATACAGAAGGTACTTGTGTGTATTATATATAACATAATATGATATATTATATTATAAATATGTTCATTATATATTTATAATATATATTTATGTTATATATAACAAATAAATAATACGCAAATATATATATTCTTATTTGAACTGATTTGAAATACTAGAAATATTATCATATGTACTTATTTTGTTTTAAATAATTATATAATAACCTGTTTCTTTATTCATTCCATTAAGAAACATTTTGCTAAATTTTGGATAATCTAAATAATCAAAATAATTACCTTTGTTCATTTGCAATCTTAGAAAAATATTATTTTTCTAGTAAAATAATGGTTTTTTTTTTTTAGTTTTAAAAAGCACATCAAAAGGAAATTAATATCTACCCTAGAATTTGAGGGTGACTTTGTGAAAATGTCACATTAAAGGGTTTTATCTGTTTTTCTAAGTATAGAATGCAAACATACAAGGTAAACATAAGTTTTTCTAATTTCTAAATTCTGATTTGAAAATGCCAACACAAGAAAACTGAAATTTGCATGTTTTAAAATATGGGCATGTTTTAAAATATGGTTATGTTTTGCTGTAAAATACATTTCCTCCAAAAACTAAATGGTAAAAGAGAGATTTTTGCATTTCTACATGCAACGAATTTAAAAGAATCTAAAGGCACTCTATGATAATAAAACCATTTTCACTGTTATAATGATAACAGAAAAGAGGTCAGAAGACAAGAAAATCAAAGAAAATGTGAAGGTCTAATCTGATATCTGACAAGAAATGAAAGTATGAAAATAAGATGTGATCCAAAATAACTCTTTATTGGGCTATTCTCTCCCCTCTTTTCTCATTAATTCATTAATTAGTGTAACCTAATTCAGAATCCTGCAAGGAGAGCCGCTTCCTAGTTCTCAATCCTTCCACCTTTCCTGGCTGGCTCCATCTGTGCTTCATATTCCGATGAACTTATCGGTGCACTTGACCCATTTTTCTCTGAACTTGCCACCTTCATTTGTATCTGCAACACACAGTGCTTTCTGAAACTTATGAGAACCACAGTGGATCTCTGATCACGGACAGCTTTACCACCTCTGTTTGAATGAGGACTGGGCAAAGCGGTTGTAATGTGGCATAATTTCTTTTGAGGGAATTGAGCAAACCGGTCTCAGGGGGCCCCTCAAAACTTTGAGCTTTGGTTAGATTGTGTGGACACGGAGCCAAGCTTGAGTGTAGAAATGAGCAGTCTCTGGGACATTTGAGATGACGGTTGATCTGTACGGCAGGTGTCAGGAGTGAGAAACAGCTGGGAACTTCATATCTGTCTTGACGCGTGTGCATGCACGCGCACGCGCACACACACAAACACCCATTAGACATGGCTGAAAGGAGATAATTAGTAGAGAAAAACAAACACATCTAGACATTCTCTGTGAACTAATGGGAAATAGGTGTTTTGTTCAAATTTCTCTTCACTCATTCCTCTTTCTGCTGTGGTGGTTTAAGGAATGTTCACATATTTTTTTGACAGTCTCTTTAAATGGCCGAGACCAATCCTTCTCCTCATGAGTCACTTCTGACCAATAAAATACTAGCTGGAGGTGACTGTGAGGGACTTTTGAGACTAGATCATTAAAAAGGTATTGTGGCATCCTCCAAGCTCTGTCCTGGGTTGTTTGTTTGAGGGGAAGCCTGCTGTCATGCTGTGAGGACCCTCAAGCAGCCCTTTGGAGAGGCCCACGTGGTGAAGAACTGAGCCCTCCAGCCAAGAGCCACGTGAGTGCGCCATCTTGGATGTGGACCCTCCAGCCCGAGTCAAACTTTCAGATGACAGCAGCCTCACGAGAGACCCTGAGCCAGAACCCCTTGAATCTTCTGCTCTTGGATTCCTGCCACTCACACACTATTTAAGGCAAATGTTGTTTGAAGGTGCTAAATTTTGGGGTAATTTGTTATGTAGCAATAGTTATTCATGTCCCTTCCGTTCCCTCTCGGCCTCCCACTTTCTTTTTGCCTTTCTCCTTCTCTCTCCTTTCCCTTTGCAACTGGACCCATTTTCCCCTGCACACTTTCCCCTTCGTTACTCCTCTCATTCTAACTTAGATCCACTTGTTCCTTTATCCCCTACAGCAATCCTATGCTCTCATTACACCTGTTCTGAGTACAGAAGAGATCGGAAGGAGGATCCAATTCAACTTTGTAACGAAATGTAAAATGTATTTTAATTTAGAATACAAATGATATTTAAGTTTTAAAAATATATCCTTCTTCATGTTTGCAACTTATTAAATGGCCAAACCTTTCTTCAATTTGTAATAATCACGTATTAGTTTCTTATTGCTGCTGTAACAAGTGGCCACAAATACCGTGGTTAAAAACAATAAAGATTCTTAAAGTTTTGGAGGAGCAAAGTCTAAAATGGATCAGCAGAGTGGTGCTCCTTCTGGTAATGCTTCTGGCGCTTCTTCTGGAGGCTCCAAGGGAGAATTTTCTTGTCTTTTTAAGCTTCTACAGGCTGTTCCTTGGCTTGAGGCAGGCATCGCTCTGACCTCAGCGTCCACTGTCACATCTCTTTCTATGACTGATCCTCCTGTGTCCCTGTTCTAAGGACATTTGTGATTACAATGAGCCCTGCTGGATAATTCAGGCTAATCTCCCATCTCAAGTTTCTTCACTTAATCACATGTGCAAAGTCTCTTTCACTATGTAAGATAACATTCACAAGCTCTGAGATTTAGGAAGTGGACATCCTAAGGGGTGGGGGGTGGGGGGGATGCATTATTCAGTCTACCACACATCCCTTTAAAATATTCTGTTATGCTTAAAATAAAATGAAACGAATTGCAGTTTCATGATCAGGCCTCTCTCTATGCCTCTAAATTCCTCTTCAGTCAGATCCTTTCATCCATTCATCTGTTCCCTCCCTGGATATTCAGGACCCAGGTTCTGTTTCATAAAGTAGGCACGCTGGTGGGAAAAAAAATGTACCTGCCCTCCTGGTCCTTCCATTCCTGTAACTCAAGTCATTATGCTCTAGCCATCATGGCCTTATTTCTTCTTTTTGAAACACAAGCTCGTTTGTAACTCGGATCTTTTGAATTTACTGATCTCTCAGTCTGAAACATTCTCCAGAACTGTCCAAGGCTGATCCTTCTTTCTGTTTCACCTAGTACCTTAAATGTGCCAAACTCGGAGATTTTCTGGATCATTCTAAACTACCTTCCCGGACGCTTGCTATCAGATTTCCTATTTTAATTTTCAACAGCGATCTCATCACTAACACATAATTCCCATGCTTTATCATTACTTGATTTTCTGTCTTTTGCTCACTGTTCTTTCCCATGAGGTCTCAGCCATGAAATGAAAGCAAGGACCTAGTCCAAGTGCTCACAGCATACAGAACACATAGAGCACATAGAACATGTTCTGACACACGGCAGATGCTCACCAAATAGGTGAAATAAATACAGAATTAGCAATTAGATGATATGACCCCTATAAGATGCCATGTGCTCCAAGCATTGAACATTCTCAAGTATTATAGTGCCAGCAAAATGAAGTAACAATTTGAAAGAATAAAATAGCAGATACAAGATGTAATGTTACAAATAATAAATTCAAAAAAGAATACAAAAGTGTCATTTCAATGGGATTAAACCCTTGACTTTATGGAAATTCTACTTTTAGCTAGTAGAGAAAAGTTTATATCATTAAAAAACATTAATCAGTTTAGTGTTAGAAGGCTTATCTCTAAGCTTCATTTGGGTAATGTTCTTATATTAACTCCCTCATGATTCTATATTAGGCAAGGCAATACTAAAATTTCAATTTGTGAAAAAACTGTTGAATAAATTGAACTCACAGTAGTATTCAACAGCCATAACAAGCTACCCCATTTATTCGTATCTGAAAATAACATAAAAATGTTTTAGTATTTTGGCTGATGTTCACTAGCAAATTTTAATTTACCTGATAAAAATATGCTAATTTCTTTCAGATTATAATCTCAACTAAAATTGTTTTATAGCATTTTTCCTTTAATTATATGTATTCGATAGCTTTCCTTTTTCAGCATAAAATTATTACTGTTTCCAAATATAATTCTGACAGTAGGTTTAGTTGAGAAGACATTTAAATAGCTAATTATATATACTAAATATATTTAAAATATAGTTTATTTTTATTTCAGGCACAAGATGGCTCTTTTCCTCGATATTCACATTCATGAGCAGTAATTGGTTTATTAAAAGTTCTTTAATAAAATCTTAATTACTTTCATTGTATCCTTTCCATTGTTTTAACAGAGGGTAATTGTGTGTGTGTTTTTTTCTAAAAGAGATGAACCCTATCATAAAGAAACTCCAATTGACAAAAAAAAAGTATTTAAATAATCACAAGTCTTGAATCTTGATAAAATAAAATATCGCCCATGGCTATGCAAGACTTACCTATGACCTTCTCAGCTGCTTTTCATCTTTAGACCTAAAACGAAATCCCTGAGCATGGGCAGGGCTCAAACCAAAGAAATCTTGGGCTGAACTGATTTTCTATGAATGCTTTTAACATTTATTTTAAATTAATTAATTAAAAATTAACAATATATCTATGAAGATTTATTTTGAACAAATCTGTCATTTTTCATATATCTATGAAGATTTATTTTGAACAAATCTGTCATTTTTCTTATTCTGAGAGTGGAAATTTAGGTACCTAGGGAAGGGAAAGAAGAAGAGAGAAGAATGGGGGCAAACAAGTTTATTTTACAAAAAATGTCACAGTTTGCCTTGGTTGGGGGTGGGAATGGGATAGGGCTTGGGGGATGCCCATCACCGCCTTCTCCACTCCCACCCATTCGCACCTTGAGTCATGGGTGGGTAGAGGGTGGCTGATCAAAATCTGGAGGCCCATGACACCCTGAACTCATGCTGTGTGCATGTGTGTGGTGTGTGCATAGGTACGCATGTGTGTCAGCATGTATGTAAGCATATGCATATAAGTATGAGTGTGCACACATGCATGTGTGCAAGTGCATGCATCAGTACACACATGTGCAAATGTGTACCTATATGCACACATGTGCATGTGCACGTATGTGTGTGTCCACGTGTACATGCACAAGCACTGGGGTGCATCATATAATCATTCTCAACTTGTTCCTGAGAAGGCATGACCCTCACAGTGAGATTGTGAATTAGGGTTGTTTTGAGAGTCTTTCCAGGTGGTATATGTGATAGTCTGAAAAAGATCACACACCAGCTCATTTAATACCTTTGAAAACAAAAGCATTAATCTTGATTTGATGCTAAAGTTTACCAAATTTTGACATTATAAAGGGTAGTTCAAAGCGGATATCAACAAGTGGAACTACATAGAATTAAAAAGCTTCTGCACAGCAAAGATAACAAGAGACAAAATGAAAAGGCAACATATGGAATGGCAGAAATGTATGCAAGCCATAGACTGGATAAGGGGTTAACATCCAAAATGTATCAGGAACTCATACCACTCAATAAAAAAATAAACAATCCAATTAAAAACGGTCAGAGGGTCTGAACAGACATTTCTCTAAAGATGATACCCAAATGGCCAACAGGTACATGAAAAGATGCTTTACATCATTAGTCATCAAGGAAATGAGAATCAAAACTGTGATGAGGTATCACCTCACACCTACTAGAATGGGTATCATCAAGAGAAGAGATACCAAGTGTTGGCGAGGATGTGGAGAAAAGGGGACCTTTGTGTACTACTTAGTTTAGCCACTATGGAAAACAGTATGGAGGTTCCTCAAAAAACTAAAAATAGAACTACCATATGATCTAGCAATCCCACTCTGGATATATATCCAAAAGAAATGAAGAGAGGATATCAAAAAGATAGCTACACTCTTACACTCACTGTAGCATTATTCACAGTATTAGGTTCAGCATTATTCACAATGGCCAAGATATGGAAACAACCTAAATGTCCACCAATGAATGAATGGGTAACAAAGATGTGGTATCTGTGGAATATTATTCAGCTATGAGAAAGAAGGAAATCCTGCCATTAGCAACAAGTTAGATAAAACTCGAGGGCATTATGCTAAGTGAGATAATTCAGAGAAAGACAAATACCCTGTGAGATCACTTACATGTAGAATTTGAAAAAGCCAAACTTGTAGAAATAGAGTAGAATGGTGGTTCCCAGGGGCTGAGGGCTGGGAGGATTGGGAGTTGTTGTTTAAGGGCACAAACTTGCAACTAGCAGATTAATCAGTGCAGCATAGTGATTGTAGTCAACAATACTGTATTATAAACTGCTAAGAGACTAGATCTTAATTGTTCTCATCACAAAAAAGAAATGATAATATGAGATGTGACAGAGGCGTTAGTTTATGCTGCAATGGTAATCAAATTGCAATATATAAATGTAAGTGTTATATGCACTATACTGACATGATGCCATGTCGACTATACGTCAATAAATAAATAAAAATTATTTTTAAAAAAGAGTGATATGTGCAAGCTACTTTGAGAATGCTCATCTCAGGGGATTGATGTGATAGCCATTTTAAACGCATGTAGAAAAGTGTTTAAAAACATGTGATGGGCTCCTTTTTCTCCACGTCCTTGTGCACTATTGGTGGAATTACAAATTGGTACAGCCGCTATGGAAAATAGTTTGGTGATTCCTCGAAAAAAAAAAACCAAAACTAAAGATAGAACTACTATATGACTCAGCAATTCCACTTCTGAGTATTTATCCAAAGAAAGTGAAAACACTAATTTGAAAAGATACATGTGCCCATGTTCATTGCAGCATTGTTTACAATAGTCAAGATATGAAAGCAACCTAGGTGTCCAGTGATAGATGAACAGATAAAGAAGATGTGGTATACATATACAATGGACTACTATTCAGCCATAAAAAAATAAAATCTTGCCATTCGTGACAACATGGATGGACTTAGAGGCTATTATGTTAAGTGAAATAAGTCAGGCACAGAAAGACAAATCCTATATGGTTTCACTTACATGTGGAATTTAAAAACAAAACAAAACAAATAAAAACAGATTAATTGAAACAGAAACCAAATGGATAGTTACCAGAAGGAAGGGGAGTGGGGGAGGGGTGAAATGGGGAAGGAGGATATGGTCGGTAATATTGCGATACGTTTATATGGTGACAGATATTACTAGAAGTAGTGGGGTGATCACACTGTAAGGTATAAAAATGCCAAATCACTATATTGTACCCCTGAAACTAACATAACCAATATAAAACTATCTATCAACTATACTTATTTAGAAAAATAAATTTAAAAAGTAATAAAGATGGTTATAAGAATGCTAATAAAAAATATAAAGAATTTTAACACAGCATCTTGAATCATAGGAAATTTTAAAAATAACTATATACATTATTGTTTCAGAAAATTTGGATCAGATAATGAATATAGTGACAGAGCTTTCACGCATTTCATCCACAGAATATCCATATTTGCAGGATATATGTGGGGAAGAAAACCCTCTGTTAAGGGTTGAAACTTTGTCTTACTTTTGTAAACCTTCCCTCAAGAGCAACTGACAATAACCCACCACCTAACTGACAATAAATCTAAATTTAAAAAAATAATAAAAAATTTAAAATGCTGCTTTCTTACATTTCCTTTTCAGAAAGCTAGGGGTGGGCTGACCAGAACAAATGACATCTGAATTCCGTTTCATATTCCTCCAGTGGAAACTGCAGTGATCACGGAACTAGGCAAAGGCTGATCCTTCAGAATCTGACTCACTGCGTTCTTCTAAGTTGAGGGTCTCAGTGAGATACTTATGAGATGAAGGTGCCGCAGGGCTGATAAACGTGTGGGGTGAGCAGGGAGAAAAACTGGATTGTCACAGTCGATAACTACAAACAGTCACCCTTCTATTGCCACTTAGGGTTTCTGGTCCAAATACAGACTCTTTTTAAAAACAAATCACATACACACAAATGCTGAGAGTCGGGGAGAATTATTCTTGCTCATTTTCAAACTATGTCCAAAATTTGGTTAACTTAGAAACCGAATCAGATCTCTGTTATTATATACCAGGCAAAGTTTGGTTTAAGCTGATTAAATTTTCCTGGCCCCATCGTGAGACATTTTAATTCTCGAAGTTTTTCAACAACTCCGTTACAAGATACAGCCATCGATGTTGAGATATCGTCTTGTTCCAAAGCCAAAACTGATCCTACAACGCTCTGATATTCAAATATTAGCACCAGCAGCAAACAGAAGTTTAGACCATGCTGGTACAGGTTAGTAAAAGCGAGAGGTCCATATTCACTGAGATTGTTGATTAGTTTAAAAACGGATCTTCACTGTTGTTTTCAGGGCCTGATTAACATAATTTAAAACCAGATAATTTTATAGAGAAAAGACAATGATGAACTTTTCTGAAGAAATACTCAAAACTCAAATGTGTCTCCGATCTCTCTTTCCATTTTAAGTTGGAGTCTGCAGATTGTAGTTTCTTTAGAATTCTTCTATTAAATATTTACAATAAAGGAATAATAGGCCAGAGTCCATCATGGGAAACAAGGCTTGTCGCCAATTAGAATAAGGCAATGTAGCTACTAAGAACAGGGAAGCTCTTCCCATGGTAATTTTTTAAAAAGTTAATTGTACTTAAAAATGATTTACAAGTGAAGGGTACCAGAACACGCCACTCGGAAATATGCCTGTTTGGCATATGGATAATTTGAGCTACAGGCCATCGAGCACCAATAGAGGCAGGAAAAGCTCTAAAAACAGGCACAAGTTGTTCTTTTGTAAGGGAAATTGACATCTGCAGAGTGTCTCCCGCTTCTGACTTAAATCTGTTTAACATCTTACTGAACAAACCTTGTTTATCACAGTTTCCATCACCTTCCCATCACTTGCCTCAGATGGTACATAAGCTCCGATTCCAGCCACCTCTCTGGGTTAGTCTTCACTGGGTGCACATGTGAATAAACTCCTTTCTGTTTTTCTCTCATTAATTTGTCTTTTGCCTGTCTAAATTACAGGACCTCAGCTGGAGAACCTAAGACGGGTAGAGGAAAAAGATTTCTTTCTCTCCTCTACCGAGATGTCAAGGTATGATAGTGAAACCATCTGTGAAAGTCATGAGTTCATGTTGATCACAGCATTTTAGACAGGAACCAGAGAATTCTGTATTTCTCAATTCCCAAGAGATCGACAGGAATATAAAATTGGGTTCGCTTAAAACTATAGCTTTCTTCAATGTCCTTGGATATTCCAGAACCTTAAAAAAATGTCACCAAAGCACTCAGGTTGAGTTTTATCATCTCTGGAAACTGGCCCTGGGCCCTCTTTTACTAAAAGTGACCGCAGTTAAAGATTATGTCCTTTTATCTGACAATCGTCATTATGTCATATGAACTAATAAAAATGATTTCTTATACTTTGGTAATGTTTCTTGTAGTTTTGTGCCTCCCGGATTATACGTATTAAATAAAGCAACCTAAGTTTGTCCCTTTCATAAATGATGAGTGTGGATATGGGAAGGGTGGGGGGAGAGAGAGAGAGAGAGAGAGAGACAGAGAGAGAGAGAGAGACAGAGAGAGAGACAAACAACCCCATTATCTGATAATTAAAAAAGAGAAGTACAGGAGAAAACACCATAATTTCTGGCCCTGGATTAAACGATCCCGGGATAGACTAAACTAATTGGCTGCTCCAGGAAACACCTGCCTCTCAAGTTCAGACTGTGATTTAATCAGCTTGCTTACCAAAGTAACAGTTTCCTCAGTAAAATGCATTTCAAGACCCCCACCTCACTGTGTCATCAATCCAAATTGAGTTTGTTACAAACTCTGCCATATCCCAATTGTTTACCATGTTGCAATACCCACCGTAAAATCATCTAACCAAGGACCTGTGGCCTTATAAATACCCTGCCCAATTGTCCCTTCTGACATTATTAAGACTCTTCCCAACGTAGCACTCTGTCTTACTACAGTAAGACTAATAAACTTAGCTTTGCTTTATCCAAAGGTTTTTCTGTTGGCCTATAGGGGAGCTGACAGCTGACGAATCACGTGAATTCCTGAAAATGAGTTGATAGTTAACTTTGTCTTTGGTAAATACAGAACCTGACAAATGCCTGAATCCACAGGGCATCCAGTAACCACAATCATGACTCCGTGTGAATAATACTGGGTGTCATGGTGTTTGTAGCTCTAGCTAAGGACTATAACCCAGAAATTACATAGCGAGCACATTTCTTGCCGGACCCAGGCTGCCATTCCAAACCCTCTGGGCCTAGCGGGAGGAGGCAAACATGAAATTATGTAACCTTGTACGAAGATAGGGATGGGAATCACCTTGGGAGCATCGTTCCTATACTACGGGTAACACATCCTCCTCATTCCTCCTGTAGGAGTCAACGTAAAAACCCAAAGTGAATCTGTGGGAACATCCTTGGCTAAGAATCCCTGGAAAGCTGGGGACACTCTTCTATATGGGGTCATTTTAAAGTGCAGCCTTGGTTCCTACAGCTCTCAAAGACAAGCAGTGATGATGAAGACATGGAGGCAAAGTGAAAAGAGTGACAGCTGGGAACCAGAGGCTGAGGTTTTAACTCAGTTCTCACATAAACAGGGTGAAAGAGCTTCGCTTTCAGTACAACCTCAAGAGGTGCTTACTGAATGGATGAATAATCGAGAGAATAAACAAGTAAATGAATGACATCATTGGGTCATGATGATGCTCCAATATAAGGATCTCAAATTTTCACAGGGCATGGCTGAGCTGGGCATCCAAAATAAGACCACGCTGGGAAAAATGAACAGAAAAACAGCCAAAATCATGTAACATTTTTGAGTTCTTGTTGTCCGCTAGGATCTATACTCATCATCTTGCATGTACTACCTCACATCAGCCTTTCTCCGGTTCTGTTTTACAGATGAGCAAGCTGAGACACAGAGAAGCTGAGACACTCAGACAATGGCATTACCCATGTAGGTGAAAATGAAGGTCAGGCAAGAGTCTGACCGTGATGCAGGTGAACAATCAGGCAAACGTCAGGCACATAAATTTGCTTCTTGAAATTGGAGAGAAGTGATGTGTCTGGCAGTCCTTTGAAGCAGAATAGATGAACACAAGAGAATGTTCTGCTTTTCATCTTTTGCCAGTTTCTTTTCAGCCTCAGGTCAGGCAGCTTGAGAAACTTCAAGAAGTTATTTGAGTTCATAGAATAAAGAACATTCAGTTTTGAAACTATTTTTACAAATAATTTTTCTTGCAAGCATTTAATTCTGTTGACCTCTATTACAAAATATACAGCCATAATCTTCCATGAAACTATTGAACAAAAACCAGATTGAGATGAAGGGTAATTTTAAAATGAAATCCTTCCTCTATCCACAACACTAATTTTAAAACTAGGTCTTATTTTCAGTGAAACCAAAATTGTCTGATACTGTCACTCTACCACAGCAAGGCCAATGGTAGTCATAACCCTCATTTACTGAGCCATTAACATGTCATATGCACGGTTTTATTAAATTTTTACCCCAACCCTGGGAGAGATGTACTGCTACTGATTTCGTCTTACAGATTCATAACTAAAGATTTAAGAGGCTACGAAAATCTCCCAAGGACAGGTAACAAACAAGAGAGACACAGATGGGATATAAATACGGGCTCTCATATTTCAAATGATCTTGCCTCTTAGAGACACTCTATTCAGAGGTTGTTTTTCACAGAAAATATGATCGCAGAGGATAAGAATATGAAGACAGCTATCATCTCTGCTGATCATTCTCAAACTCATATTTCTGAGTTTCATTTCCGTAACTCCAAATTTGCACATTTGTTACTACATATTTTTCTGCCAAATGTCTTTTCTTTGCCCTCATATTCCCCAAGCTAATCTGCTCCCCAAGTTAAAGATTTAGGGGGAACTTCCCATTTCTTACACCATTTCTACGGTTTTAAAGCAGATATTTTGTGAGCATCTATGAAAACAAAGTATTGCTAGGCATTCTGGGTAACGTATAGTAAATTAAGCAGGATCTACTTGGGGAAATAAAACACACACTTGTGCAGTGAAAAATGAAATTTACAGTACAGGGTTGTATACAGTAAAATCCATTAACTGTCTAAGATGGTATGCCATGACAATTCGGATAACAGAAGATCACCGAGGGAAGGGATCACAGAAGGCTGTATAAAGAAGGGGGTCTTTGGTGGCCCTTGTGGATAAGAATTAGCCAAGGAATGGGAGTGAGGCATCCAGGTATCCAGAGAGAGCAGAGGCTTACAGAGACGAATGGATAACGGGTGACAGTCTCAACGTTCATGGGCACAGCTGTATAGTAGATGCCTACCAAAATGTTAATTGAGTAAAAAAGTACATTTGTCAGTCAGAAGGATACTTATCATTTGGACAACCGTCGCCTTACCCTAGAATGGTAGTTATCTTATCCATCGCGGGGCCATCAAGAAAAAATACTATTGCACAGGCTCCATCTTTGGAAATTTTGATGTACGTCTAGGATAAACCGTGGCACCAGCGTTTTGTTTTTTTGTTTTTTGTTGTTGTTTGTTTTGTTTTGTTTCGGTTGGTTGTTTTTAAAGAGCAGGCAGACTGAAGAACCGGTGGAAGTTATTATATCGTAGCCTTGGTGGATTTAACCGAGTTCATCCTTGTCAACTTCTTCCACTGCGACTTCTTTGTGGTGAACACAGCGAAATGATCTGTTCTGACAAAAGGGAGGTGACTAGTGGGCTTCGTAACTGGAGATGTTTGCACTGAATGTCATCACGACTCAACGACTTCATTCGATCCTTTACGTGCTCATTTATTTGATTATTCATCCATTCGGCATACAGAATGTTCGCTGTCTGGCATAACTGTTTCAAGCCTTAGAGCAAGCCACCTAAGAATTCAATTCCGTAATAAACCTTTGGTAATTTTGGTGCAGTTCCTCTGCAGAGCTGGGGAGCCAGTGGTGGTCTCAAGTCCAAGGAGCTTCAGTGGCGCTACTGAGACCAGGGTGTCAAAAGCTCCTATAAAGTCGAGTCAGGCAGAGGACGTCCTGTTTAGGAAGGTCTGCACGACTAGACAGCGTTTGGGGTGCAACACGTACTCCACTTGTTCTCACCCCCGTAGCTGGACTTTCGTCCAGGACTATACAGCTGAAGTTAGGGCTTCACGAAAAGAGTGGGCTGCATGCTCTTCATGCATTAGACTCAAGGGAACCTCTGTGCTTTTGCTTCTAAGTATCCAGATAGAAAAACTGATGTTCAGTTATAAATTCAAAGCCTTCGATTTTCAGTTTCCTACCAACTCCGTGGCTACAGCTCCGAATCTCCTGGGCTCTGGAAATACCATTTTCTCCCTCTGCTCCCACTGATGATTTTCACTAGCTCCCTGACCACCACGGTTCAGTCCCTGAGCTCTGCCCGCGCCTTGGGAAAGGGGCCCTTCATTAAATTCTCTCCAGAATCTCGGCTGAGTATGCCCATGTGTCCTGCTGGAACCCTGGTTAGGGCAGGTAAGCAGAGGGCACATGCTAAAAAAGGCTTTGGAAGCCATGGTCAGAAGTTTCTGTCCTATCCGAAGTGGGACACCATTAAGCAGGGAACTTATAATGTTTCATTCCTTCTTGGTGCATCCAAAGCATGAAAAAACAAACTACAAGATAAATTCCCACTTGGTCCCCCAGCTACATGGGTAACTTTTTTAAATCTTTTTTTTTTTTTTTAATTAAGATGAAATTTACTTAACATGCAATTAACCGTTTTAAAGTGTACAAATCAGTTGCATCCGCTACGTTCCCAATGCTGTGCAACCACCACCTCTATCTAGTTCCGAAACACTTCTGTCATCCCAAAAGGTTGGCTGGTTCTTACAGATGGTGTTCTGGAAGCTTTCAGCAGAGAAAGGGCTGCAATGAGGTAGGAAGTCAGCAGAGCCATTAGAAAGGTTCTTCTGAATTCCAGAGCAGAAATGACCAGGTCAGCAGGGATGGAAGTGGTCACGTCTGGCCTGGCAGATGGACTACATGGAGGGGTGGGGGATGGAGAAGTTCTGGCCTTGAACGACAGAAGTTAGGAGGGCTGGAGGAGAAAGCGGTCTGGAGGGAAATCGTAGAATGTGGTCTTGGATGTGTTAACTTTGAGAGGCCAATTAAGTAGCCGATGGAGATGACAAGAGGCAGCTGGATGCCTGAGTCTAGAGCACAGCACTAGATATAAATTTAGAGCCCTCTGCATGTAGACGGTATTTAAAGCTGCAGGACTGGAAGAAGTCACAGAAATAGAGTTTAAATAAAGATCCGAAAGCCCGGGGCCAGTACTAAGCACGCCTACATCTAGAGTTGGGTGGTGATGGTAGTTTGGCATAAAGAAGAAAAACGCTATAAAAGATTTAGGTGCACACACTGTTAACCTTGGAAGACATTACTCCTCTCGAGTCTGACCTATGCCTCCTCTGTTAGGTGCTAAGTTTTGTGTGTGCTTTTAAACATCACAGGTAATCTGACTGTTCAAATTCTTTTATTATGGGCATTCATGAAAAACCAAGTCACAATTCTCATTTAAAAGGGTCTGTTTTAGGCCCGTCAGTGGGCTGACTGAGGACAAATGAAAACGAGTTATTCGGTTGATCATTACGGCATGTATTCAGTGACTACAAGCAGAACAAATGACACGAGGGGATAAAATCACTTATTTTAGGTATTTCCTGAATCGAGGCAGTAGCAACATAACCAGAGCGTGGCAAAGCGTGGGTAATGACAAAGACTCTATTATGATTGGAATGTAAAGTGTAATAGGATTTTCAGAAAACAATTTAGGAAAAGTGACAATCTTGCTTATTTAAATGCTATGTGACATTTGGCATTACTCCTTCAGGTAAAATTATAAAATTGATAAAATGACTTTCAGAAATATCGTTGAATATGCTGAATGCATGTAATGCATTTATCTGTTGACTAACCCTGAGGTTGGCATTAAAACAACATTGTTTCCTGAGAACTGAAGGTGACTTTTACTCAGTCATTTAGGCCAATGCTTTGGAATTTCTATTTTAAAACTAATTTTAAAATGCATGTATATTTTGACATTAACAATTTCTCTGTATGAATCTATAGAGTAGAAAATAAAGTCCCTTTTACGTTATAGTTAATTTTGATCAAATTTTAAGTTCTCCTAAAACGTATGTTTTGGTATATATTTTAAAGTTTTCTAAGGTAATAATAGTTTTATTTTTTTCTAATTACAGAATTAACCCATGGCAACTTTAAAATCACCAGTCTATTAAAAAGGAACAAAGGATAAAATGAAAAAATAAAAATCCATCCAGACATAATCAGATTTGGAAGGAACACACTTTTGTACATCTCTCTATGATTATCACTCACAAATGTCACTCTACAGAAACAGAACCACAGCACACAAGCTGGCTAACTTGCTTTTTGCATTTAAAATATGTCATGGATATATTTGATATTAACGATTATCTAGCCACATCTTCATGTTTAATGGTTGGTAGTGTTCTAGTTGATGGACTGTTTTCATCCAGTCACGAACTGATGGCCATTTAGGTTGTTTCTAATTTTTTTTGGTTGACACTGTCTTTTACTGTGTGTCAGAGAAAGTTTCAAATGCTTTCCATACATTTACTCTGAAGATTTTCTTAATTGCTCCGCAATACCAATTCCCACAACTTCAGTTTCTGGGTAAAGAGTCTGCACATTTTAAATATTGAGGCATATTGCCAAAATGCTCTCCAGGAAGATGGTACTCCTGCCACCTTCACCAGCGGGGCCCGTTTTGCTGCCCCTGCCCAGCGCTGCATGCCGGCAGCCACTGTCATCGTTAGAGACTTCACACCAAACACGGTGTCTTCTTCTCACGGGCATCTTTTAATTAAACTTCAAATGAGCCTATTAACTGCTTGCATGTTGTTTTCTGAAATGCCAGTTCGTATTTTTTTGTTATTTTTCTTCCCAATTGGCCATGCATGGAACCAAACGCATACATAAAACTATTAAAAGTCGCAAGGTTGAGAAGACCCTGAAGAATTGAGAGGGTTTCAGAACTAGTATCGATGCCCACAATCATTATTTATCTTTACGGTTTCTGATCTTTATTTTTTGTAAACCTTAGTCTCCTGACCCCTACATTTCACTTTTAATGGCATTTTTGAATTCGTTTGTTTTCTATAACTAATTCTTCTTTTTAAAAGCCAGGTGACAGCTGCCTTTGTCATTTCCCACGGATATGACTCCTCTACCCTGTGTCCTAGTAGGAACGAGCTTCAACACTTATAAACAGAATGTGTAAAAAGCTTTGGGAACCGGTAGCCAACAGACATACACATTGTCGACAGTGGATATTAACATGTACACACTATTTCCATGGAAACTCTTTTCTCTGTTGCCAGGGCATGGAGCTCTCCATCCGCTCAGGTAAGTATACCCGCCGCACTGTGTTTGCAGGTTGAGGGCGGTCGCATTGATGGGGCTGAGGGGCAGGATGAAGTCATGGAACGAGCTCCTACTCACCTGGCTAGTAATTCCTGCCCTTTCTCCACACCAGGCTATTCCGTGAAGTCCAACTTGCAATAATGGGAACTCAGGATCCAGTAACTTCCTAACTGGAATCTGTTGTCATGATTCGGGTTCACTATTTCTAGTTTAAAATACCACAGCATTTCTAGCTTGGAATACAAAAACCTAAGTGTTCTCACTACCACTGTTTATCCCAAACCAGGCTATTTATTCCAATCCATCATGTCATCACTGTCAGATTAATGTTTCTATGTTGCAGCAGAAATTAATGTCACTGCCTGACTTAACAACCATCTACTCATCCCCATCACCAACAGATTTAAGAACAAATGACATACCAGAGAGAAAATGATGTAATGAAAGACCCAGGTAGTAAGGTGTGCTGTTATGTTTTTCCCAGGTTTCTTATATAAATCGTTAATAAGAGTAAGGATAATAACATTAAAATATAACCTCTCTTCTGGGGTCTGAGGTCCAGGTTCACAAGCCTGTGATCAAATATGATACACAGACAGAGTTCTATAGGATGGGTATTAGATCCTTTAGCTAACCTCGACAAATCCCAAAGCACTTGGATTTTCAGGGAGAGCTATCTAAGTCGAAGTTATGGGGTGTCAAGAAGAGAGTGGGTTACAGATATTCTGTGCCTTAGACTCAAGGGCTATCCTTGAGCTTTTGTTTCTAGATATAAAGGTAGCAAAACTGATATTCCATTTAAAATTAGTGGCAGTTGATTTGCAGTTTCCTACTAACTCTGTCCACAATATGGTGATATTTAACAAACTCTCTGCAGTCAGAACTCACATTGTTATTAAGAAAAACAGCAAAAAAATTCTTGCTATCTGGAAGGATCTAAAGCACTCATTAAAGTGTACAAATCAGTTGCATTTGTACACTCATTAAAGTGTACAAATCAGTTGTATCCGCTGCGTTCCCAATGCTGTACAATCACCACCTCTATCTAGTTCCAAAACACTACTTATTCACTACTTATTTGAGACTCTAGAATTTTTTTAACAGAAAAATTAATCAAAATATACATACAAATATGTGTACAAAATATATGCACTGCAAATGATTAAGAACAGCCTTTACCTATCATCCCCTGGAGATTAAAAAATATATTTAGGGGACATGAGGTTTTGAGGGGGTATCATTTCTTGTGGTCTTGCTCAGAGCTACCAGATATACAACATTCCCTCATGAAACTACATAAAATTTACTATTGGATGGAAATGTTTATATTATCCATTTAAAGTCTGAAAAATATCTTGCAGAAACAACTTTTGTGATTTTTAATATTCAGTTGTTTTTTATGTCAGTAATTACACAGCACTGTCGATAATTTTTTCGGGTGAGTTATGGTTTGTGACGATTAAATCACATCATTAGGTGGAAAGTATCCTCAATTCTATGACAGAAAAAATATGTATCAATTACTTCAAAAACTCGGTTTAGTTGTTTGTACCAGATAAATGTCTATAAAGAAACACCTGAATTCTCAGTAGCTACTGGTATGGTGATGATAACGGTGGTGGAGATGGTGAAGGTAATAAAGTAGAAAAGGAAGAGTTGAAAACGACGCAAAGTTGGCCTGGAATTCAAGATAGGTTTATATTGTTTGAGATGGAAATGACATCTCTCATTGCCCTTTCCAATCCTTATGACAGTGTTCGGGTATGTTCTACAGAGACGTAAACATACTGTAACCCAGGACATGTCACGCAGCAAGCTCCCATTACGAAATCAAGGGCAGACAGGTGGTTGGCAAGTAGTAATGCGCCTGCCACTG
Source organism: Pteropus alecto (assembly GCF_000325575.1). NCBI lineage: Eukaryota > Metazoa > Chordata > Mammalia > Chiroptera > Pteropodidae > Pteropus > Pteropus alecto. The sequence goes on from NW_006438869.1 coordinate 1,625,833, forward strand.
CTCTGCTCTTCCCCTCATAGACTGGAAGGAGAACAGAGGAGTGGTAATTAGCTGAGGAGTGTGTGACACCTAGACATACAGCTCAGTAAGGGGGAAATGGGAACGGACTTTCGGACAAATTAATCCAGGAGGGATTCATTGTGCTGCAACTATGTGCTGGGTTGAGTAACATAGAGAAAAAGATGACTACGACACTGTCCCTGCCACCAAGGAGCTCATGAGTTGATGTTGACAAAAGAGGGAGATAATATCTGCTTCATAGCGAGAATGAAAAGCCGGTCACATCGACACTGGTAGGAGGAGTACGAAGCCTCCCAGTGGAAGACGGAACCGACGAAATGAAGGAAGGACAGATGAGCAGGCCTGGGATAGAGGAGAGGAGGCAGTGGAGCCTTGTAAAATCTTGCAGTTTTTAAAAAGAAGGTAAAATTAGAAATTTATAGTATAAAGATTTTTGTCGTTAAAATTTATTAGACCCAGAGGTACCACAACATTTAATCATTTCAACCTGGAAAAAAATATTATTGTAATCAATTTAATGTACAAGAAGACAAACACAATATATAGAGGATCTTATATTTAAATTTAGCCTTTAGAAAAATGTATGTCTTAAAAAAATAAAGAAATACCTATGTCTTACTGGCCCTTTTTAGGCTATGTAAGTACAATAGGTCACAGCTCAAAAATTCTTATTTAAAATGATCTCCCAGAGATAGCTCAAATATTTTACAATTATTTATTAATTATGGAGTTGGTATGTTGAGTAATAAGCAATCATTCATAGCTTGATTAAAATTTCTCAATTTTAGTTGGCCACATTTTCCTGCATGGAAACATTTCAAGATAAATCACGTGACCATTTCTCTTTAAAGATAAAAGTAGAGCACTGTACTATATTTCCTAAAGCGAGACTATCATTTAAAATAAGAACTATGTCTTTAAATATACATATTTACATATACATAATACCTATAACATCTCTAAATCTTTTTACAAAGAAATGCTTTGTTATAGGAGACATAGTTTTAAAAAAATCATATTCTGACCTTTACTTCCAGAAGTTAGTAAGTTTGAGGTCTGAGGATATTTCATCTAATTTATGCCCTCATATTAAAGGCTTAAATTATTCCCGGAATAGGTAAATCTGACTAATCTCCCTCTCTCTCTCTCTCTCATGTCTGTCTGTCTGTCTGTCTATCTACCTATCTACCTATGTATCTATCTACCATCTATCTATGTAATTGGCATGGTGAAAGCATGTATTTGTATTCTAAGTTGATTTTGTTTAAACAAGGAAGAACTTTGGGTTTGGGATATATGATGTTATCCCTTTAATGTTTCCTTCTCATTCCAATGTGGGGATAATGACAGTGACACACTTTCACTTGCTGAAAATAATGAACTAAGTAAGGACTTTGCTCTTTGAGGAAATAACTTGTGATACTGAGCTTCATAGAAAGAAGGCTGAACATAAGGGCACTGATCCTGTAGCCAGCAGACAAAGTAGGATAATGTGGACTTAAAATGTAACACATTCGTTATGAAGGTAGAATAATAAATTAACATTTAAAGCATTGGAAGAAAAAAGGTAACTGACTGGTTGTGAACTCACTTTTGAATTTTACACACTGAAGCATAAATGATGTGTGTGTGTTCATGAATGGTAGAGCCTTTGCATCATGGTGCCTGCAAGGTGGTGGGCTGATCTGTCAATGTCCCCGCCCCCAAGGCAGGTAACACCAGTCCCTGCCCATTGCTGCCCGAGGGCTCAGCTGGGCGGGACTTTCTTGGTCCTGCTACTCCAGGGCAAACGTGGAAATGTGAGCTGGCTCCTCGGGGAACCAAGGTGAAATATGCACAGTTGGATATAAATGGATATAAATTGGCAACTGCCATAAAGGGTTCCCGTGGAGCAAGGATGCCGGCTCGAGTCTGGGCTGACACTTCTGATCACTGTGGAGTTCAGACGGGACGTGCACTCCTGGCAGCCTGGACACGTGGGGCTGGCAGAGCCTGTTATAAGGGGGCCCCGGGAGGTTCTAGGGAAGAACTCTAGCCTTGGGCACCATGGGGAGCGGGACATACCTGGAGAGGTAGGGCGAGCAGGGCAGTGACCGACAAGCGGGGTGGGAAAGCCTCCAATGACAGAGCTGATCCGAGTGAAAACCAGCCACCAGGAAGCCGAGCAGGATGTGGTAATGGGTGTGGCCTCGGGGACCAGGGTGGGAGCCATTACTTGAATCTGTCCTCAGCCCCGCAACCAGAAAGGCACCAGGGAAAGATGGAAAAAAGCTACTTTTGTAATGTTTGGGGCACACGCGGCTGGCTCTGTCTCCGAGGACAAACTCTGATGCAAAGGGCCGTGCCTGTTCTTCCTCTCTGGGCTACAAACAGCTTCCTGGGGGCTCAGGGCAGACACCTGGAGGGGTGCTTTGCCAGAGAGCAGCCGGTGAGACCATGACAAGCAGCAGAGCGGTGCACACCACGCTCAGGGGAGCGGGGGTGACCAGCGGGGGGTGGGGGGTGGAGGGTGGAGGAAGAACTGCAAAGCCTGGTGGGCGCGCCATAAACGTTGCTGCTAAGACTAGTGTAGAAGACAGATACACAAAAGAAGCTGGGAACAGCAGTCTTAACGGAGCACCGTGCCCGGCAGTGTGGCAGACAGGGCTGCGTGAGGGACTTAAATGTGCGACAAAGCCAGGAACTCCTCGCGTTTGAGTGTGCGAGCATGCGTGACGGCGTGCATGTGCCAGCACGTGCATGTCTGTGTGGGCACACCTGCACTGCACAGGCTTGCTTGTGTGTGTGTGTGCACGCATGCCTATGTGTGCATGTGCACGCCTGGGAGTACACATGCTTGAGTGCGCGTGTTAGCGTCCTTCATTTTGGGGAGGAGAGAGCTGGCATTTTAAGATGATCTTCTTTGCCTTCAGCCTCTCTCTTCCCCTATTGAGGTCTAGGTAACTACTCTTCCTTGACCGACAGGTGCCCTCAAAGCTCTTACTGTGGATGGCTGCCCCCAACTTCCGCCTTGGGACGCAGCAGAAGCAGCCAGTTAGAGGGGAGGCACAATGCCATGAGTAGCTGTGGGCTGGAGTCCTTGAAAATTTCCCATCAGACAGACTTTCTGTGGCCTAACGATTTGTTAAGGAGCAATCTGCATAGATATAGCTGTTTCCATAGCAACACAAATAGCATTATGTTACGTCGCAGCCCTAACAGACGCTTTAGCAAAGCTACCTAGAGATGGTGAGGGGATCCCTGGAGGTAAATGGGCTTTTACTAAAAGGCTGGTGTCAGGAAGTTCATGGTCAAACTGTAAAGAGGCATTTCTTTCCTTTCACTGACTGTGTGCCTTTAAAGCAGACCGAGGCCGAGCTTCTGGGAGAGTTCTCGTTCTGGGATTACACGACCATTTTTTCTTTCCAATCCCATTTTCATCAGGTTCAAGTTAAAAATACCTAGTCATGCTCAATGCGAAGTTTATATATGACAATAAAAATTCACATCTGTGCGTTTACACTCCAATAACCAAGTTAATAGCAAGGGCAGTTTTGCAGAAAATTGTTAAACTGACGAACCGCTTGAAAATCCTAAATGGTCCATGTTCATCTCATAACCACGACTGTGTGTTAAACACAAACTTCTACTTCCTGTTAATTTCACAAGGTGTTAGGAAGTCTCCTGGCAAAGGCATTGCAGGTTCGGCAAATTGATCCCATCCTGCCCGTACATGTCCTTGATGTGGGACGCATGGGATCGGGTGTGTGTAAGTGGTGACACAGGTCAGAAAACGCCCACAGGACCAAGGCAAAGAGGACAGCGTCTCAGCTCACCCCCTACGTGGGAAAGTTCCCTGACGCCGAGGTTACGCTGACAAAGAAAAGCAACTGTGTTTAGTTTTCTTGTCTCTCTGTCTCTGTCTCTGTCTCTCTCTCTCTCAACGCGTTCTATTCTTTCATTGCCCTGAGCTGGCTTGGAGCCAATATAAAATTAAATGTCTGCTCCACCCAGACTATAAAAATCACTGAAAAACCCAACAAAGTGCTAAAGCAAAGAGAAAACTTCTGCGGTTAATATCCAAGACCTCTCTGTATTAATAAAAGTTTTCTGGCTGCTCAGAATCCATATTTCTCAGCCTTAGACTTACTTTCAAATGTATTACTACCTCTTGCTAAATTTAGAGGAAAGAATTTTGAATTAAGAATAAAAAGATAGAGGAGGATGATTTTTAACCGAAAGAAATTCTCAACATAAAATATGAAAAATGGAAGTAGCCTTTTTACTACTGATCCTTATGGATGGAAAATGTGGTGAAGTGTTAGATATACAGAATGTCCTCGACTTAAAATGGGGTTACGTCCTGACAAACCCCATCGAAATTGAAAATATCCTAAGTCCAGAGTGCATTTAAATACCTAACCTATCGCGCATCGTAGCTTAGCCTCGTCGGCCTTAAAGGTGCCCAGAACACGAAACCCAAAAGCACGTGGGTAACACAGTATGCTGTAGGTGTTGGTGGTTTGCCCTTGGGGTTGTGGCTACCTCAGGGCTGTGGTGTCCCAACAGGGTACAGTGACACACACCGCTAGCCTGGGAGAAGATCTAAACTCAAAACTTGAACTACGGTCTCCACGGAACGTGAAGTCGAAAAATCGTTAAGCTGAGCCACTGCAAGTCAGGGGCCGCCTGTGTCTGCAAACTGGTTCAGAGCACGTGTCCATGTGTGTTTTTGGTTATAACTACAGAGGTAAGTTTCAGAAACTATATTTGTGAACAGAGCAGGTATGCCATTCGAAAACGGAACTGAGTTTGCGAATTAAAATCCATTTTCTCAAAAAAAAAAAAAAAGAAAATCCAACATGCATAAAACCAAATAAAATGCAGGCCAAGTGGCTCTTTTAGCTGATGTGTATCATTAAGTCCTAAATGTGTTTGTTAGGGGACTCTGCTGTAAGTGAAGGATGGCAGACTTTTATGCTCAAGTTTCCACGTTTTCAAAATTGTTATTTGAAAAAAAAAATACCCAAACTTTTAAGTTAGGCAACTGCCCTTTACACAGCAAATTAATTCTTGCTTATGACTATTGTGAATTAACAGTAATATGCATGTTTTTTTTCTCATAGAGAAGAGAACAATGTGGAGAATCTGGAAGTAACCCTAGCAAATATCTGTGTGAAGCAAATCAAGTTATGCAGAGAATTATCAAGCATCATCCTCGTGATTCCCTCCCCATAAAGGGTGCTTGGCTTCTAGAAGGAAACTAGATTAAAACCATGATGGAGAGAGAACAGCAGAAGTGCCTGAAGGAGGCAGCGTTAGGCGTTAGGCGAAGGTCCGTCGGCGGGGATACGGGGCCCGCTGTGTGTGGAGCGTGTGCCCAGGTGTGCTCATGCTCAGCCATGTATGCATAGGAGCGACGCGGTTACATCCAGGTGTGCTCATGCTCAGCCATGTATGCATAGGAGCGACGCGGTTCCATCCAGGTGTGCGCATGCTCAGGCATGTATGCATAGGAGCGACGTGGTTACATTCATGCTTCCTAGAGAGGAAGCGATTCTAGGCGGATGTGTGGGGAATTCTCCCCACCATTAGATGAAAGCCAAACTCGTGTCCATCTTCAAAACCCTTTACAGACATTACTTTCTTCATTACGTCTTTCTTGAACTCCTTGACTGAGAATTCTCTTTCCTTCTCTAAGCTCTGCTGGCCTTTTCTCATCCCTAGTCTACAGAAGTTATCCCTGTGGTGGGGAGGAGAGTCCGCCACCCCCTAATATGCCTTTGGGGAGACTTGACTATTTGAAGCTGGTTATGTTTAAGTAGCAAAAGACTCAGCAAGAAACTGTGATCTTCCCCCTAACTGCTAAAACAATTTAGACAGAGGACCCGCTCAAGGAAGAGGGTATCATCCCAGACAACTACAGCTCAGTATGAACTGGTGTGTGACAGCCAGGGAGGAACCTAGCAAGGCCCCTTTGATCAAAGTCCTCTCTGTGTCCCATCGTTAAAGGTGGCCCAGCAAACATTCACTTACCAAAATTTACTCTTCCATCTCCCTGCACACTGCCTCCCTGTCCTTCGATGTTCCCAGCCCCACTTACTTAGCTCCAGATGGCACAGAAGCCTTAAGTGACCAATGTGTCCTCAGGTCTCCTATTCCACGCACCCCCGCATGTACATTCGTATTAAATTCGGCTATTTTCTCTTGTTCACAGCTCATGTCAATTTGATGATTAGCCCAGACAGAAGAACTTAGAAAGATGGGAGGAAAATGATTCTTTCTACCCGACACATGTGTAGCTTCTCTCCGCTTCTCTCTCACTTGTCTGACAACTCCCTGGGGACAGAGCTCATGTCTATCTCGTTTTTATATTGTACACCGTCCACTGCACTTTGCACACAGCATTGCTCGGGCATATGTTAGAGAACATAGGAGAGAAACGAGGCGGGAAGGCTAGCTGCTAAGGACGGTGTCCTCATTCCTCTGGAATTACAGGTCTCTCTCTATGATACAGGTCCATGCTACGTTAAGAAATCATTTCAGAGATACTTCTCCTGGGCATTCCCTTGGAAGGACACCTCGCTGTTGGCATACAGCTGCTGTGATGGCAAATATACCATTAGTCACTACAGGCAGTCCACTGGGAGGGTGATCCCCAAGAAAAACAGTTAAACTCTTGCAGAACAAAGCTGAAGCTCCTCCCCTGCCAGGCTGAATGTCGTCCTCAAAGGAACAACCAGGAAGGAAGTTTATTTTGAACATTTCATCAGGAATAACAAATAAAAACATCTGTTGGAAAGGGAAGCAGGTGTTGGGCAGGAGACGCAGACTTTCTTTAATGCTCCCTTTCCCTCTAGGATCCACTCGGAGTTTCCATATTGTGTTTGTTAACACTAGTTAATGTAATTTTTGTGGTAATTGTAGAGCAAATAGAGCAAACTCTCAGATATAATTAGGGAAAAGTGTTTCTAATTAACTGGTAACTCGTGAGTCACAAAGTAGAGCCACAAATCAGTTATGCATTGTCAGACCTAACAAGTAAAATGGGCTGCACGTTTCCATCGGGCAAATAATTGAAACAGAACAAGATGCTCTTGGCAATATACTCCTTTGAACCTGCACGACATTTCGGCACATTATGAAACTTAATCGTAGGAAAGCACAGGTTTGCTTCACGTCACCAGCTCCAGGGATGGAGGAGATAAAAAACAGAGGCACCCTCAAAAAGTCTAGGAGCACCCGATGAGACTCTGCGTGAAATGGCGACACTCACACAGAATGCTCAGTGGGCGTACGGAGGTTCTGCTGAAACCCCGGGAGGTTCGGTAGGGAAGCAGAGACCTACGAGAGTCGCAAGCCCCACCCACTTAGCAGGACCATGCACAACAGCTGCTCACTGCTGGCTGTCAGTTCAGGGGCTGTAACAGGCAATTTCTGCTACATTTGCTAGAGGTCGGTCTGCTTTTTCTCTCTCATATGAGCAAGCACACTGGAAAAGAGGCAATCTCAAATTCATTCTAATCTGCGAAAATGATAAATGAGCCACAAATGTTTTGGATAATTTAGCTAGTGTTCTTAAATGATTTTGGCATCTCTCATAACCTGTTCATACCTCTTAACCCTCCACCACTTGGCTGCCCACCATGGTAATTGTTGGCTTGGAGAGTGTAGAAAGGGACATTTTGCAAATATGCATGATCATGAGAACTGGCAGAGGGTCCTGGTGAAAATGCAGATTCCCAGGCTGTTACCATAGAGATTTGGGGCCCAGAAATCTGGATTTGACTAGGGGAATTGGGAAATCACTGGTGTAAGGCAGATCGGCTATGGGAACGGGACTGTGGAGTGTGCCACACAGCAGCTGTACACATTTAAAGACCCCACCTTTAAATCTGGCCTCAGGAGACTGCTGGGCATAGTGAGGGCACCCAGCACGATGGTGGGTAAGTGGTGGGTGTCAGCAATGTTTGTTTATTCCTTCTTGAGAAACAAGAATGCAGAGAATACCTCGGTTCTCAGCTTAGGCACATTGGGGAGCAGTAAGAATGTAAAACACAGGACATAATGTGACACAGCAGCTCTAGAAACATTTACCGGTGTCCTACTCTGTGACACGTGTCATGAAGGAGGGTTGATTACACAGTCAACAAGTTTATATCTTACCATAACATGAACTAGCATAAATGACAATTCCTTTAAAAACCCCGTATCAAAATGTCTTGCTTACTGGAACGTAGGTGCCACCGTCTTGGGTCATTAATAAGAAAGCCATACCCTAGGGAAGGTTGATCTGTGACTGGACGGAGGCTGGAACACCTCACCTCCATACTTCACTTACGGGAGAGAGGAAGGAACCTCCATCCGCGTTAACGCACCACTATTTGGGTCTTTTCTTTAAGGCGAGCTTCGTTCTCATCTCTTTCCAATCTTCTTAGCCGGCTCTCTTTTTCATCATCTCCCTTGCCACTCCCTGAAACTGCAGGTTTACTGTCCGTCTGAAAGGAACCTCCATCCGTGTTAACGCACCATTATTCGGGTCTTTTCTTTAAGGCGAGCTTCATTCCCGTCTCTTTCCAATCCCTTAGCCGGCTCTCTTTTTCATCATCTCCCTCGCCACTCCCTGAAACTGCAGGTTTACTGTCCGTCTTGTCCACCGCATCCTGAGCCCCACAAGCGCAGGTCTCTGTGTTTAAGCTTGAAGCATTCCGCTAATGGATCCTGAAATCACCCTTAACACCTGAGATAGCTCAGTGGTTTTTACACAAATCAACTGAAGTCCAAGACCCCTCCCAACGATGCTCCTTCTCTCTCTGTTCCTGCACCTGGCTCCCTGGTTCACGGGCGTCACCACCTTGGCCATTAGGAAGAGCGCTGTACTGTAGGGATCACGGATAGCTGGAAGGAACCTGGGTATTCACCTCTGTACCCCAGGTGCCTAAACCTCACTGTCACACAGTAGACACTCAACAGACATTTAATAAATGAATGAATTTGACCCACAGCCTACAGAGCTCGTTCAGTCTCCAGGACTAAGAGCAGGGTGGGCAGGAAGTTGATAGTATGAATTTCCTAATTTGATCAGACTCCGACTGGGTGGAGAGGAAATCAGGAATCAGACGAACGTTGAGGATTGTAAGTTTTAGCCCTTTGCATTTGCAGATAACTGGACTGTCTGCTACAGAGAGATAACCCTAACGTGGTTAAAATGACAGGGGATAAGAGCAGATGACTCTATAAAGAACGCATGAGATGCACTGCTAGTCAAGAGATGAGCTGGAGACAAGAAAGAGAATAAGCACCAACGGTGCTCTCTCATCCCCTTCTGGGATCCATCAGAATGAACAGCAATGTGCCGCTGGGGAACGACTCTTTCACAGGCCTGCTGTTTCCTTCCTGGAGATGGAACACAATCAAGGTAACAACCTAGGCCTCTCCTACCCCCTCATTCTTCCCTTTTCCCGGCCTGCTGTTTCCTTCCTGGAGATGGAACACAATCAAGGTAACAACCTAGGCCTCTCCTACCCCCTCATTCTTCCCTTGGGACGAGGAGGAACTTATCCAAGTAATCAGTGGGTACATACGCTCGGCGCAGCTCTGTCCTTGCTCTTCTTGGGAATGAGCTCTGAGGGCTGGGAGCCTGGGGTGCCGGGGGTGCGGGCAGTGTGTGTGCACCCCTGCTGGTTGGCTGTCTTACCTTCTGGGTGTGCAGTAGCAGTGGATGCAGCTCGCCAGCTGCCACCACTTCTATTTCAGGTTTGCCAAGACCTGGGCAAAGGGCATCAGCTTCTGCATGTCTCTCATGTGGCCAATATGCAGCCAATGAGAGGCAGAAGAGGGTGCCAGTCTGTCCTCATGGCTGCTCCCCCTGCTTCCTACCCAGCTTCTCTTCGTGATATCTGCCTGCTGCTCTATGTCAAGTCCAGGCCCAGCACCAGACACAGAGGCAAACCTTCCTCAGACTTCTTCACTAGCTCCTACTGCAGGGTTGGGGCTCATCCCGACAAGAAATCCCCTTTCCCCTACCACTCATGCTGCTCCCGCTTCTCTGGTCAAACCCTGGCTGATGTGCCTGGTCACAGGGTCGCCTTCACGGCCGGTTTCTAAATGGTGCAAGATGGCAGCAATGTCTACGATTCCTCTCTCCCAAAAAGTGGACAATACACATGGATGGGTTTGTCCTCCTTTCAACTGGTGAATGCATTCTACCAAAATTAACCTGCTGGGAATTTTTTTTCCTCATTCAATTTAAGTTCAGATTGCAGACTCTGGGAGCCAGGCACCATCAGACCGGCCTCACCTGACTAAGTTCGAGGAGAGCTTCATTTACTTATCTTTCCTCCAATACTGTGGCTGGCAGAATAATGGTCTTAAAAAAAAGTCCATGTACTAATCCCTGGAACCTGGGAATAAGTTACCTCATAGGGCAAAAGTGACTTTGAAGACATAATTTAAGGACATTAAGATGAGGAGATTATCCTGGAGATTCTTTTCAATGATGTAGGTGGGCCCAGACTAATCACAGGAGTCTTTAAAAGCAGAGAACCTTTCTTGGTGGCAGACAGAGGGAAATGTAACTATGGAAGACTTAACAGAAATGCAATGTTGTTGGCTCTGAAGACAGCGGAAGTGGGTCGCCACTCAAAGAACGGCCTCTAGAAGCTGGAAAAGGCAAGGCCTATCCCCTAAAGTCTTCGGAAAGGACACAGCTCTGTTGACACCTGCTTTTAGCCTATCGAGACTTGTATTTAACTTCTAACCTCCAAAACTGGAAGATAATAAATTTGTATTATTTTAAGCAGCTAAATTTGTGGAAATTTGTTGTAGCAGCAACAGATAACCGATACGGCCTTCACTGAGTGGCTGCCATGGCTTCGACTAGGACTGATCTTTGGGTACACACCTGTGTCTGGGATAACTGTTCTTAAGGCATGGGATGGCTTCTTTTCTAAAGGTGATGGGCGTGGGCCAGGGTTTAAACCCTTGAACAGTGAGATGATTGGGAGTTGACTCTGAAATAATGTATCTTCTGAGGCCCTGAAAGTATGGCATCAATTCTAGTACAAGGCAATCCTGCTTTCTGAAGAAACCAGGCCTCAAAGTCGCACGGAGAACCCTTCCGGCAGAGACTGTGCAGAATAAAAAAAGGTGGAGAAGATGATTTTTATGCTTTAGTTAACTTAAGAATTGCAGACTTTGAACTTCAACACATAATGGCAAGAGATATTGATTTTTAGACTTTAATTCCCTTGAATTTTAATGTCTTTGGATTTCAACATGAAAGTGGATTTAAACTTTGATTTGTAATCTCTCCTTGGAAATTTGATATTTGGTGGGTTTACATTGAAATTCGAAGCATCTCTACATTGCTGACATTTTATTACTCTTGTATCTCTATTTATTTTTGCCTTTATGGTGCAGTTTAATCTTATTTCAGAACCTCTGATATGCTATATTGGACAACAGGGCTGGAAATTATTTGGGATAAGAAATATATTTGGAATTTCATTTTAAATCTTGGGAACACGATGAACCTGGACTTGATTTAAATAATGTTCCATTTCTGTACCTCTTGGTTTAATTTACAAAATGCCTACTGGGACTCCCAGGCCATCACCAAAAAGCCCCACAAAGATGGAGGGAAGGCTATCTTGACAAAAGGCTTAGATCCTGCTTTGGAGAGATGATCCAGCCCTCTGGGTGAGCATAGTAAATAAGATAAGAGTGGAAAACAGGCTGGAAGATGTTAGTGGGAAAAATATTTCCCCTCTGTTCCAATGTCTACTTCCATGAAGGGTGTTTAATTAATGTTATACTTCTTTGGAAATAGTAAGCCTATTCCAGACTTCTTTGGAAATAGTAAGCCTATTCTTGGCTAACCAACCTAAAGTAATGCCTCCAACACGGTTTCTATCAGCAATGGAGATAATATTTAGTAATATTTACACTTCCTCTTATCAATCAAACTGTTCGGAATGCATGCAGGGAAGATGTTCTTTATTAGGGACAAAATAGAGTGAAAAAGAGAATGGAAGGAGTAATTCAGCAGACGAGAAATTCCATCACATTTCTGCACATTGCAAAACAGACGGAGGTGAGTGGGCAGGTGAAGTAGTGGGGACGCCAGCACAGCCCAGGATATGCACAGAGGGGACTCTGTCCTGATGACCCAATGAGGTGGCCAACTGTCTTGGTGGAACCCTAGGAAAGATTCACGCTCAGCGAAGGCAGGCATATGAGATATAGAAATGAGAAAGGCTACATACAAAAGGGTGACTGATGGAAGGAAGCAGTCACCTGCCCTCTCATGTTCCATTACCGTCTAGGTGGAGAGAACACCCAGCTGCTAGAAAATTACTGACCCCTCCCTCCAGGCCAGACAAAGCAACAAAACAAACAGCTCAGAAAAATATTCTCCAAAGAGGTTGACTGCACTGAGGGAGAGCTAAAAAGCTAATGTGGATATCTGAGCCTCAGAGCAAAGCCCTCCTTATTATGATACAAACAGAAAACAAATAGAAAAAAATGACAACAGATAAAAGTGAGATGATTCATGATAAAGAGAAAAGAAAAATTCCTTAGTTCTAAATAATTTCCTTAGAGAAATTCAAGAACAGTTTATAGTCAATAAATAATAGAGGTTATTAAAAAATAACACAGATTTCTTAGAGTATTAAAATAACAATAATTAATAAAAATATTTCCTTAGATCTGTGCCAACAAAGATGCCTCATATATAGGTTGAAGGAAATGTTGGATATTGGAATGTATGATAAAAAGGCAAAGAGCTCCAAGTTACATAAGAAAATATAAGAGAGAAAAAAATTCAAGCATTTCAAAATCTGACTAATAATAATTCCAGAAAGAGGACACAGACAATGAATGAATTTTAAACAAAAATAACAAGGCACTTTTCTAACACCGAAGGTCATGACTCTTTAAATTAGACGTGTCCAATACCAATAAATATTTTAAAGGCACAGACCTAGATATATCGTCATAGGCTTTTACAGTACCAAGAATAAAGTTAAATTATAAAAAATATTCATTAAAAATAATTTTCTATCCATCCATCTCCAGTAAATATCAATCGCGTATGAAGACTTAATACTAACATTTTCAGAATTTCATCTTCTAAGCACCTTCTTTTTTTGTTTGTTTTAGGAACTTATAAGAGAGTAAACCTAAATGAGAAGAGCATGGAATCTAGGAGACAGAAGTTCTAACCCAGGAGACCTGCGCAGTAGGTCTTGAGAGCGATCATCCAAATCTGCCCCAAAGACAGAGGATTCTGGTAGTGAGATCTTTGGAAAGCCAGGAACTTAATGATGATTGAAATCATGGACAAAGTTGAGTTGGTGAGCATCGTAGTTGATGGAGGATCCACCCGGATATGATGCTAGAAATCTACTCCTTTGATAAGAATCACCGATGGCCCCATGCAAGAGGGCTGGGCTTGTAGGGTACCGCACAGATTTCCTCTACCACCATAATGCAAAGGCTCACCTCTTGCTTTCAACTTCTTGAATCGAGCTATAGAAAACTTTGGAAGATTGACTATGGCTACAAGATAGATTGCAAATATAGTCATCCCTGACAATGCAAAAGTCAAGTACGATGACAGAGGTTGTGAATGAGAAGGGTGGAAACACAGGAGCACTCATAGCCTTATCTTACAAAACAGTAAGAGTTAATGTCTGTGTTAGATGGAAGAAATGGAGGCCGGATTTCGAGTTATTGAGTAAATGTGTAGAAGGACCAAGGATAATGAACCCATCATTTTGGTAAGAAGGAGAAGATGACATGAGTGAAGAAAATGAGAAAAATCCTCCTCCGTCATAATAGAAAGTCAGCATGAAAAGCCTATGATCATTGATTTAGATAGAGTGAAATAAGCAGATTACTTAAAGACATGGGACAACCATGAGAAAACTAAAAAACAGAGCAGAACAAAGCAAAAGTTAAAGCCGAATGCCTCTTAGGGATCTGGGCAGAGGACAGATGAGGCAGGGAAATATTGTTTTCATTATAAGCATTTAAATACTATTTTATTTTTTGACCATATATATCTATTACTTTGGAAAAAAAGTCTAAAAAGACAATACACTTAATTATCACCCTTGCTGCTTCCAATCCTTCACAAGCAGTTGCTTTAAGAAGACGCATTACGAAATCAGGCCAACAGGGTCCTCTTTATTTTAAACGCAGCCGCACTATTAAACTCTCAGGGATCTGCATTTACTTGCATCGCTTTGTTTCCCTGACCAACGAATGTGTCTGCTCCTCTCCGGGAAAGGTGAGCGACAGTCTGGTTTTGGGTCTGTGTTAGTTTCCTGGGGCTGCTGTAACAGAGTACCACAGACTGAGTGACTTAGACAATAGAACTTCAGAAATGAATCGTCTCATGCTTCCGGAGACTAGAAGTCCAAGATCAAGGTGTCAGCACGCTTGGATCCTTCTGACGACTGTGGGGAGAATCCATTCCACGCCTCCCTCTGAGCTTCCGCTGGTTTGCTGCCAATCCTTGGTGTTCCTTATCTCACAGAACATCACTTTACCTCCGCCTGCATCTTCACATGGCGTTCTCCCTGTGTGTGTATCTGTGCTCAAATTTCCCCTTTTCATAAGGACACCAGACTTATCTGATTAAAGCTCCATCCTATTCTAACATCCTAACTTAACTAATCACAACGGAGTCACATTTTGAGTGATTACAGGTTAGGACATCAACATATGAAGTTTTGCGGGGACATAACTCAATTGATCACAGAGCCCTTTGGAGACTGGGCATTAAATCAACTGACTTAATACTACTAAGTAAAATACTTAAACTGAGGCCTGTCTCCTTCATTAAAAAGAAAGACCGTGTGGTTCTGCTGGGCATAAGATCAAAGAATCCACTCTGCTCTGGGAGAATCAGAACTCTTAGTGACACTTGCTTTCCACCAAAATAAAACTTATTTATTAAGTTTTATAGTTCAATAAAACCTGTTTTATTATGATTTGTAAAGCATTCTGAAAACTTTAGTTGGGTATTTCAAAATTTAGGTTGATTATTTCCATATTTACAGAGTGAAATATTATATTAGTCAAGCCCAGAGGACATGTAGCATTTCTAATCGATGTTTATTTGCTTCGGAGCATTTCGAGTAATGGCTAGCATATAATGGCTTCGACTGGATTTAAATAAAATTCTGCTCATCGTCTCACAGTAATTACTGCACAGGAAGAAAATTATTTATCGCAAGGCCTGATGAGCAGTTGCAGAAGACGGTCTGCTGTGACGAGGCAGCAGTGCAAACAGGCAGCTGTTTTTCATGCACGAGGGCGTTGAATTTAGTAAATGCATGTTAATACCCCGACTTTAACATTTTATTATTGTTTGCCAAGAAACACTCAGTAAATAATTTAAAGATCGGCAAGATCGTTTCTTTCCTTTCGTCTTTTATTGCTTACGATTTGGTGTTCTAGATCCTTCTGGATATATAACTTAGCTCTGATCTAAAATCTGGTTTATAGACATGCTTTATTTTTTTTAAATCACTAAAATAGTTCTTTTAAATATACAAACTGTTGTAGTTTGTAAATATATAGAGAGCAATTGAAAGGGTAATATCCCCTACAATTTTTTTTCACATTTGTTTTCATGCATCAACCAACAGGCAGGAAGAAAGATGGAGCAGAAAAACTCCTGTGTATTAGTGGGGGGTCCTGTCATGACCTGAGTCTCACTCCTTGCTGAGCTCTGTATGAATTCCACTGAAGAATTACGAGGGAAGTAAAAGCCATGTTTGTTACTTTCAAATCAGGGTTTTATTTAACTCGTGCATGACTAATCTAATTACAAAAACGATCTGATGAGGGGCCTTGTGACCACAGAGGTGAAGCGAGCCTTTTTACTTGTACACTCTACCGTCCAGGGCCAGTGACCCCCTTGCCACTCTTCTTGTTAAGTTTCCAAAATGTGGACAGGTTTGTCAGGGATGCCCCTTCTTAATATCTAGCTGCCAGGAATGCATGGGTGGGACAATTCGGAATAGGGACCCCAGCCGTCACAGTGGGCGCTGGCGTAAGCATCAACGTGGCTGTGCCGGTGTAGGCAACTGAAGTCCAACCTTGTGCATGCAGATGTCTGAGGCTTAGCGCACACCTGAGCCCTAGACATTCGAGAGCACTCGAGAAACGGCAGCTAAGGAATGAATGAACCACCTGGACTCACACGGAAAGGCTCACTGTACTCAAGAGAGTTCACCAGACTTTAGAGACAGTCTCAGGAGTGGAAAGAAAATAACAGGTAAAAGAAATGGAGCATCTGATGGCCTTGAGGTTAGAGTAGGGTAGCTGTTCTAAAACGGTGGATTCCCAAAGCTCTGGAGGAGCTAAAAAAGTCCAAGCTTTCGCAGCTCACTTTGGCAGGTGACCGTGGGCTGGTGCTGAAAACACACAAGACTCTCTAAGGTTCCTTGAGGTGTATTCGTTTGCCTCTGTTTCCTTTTGCAGCAGGCAGTGCGATCACCTTTGTCTGGATTTGCATCGCTGATGCTGTGCCTAAACAGAAGTTGGCAGAGCCTCCTGGGAATTTCTCGGTACCCTCAGTCTTCTGCCAGCACGGCTATTTAGAATGCTTTGTCGCTACAGACTGGCTTCCTTCTGTGCTAGAATGGTCTCACGGGTGCTCACTTCCTATTTCTTTTCTAGAGTGGGAGCTCGACCAAGGTGTTTGTTGTTTTTCGATCGTATCCATCATGGCCACTCCAGAAACCATGAGCTTCGGCCCATCAAAATGTTCTGACAATGTGATCTTTGAAAAAGGTCGACTTCAGGCCTGAAGTTCAGCCAAGCACAACAACACCCTGCCTCTGGAAAGGCAGAAAATATGTACTGAAGTAGCAATTGCTGTCCCTCTGAACAGATTTGGCGGTGACAGCTTAAGTGGCGTCATGGCAGAAGACAGCATTTCCTCTTAGAGAGGAAGAGGACAGAGTCTTGGGCACCAGCCCATGCTGATGGCCATGACATGACATTGGGTACAAACCTCTTCTTCTTCTCAAAAGGAGCAGAATAAGAGGCATACATACTCTCTGTGGATCAAGGACTAGCATCTTCCTACAGCCAGCGTTTCCACAGGAATGAAAACCGCTTGACATTCTAAAGAGTTTATCTGCCTCTGATATCTCCAAATGAGGCTCACGTAGAAATTTTTGATGTTTCCAGGTGCATACAATCAGTGGCACCCAGCATTGGTCAGAAGCAGGGCTAGGGCAATGGAATAGCCGACTGTCGGTTCCTTCGTACTGGCTTCACAGATCGGAGGCACCAGGTCTGTGCAGGGGTCGCTGTCATGGGGCAGAGGCAGTGCTGCCATCTCTTTTCTGGTTTAAGCTATCAATCATCTCGACCTTTTGCACGTGGCCAAGTTTCCTTGGCAAGGAGATAAGCCACAACAGAGGTCTGTGCTTCTAGACGAAGGTTTTGTGTTGGAGCAAATAGGAATTTTGGTAAAATCCAATTCTTCTCAAGTCGTGAAATTGATGCAAACGGCACAAGGTGTTCTTTTAGTTCTGTTGGCTTCGCATGTCCCTTGGCAAGGCCTTCACGCACAGAAGGTCCATGATGTTTGTTTTCCGCCACAGGCACTGAGTCCTTTCTCTTGCAGACACAGCCCACGAAAATAAAGATGGTTGGCCACAGACGCAAAGGCAGGGTACATGTCCAGTTAATTAACTCACCCCAAAACTATCCTACACACCACAACATACGCATGCTCACAGTTTTAACCTCCTCTGGCCCACGCCATCCCATGTTAGTTTAGTGCAACACATTTCCTTAATAACGTTGCAACCCTTAACAACTAATTTTTCTTCACAAAGAGAATTCTTCAGTTAGAGAAAGAAAAAAGCAAAAGAAAAAACAACAGGTCTGGTACTAATTCAGAGTGTGAAAAAGACATAACGGTATCTAAAAGGCTGTAAATTTAAGGAAATGTGCTGACACTGGGAATCTCGACCCAAGAATCAACACGTAGTTATGACTCTAGCTTGAGTGATGAGTTTCCTTAAATAAACAGTCACATAGACTTCCTCAGCATAGCTACAGGGAAATCCTAGAGTCGAGGCAGGTCAGAGAGTGAACTTTGCAACCCACTTGCCAGATACTTGCTTGAATGGGGTACCTGGGTGAACCCCAAACCAAAGAGCACCTAGGACAGCGATATATACAATCGAGAAGAGTAACCTGCAATCCTATACCGAGGCCACTAATGTCTTTAGCTCTCCAACAAGTAAAATTGCACATTTAAAAAGTGAGGGGTGACAGTGCATGGCTCACGCTTACTGTGTCCATACGTATTCCAAGAAAGGTATGTGTTAAATGCTTTACATGCTCTCATGGGTCTATGACGTGGTTATTTATAATGATCTTCATTTTACGACACTCACAAGCTCTACGCTCATGGAAAGACTTTCTTTCACATTCACTTCTGAAAAGTTCCTTGATATGTAATACCACATAACCAGGGGACTTCGTGGGCATGGCTATTTTACTCAAGAGATGAACTGTTAAGTAAGATAAGCTGTCTGTTGTTAAGCAGAGTATAAACCAGAATATATACTTAATCAACAATAACTCAGATACTTTGTCATTTGATCGATTAACGTCATTCTAACAATGGCCCGTGGGTATTATAAAGATGCTGCAACTCCTTCTAAATCAAATGACAAAGACTGAAGTATGGTCGCGGGATTTCAGTGTGGGTATTGTGTATTAGATTCTAATTACTTAATGTGCTCATTCCGTGTGTGTCGCACTTGCTGTGCCCTTGCTTGTTTCATCGTTTGCAAACACACCCTGGAACTGCCTGTGTCGTTGGCCCCGTGCGGGGCCTGAACCCTAGCACTTGGTTAGCGCATCTGCTGCCGGAGAATGGGAAACCGAGCTTGAGTCAGCCGTGCTGGGAAGAAGGGCTCTAACCTGTGACCAGCTCCCGGATCTCCAGGTCGGCGGTCTTGCGGAGCAACCTCACCAGCGCTGGGATGCCACCGCAGTTTTTCAGGGCGATTTTGTTGTCATCGTTGGCTTTCCCATACACCAAGTTTCTCAAGGCTCCGCAGGCACTACGGTGGACTTCCGTCATCCGATGGTCCAGCAGGTCCACCAGGAGCTGGATGCCTCCTTGTCTCCTTATCTGAAAGAGCAAAGGACACACTCTGTGCCTTAGAGAAGAAGCTTTCACTACTTAAACCAGAACAGGTTTTTTTTTTTTCACAGGAAGTAGTTAATTAATCGCACTGACCTGAATTAAGGCACAGGAAGGGGAGGGAAAGCACGTGCTCGTTCTCCTGGATTTTATTGCCTCTACTTGCTTTACGACTCTACTGATAAAAATCCAAATGCATTTCCTTGCAAGCTAAGGAATTCGGAAAGGTGATTTTAGCTTCCTAATGGGTGTCTCAGACATTTTTTCTCTATAAAAAATATGCCGTACACTAATGGCATGAAGCAGATGGAGGACCAGAAGAATGCCTATCATTCCTAAGACTTATCAAATTTAACCACTGTTTTAAAGGGCTGCAGGATTGATGTACACAATGTTAAAATTATGCTTAATAGGGACATGCTCCCAACATTTCAAAGGAAGCAGAAGCTAAATAAGAAACCAGAAGAACAACACATGGATTTTCACCCGAGATGACCTGGAAAATAAAGTCACTCGCCATAAGCGCTCGTCAGAACACTAGCACATAGGTATGTTGCGCTTAATTTAGGTATTTGATTAATAACAACAAAATCACATTAAATGTTGGTGCTCGTTTTACTCAAAGAAAATTTTGATTTTTTTGGTAAGTGAATTAAAAAACAAAAAACACCTTGCCACATGTTCCTACATGTGTGTTCTTCCTGTCTAATTTTTAGATTTGTCTAATTTTCACATACAAACCATTTTGTGGAGTCTTCATTACCAAAGCACTATTTGAACATTTCTTCATTTATATGAAAAAAATAACACAATTCGTTCAGTAACATTATTTTATTTTTTTAACTTTAACATCCCTCGGGATTGAAGAATTGTAACTTGGCATGAAAGAACATAATTTGACACCTTCCCTACTTAGTTTTCTTCTTCGAGAAAACTCACGCATCCCATGGATGTGCCTGGACACATGGCTAAGTCCTGGAACTCTTTCGAAGATGCTTGAATGCCACTTGCTCTATGAGGCTGCTCCAACCACACTATTTAAAACCACAATCAGAACCATACCCGCTCCCCAATCCAGCATTCATGTTTTACCTTCATCTGTGATAGGATTCTTCACAGTGCTTGCCACGTTCTGATTTCTTTATTATGTTTATTGTTATTGTCCATCTTCTGCTACAATGTATGATCTTGGAGGGAAAGTCCCTTTGTTTCGTCAACTGATAAACCCCTATCCATACCCCAAGTTCAAGGCCAGACACTTCGTAGATGTTCAATAAATGCTTGTTGAGTGAATGGAGAGAGACAGTATATTACTCATTACAGTAGTGTTTCTCAGATTAGCTAACGCTCCGCTTTTCAAAATTGAGTAATAGCCCTCTTTAAAGGGAATAAAAAACCTTGTGAACAGCTAGAAATATCTCCTAGGGGCTACATGTAGCAGCTTTTCTGGAACCAGATTACAAATAAAATGAGGGTATGTGTCATTCCCATAAGGTGGGCCATCTGACAATTCAGACACGCCTGTAGAACTTATCATTGACAATATGAAAACAGAAAAAGCTGAAGCCCTCATAGAACTCGCGGACTCTTACGTCCCTGATCTGGAAAGCACGGATGTGGTGTTTTGCGTAGTTTACTTCCCCTGAGAACAGGACCAGGGAATAAAGAGGGATGGCACAGGGGGTCGGGGCCATCAAAGGCGTTAACTTCTCTGCGGTGCCTGAGCAGCGGTGGCAAGAGCATCTGGGGAAGCCGCCTGAAAGGGGTTATTGGGTCGATTAAAAAAAGCGAGAAAGGACCCCAAAACAACTTTTTCACAACTCAGTTTTCCCCAGGGCCTGCTTGGCATCCACGCAAGAGAGATGAAGTCTGTCTCACTAAATGCACGTGTTCCACACAAACTTCTGGGTTCTAACCACGTCAACCTCCTTGTATAAGTGAAATATCCTTCAGAAAGGGTATTCTACTTGTACGAAAAGGTTAAACGACGAACGTCATTTTCTCTGGGTTTGCATGTGTGTACTTTGCAATTCTCCAGGTTTATTTTCGTAATGATGAAACCATTAAAAAGAGGTAACAAAGCCATTCTTACAGTTAACCAATTGGTTCTCTATCAAAAGCAGATGGTATAATAAATCTATTTTATCTATACATCTGTATTTATGTTAGCTCTACCGTACATTATAGTTACTATTCCCAACTCATGATAATATACTTCTCATTCATATGACCTAATGAATTATGCTATTAAAATATTATTCCAAAGCATTAACAGGGAAAATGAATTCAAAACACATAAATGCGATATCAATTCTTAATGGTATAATACGAACACAACATGTTCAGTGTGACCCTAATTAATGCCATATGTCCAAACTTATAATGAAATTTTAAGTTCTATGTTCATCTATTTTTAGAGAAGCACAGATAAGACGATAAACTTTTTTTTTTCTGCTCTTACTTTTGAGGGTCACCGGATCATCAACATTAAAAACTTGTTTTCTCGGGGTTGAATTTTATCTAAGCATATGACAATCCCACCTTTCTATCATACTAATCTCCTGCAGGTCTGCACACACACTATTTGACAGTAGGAAATTTACTCTATTTGACATTTCGTGAAAATACGTGCAAGGCCTCGGTATCCTGTTATTTACATCAAGAACTTCTAGTTAGTCCTGTAGCCTAAAATAAATACCTACTATCTACAAAGGTGGACGGTGTTTAAATATTTCAAGGCTTCCCTGGATGTCCGTGCTGACAGTCACTCTCTCTCGCTTCTCCAGGCTTGTATCCTTTTGGATTTTTCCAGTGAGGCTGGACAGCTGACCCAGGAGGGGCCGCTCTGTGGGACGATGGTTAGACTGCTTGTCTGGACTGCCTTTGTTTCTAGTAGCGAGTACTTGTTTTACAACTCACTGAGCAGATTATTTGAACTTGAACTTGGCTCATGGCAAATCTGTAACAACAATGGCTCTTTAGCAATTTAACATGAAAATGATCCTCATTTAAATGCAGAAGGAAATGAGGACACCGTTTCCTATCCTTATTTTTTAACTTTGTTGTGGACGTGTCAAGAGAGTCAGACTGAAGACACAAACAAGGAGAGGAATCTATTGGGGGAAAAAAGCACGGATTCACAAAATCAACTGAAAACCTTTCAGAATTAATGATAAGAGAATTCAGCAAAGTACAAGCTAAAAATTTTAAAAATGAAAAGCTTTATGAATATACATAAATCTATAGTTTACTTATATACTAAAAATAATCAGAATTTTAATAAAAAAAATTTCATTTAAAATAGCAATGTGGTACATAAAACACTAAGGCACTAAGCATAAGAATTAAGTAGTTCCTATATGAAGAAAGCTGCATAAATTCATCCAGATACTTAAAAGCAGATGTGAGTGAAAGCGGAAGGTACCACGTTCCTGAATGAGAAAATGCAGGATTGTAAAGATTTCCGTTGTGCCATGATTAATTTAAAAATCGAAGCAGTTCCAATTAAAACCCAACATATTTTAAAGTTGTTTTTGGACATCATGGTTCTCAAGTTCATCTAAAAGAATAAATGTAGGGGAAAAAAATCACAGAACGAAATGAAGTATGGAAGGCTGAATATGTCCTAAAGCACCAATAAATAGAACGATATGACAATAGGCCAAGAATCAACACAACAAAGAGATAGAAGAAAAATCTCAGAGAAATCCAGCCATCTACACCCCCTTAGGATATAGTCATGATGAAGTAGGGATTCGATACTGAGAATCAATGAAAACAGGCTCACCATGTGAGGGGGAAACGACATTTGATTTCTTCACATTTCCATAAAATAAATTCCAGATGGATTAGAAATGTAAATGTGAACAACAAAAAAGAATTCTAGGAGAACGAATCAATGAATATTTCTTACTGGGATAGAAAGACCTAAGGTTGATAATGAAGCCAGAAATCATAATGAAAAAGACTGAAAAACGTACACGCATCAGAAACGACCGTAGGTAGTGAGCGATAAACTGGGAAAAGTTTTGACAGTGAACGTGATTAGACAAACAGTTTATGTCCTTACTTTAGAGACACAGATGATATGACTGCCAATGTCACACAGCGGTGGGTGGCAGAGTCAAGACTCAAACCGAGGCTCAGAGTCTGTGCTCTGAACCCTTACAGCGCAGTGCCTCATTCTGCAGGCGTTTATCCGCAAACGGACCACGCGATGGTTTGCAGGTTGAGACCCTGTCACGTGGTATCACGCTGAACGTCTTTCGTCTTCCTTGCTTTCACTGCACAGCATCACGTTTGTGATATTTTATCCAAATCAATAGATGCAACAGTTGTTCATTTATTTTTCCGTCTGGGACGTGTTCCTCTGTAGGACCACACCACGATTTCCTTTTTGAGTCTCACGTTGATGGATATTTGGTTGTTTCCAGCATTCTGCTTATACAGGCAATGGTGCTGTGTACGTTTGCATGCACAATGAAAGAGTTTCTCCAGAACAGACACTTAGGACTGGTGGGTCTAGATTTTGCATATATCCAACTATATGGTGTGGCCCAAAAGGTCGTACTAATTTATTCCCAGTTCGGAGAGAGTAAGAGTCTCCTTGACCACACTTAGCATTGTTGACTTCTTTTATTTTTAACCAACCTATTGAATGCAAGATGATATCTCTTTTTAGTTTTAATTTGCATTTAGTTACTCGTAAGGTTAATTACTAGTAACCTTATTGCTAGTAAGGTGAAGTCTTTGAGTAAACTCTGCAACAAAGAGGTGTAGAATCTACTTAAATAAAATTAGTCTTTTACTGAGCAATATAAACAAAACAAGTCGTAAGTATAATGAAACACCTTGTTCATGAATCAGAGTGGATACTGAGAGGGCTAGGAATTCTCCAAAATGTACATACGGTTTTCAACACATTTTAATCAAAATTCAGAAGTTTTCTTCAACAAGACAGAATGATTCTAATTTCGTCTGTAATCTTAAGCAAGCAATAAAAACTAAGATCACTTTGATAAGGAGGAATACAAGTAAGGAATTACTGCATCTTATGAATAAGTATTACATAAAGCCTCAATAATTAAAACATTGGGATAATGATGCAGGAGTTGAGATGGCTTAGAAGGAAATGAGTAACGATCAACAGAGCCTAGTGTATTAAGGACTTAATGTGTGATAAAAAGAAAGATTACAAACCGATGTCGAAGGACTGAAATACATGGAAAGCTCTTAAGAGAGTTGACTCTCTATCGCGCACATTCCAAGAACTGAAGAATCGAGGATGCCAACTAAAGACAAAAATAATTATGTGAATATCTATATGATTTCAAGGATAAGCAGGGAGCCCTGCACACAAGCAAAACTGAAAATAACTTATTTCTAAAAATAATAATTGTATACAGATTATACAAAACAGGGTCTTGGTTTATCTTTCGTATTCTAGTTATGCTGATTTTAGAAGTTTAAATATTAGTTTAATACATCCTCATGGGGGTCACGCTGACATACTAAAGTTAGGATAAGTGTGCGTCTAAATTAGGGTTCAGGTTTTCACTTCCTTTCCTACCTTTCTCTTTTATTTCCTCCCACCCCTACACACAATGAAGCCAGCATATGACACAACATTGTTTTATATAAAGAATTTAAATCAAGATATAAGACCTAGTGAAAACAAATACTCTTCAAATTCAGGTCTTATTTTTTTTAACGTAATCAATCATCTCCTTTTAGATTATACCTACTTTCAGATTAACAATTACGAGTCTAATTTGTGGGTGGCGAAGCTAAGTGTATATATATTGTTCAACATCTCAAAGAGAATGTTAGAGGAGCACAAGTAAATTTTGGAAACACGAATCCCATAAAGGATTGAAAATTACTAAAACATGTCAGAATGAGGCATGCAAATATTGCCCCAAAGCTTTCGTTTTTTGTATGGACTGGATAATCTCTTATTTGACCGATGTTTACAGAGTGTCTTGTCAGGCGCTGGGCTCAGAAGTGAGATGGACGAAGCTCCTGCCTGTACGTGTGGATGAGTCAGACGCTGAAGAAACCAGAAAAGCAGCCAATAGGCCACTTCGATAGTGAAAAACAGAGGCAGTTTTATCTGGAGGAGGACCTAGAAATTTTCCGGGCATGATTCGGTATTCTACTCCTTAAAGAGGATCCGCTAAAGTGTGTAACTGAGCCTCTCAAAACCCGGATCCTCCTCCCTGCCGTGAGAGGGACCATAAGGAAGATACAGCAGAGAAAAAAAGGACAGAGGGTTTGGGAAGGTGATGGGGGTTCGGTCAGGGTACCACGGTCAGAGGACATCTGAACGGAAACCAAATGACATGAAGGGGTGATAGAGGGTCCCAAGGAGGAGCAAGGAAGCCAGTGTGGCTGGAACGGAGGGAAGGAGAGAAGAGATGAGAGCCGCTGGGAGGCGGTGAGGGATTGGCCTGGGAGATTCCAGTTACTAAAGGCATTCGGGTTTGCACCGAGGAACGTGGGAACGAGAGTTGGCCTAATGCGCTTGTTTAAAGTCTGCCGTATGTGCCATGTCATGAACAGACTGTAGGGGCCCAAAGGTAGACACAGGGACAGCAGTTCGGGGTCACTGAGGTTGTTCCAGGGCCTGAAATCTGGTAGCTTCAGTCAGATTGGAGTGATGGAAGTCCAAGTGCTAAGAAATGGTCAAATTCTAGATCTGCTGACCAGAGAAAAGAATCGTGAGTGACTAAGATTTTTGGCCTTTCATTTTTAATAAAGTGTGTTGATAAGCATCACAATAGTAGTTTTTGGTTGACTGACAGATGGCAAAGCGTTTATAAAAGACTCAGCCCCTCATTTAAATTTCTATTTCCCTGGCATTACAAAAACACATACTTAAAACATCACTCGTCTTTTGTTATTGCGAAATGGAAAATAACATCTTTTTAAGATATAAAATTATGCCAAATACATAGAAATAATAGCGAAATTGTGTTGTATCTTACATAGCCTACAGTTATAACAACTAAGGAATATTAAAGTGAACAATATGGAGTCCACCAAAAGGAGTTATGATAGATATATCTAGAAAACTTTTTTATGCATTTATTTTATTTTTGATTTAAATTTCTAAATTAAAAAAAGTTTTAACTATATCAAGTATGATTTCTATTATACCTATAAAATTGTGCAGAATATAAAGGTTCCTTAAGTGTTTTCTTGTTATGAATGTCTTTTTTTCTTTTTCTTTTTTTAACTTTAGGTTATGAAGTCACCAAAGTGTTTTCAAATCTATCTAGGCTCATACAGCCTTTTGTGGTGGTAACGGCCAGTATTTACTGAACTAAACACTGGCTGAAAAAAGCACTTCAGTTTCGTTCGGTTTCACTGATATTTCCGAAGTGTTATTCTGTGTTCTTTGAGGAATCTCACGGACTCATAAAGGACTAATAAGGTGCCGTGAGGCCCACAGGAAGGTCATAAATCAACCTCCTTGGAAAGTGGAGTGGGGTCGTTATTTCTGGAAAAAATAACAGCTGAACTGATGTTAAAAGGTTTGAAAATGGGTGAACCACACACTGTGGAACATGATTAAACCTTAAAACGTTTGGAGCACAGTAGGGCCACGCATACTACTACTACTACTACTACTACTACTACTACTACTACTACTACTACTACTACTACTACTACTACTACTACTACTACTACTACTACTACTACTACTACTACTACTACTACTACTACTACTACTACTACTACTACTACTACTACTACTACTACTACTACTACTACTACTACTACTACTACTACTACTACTACTACTACTACTACTACTACTACTACTACTACTACTACTACTACTACTACTACTACTATTACTACTTATAATCAAGCTCGGACACTTCATGGCATATAATATTTAAAAAAACACAGAATTTAAGCGAGTGAATGGTATTCTTGTAGAAAGCTTCTTTGGCCAACAGCCCCCAATTCCTGCAGCTTCCAAGGGATCAGCAGTAGGAGGCTGGAGAGGATGGGAGGTGTGTGGAAAAGGGCATCTGCCTGGATAGAGCGCCCCCCAGAGGCAGGACACAGGGAGTGCTGTGGGATGCTGGGGAGAGAGCAGTTTGGAGCTGGCACTGAAAACCATGGAAATAAAGAACTATCTGAGGTGTTAGGACGCGGCGACCCACCCATGCTTTCTGAGCAGAGAAACGACATGGGAAGTCGTGGCAATGAGGCAAGAGAAATAACCGGAGACAGTGCCAAAGGCATTAGGGATCACGCAGAAGTGGATCCTAGATATGAAACATTCTCGACCGTTTCCTGGCATCCGGGAATTTATAAAGAGCATAACGTGCCTGTGGGTTTTCCCGCATCTCTCACTAGTTCGTTTAAATTAACTTTGTTTTTCTTATCCTGATAGCTCTGTGCTCTGAGCCCTGGAAAGGAGGCTGGAGAAGCCCACTTGGTGATTACCCCACCGCTCTGCCCCCAGGACCTGGGTGCAGGCTGCAGGGCATCTCAGAAGCTGAACAGGAGAAAAAGCTGCGCATTCTACCACTCAGGGCTCCCCGGGGTGCCCCCAGACATCTGTCGGGTTCAACCACTGTGACCAGCTCTTTTGAAAATCCACAAACTGGAGCATGTCAACCTTATTTTCTCACATGTTTGTCTCAAACACAAAGAAAGCTGTTACCAGGGAAATCCATCTGCAACATGGCATCTTGAAATATGAGTTAGTCAATGATACTGCTCAAATGAGTAAACATTATTCGCTCTTCATTTCGTCCATCAGCCCAAGCAGAACATTTATATGACACTTGGAACTTGGTATAATAAGAAAACATACTTGTTGGATGTATCCGTGACCTTTCAGATTTAAAAAAATTATGTTCTAAGAATTTCCATCACGGCTGGTGGGAATGTAAATTAGTATAGCCACTATGGAAAACAGTATGAAGGCTCCTCAAAAAATTAAGAATAGAATTGCCATATGACCCAGCAATCCTTCTTCTGGGTATTTATCCAAAAAATTTGAAAATATTTATTCATAAAGATGTATGTACCCCTGTGTTCACTGCAGCGCTATTCATGCTGGCCAAGACATGGAAACAAACAAAGTGTCCTTCAAGAGATGACTGGGTCAAGAAGATGTGGGACGTATATACAACGGAATATTACTCAGCCGTAAGAAAAGAGGAAATACTGATCTTTGCAACAACATGGATGGATCTCGAGATTATCATGCTAAGAGAAAAGTCAGACGGGAAAAATCAAGACCATATGATATCATTTACATGTAGGATATAAAACTGAAAGCAGTCCATGGCCATGCCACTCTGAACAAGCCCGATCCTGTCTGATCTTGCAAGCTAAACTGAAAGCAACGAACGAACAAAATAAACAAAAACTTATAAACCACAGATAAGAGTACGGTGATTACCAGAAGCAAAGTGGGGAGGGGGGAGCTAATAAGGGTAAAGGGGTCAAATATATGGTGACGGAAGGAGATTTGACTTTGGGTGGTGAGCACACAATGCGATATGCAGATGATGCGTTATAGAACTGTATACTTGAAATCTATATAATTTTATTAACCAACGCTACCCCAGTAAATTTAATAAAATTAAAAAAAAGAAATTCTGTCAAGTACATTACAGTGCATCCTAAACTCACGTGTCATCTCAGTGGAGGAAACTTTATTTTAGACTTTATCATCACACGGACAGTTAGCTCATTCTGATGGCATGCCAGCTCTCCTAGTAATTTTACTAAGTTGGTACTAGATCACTCATGTCTATGTTATATACATATATATCATGATGCCACACATATGTAGTAATATACATGTATTGATATAGATAAATATTGTTTTAAAGGAAAGCAATTCAGAAGTGTCTCCTCTTCCTTCCATCCACCAAAATGAGATTCACACAATTCTTCCAATTATTTTATTCCAATTTAAATTACGTAGCATTAATTTTATTTTCTTCAAACATATTACTTGTGGGTTCAAAGGACCTGCCTTGTAGGTATTCTACCTTCTAATAAATAAAATAGCCACAGAGGTTGACAAGATTATTATTTTTTCATTAATAGCTTCTGTTCAAAGATATTCTTCAGTGCTGGAGTGTAACAAATTGAATGACTAGAACCCCGACTATAAATAATAAAACGCTCTGATTTTACTTTAGTGTTAAATGTTAGCTCTCAGCATTGTTTATTGATAGAATCTTTTAAAAAGTCTTCAATGTATAAACTCCTAGGTAAAAAAAATTAATTTCCTTATTTATTGATTTTTTCTAATTACACATTTAAAAGAAAATATGATACAAAAATGCCTTGGTTTGCATTTTTAATTCTTTAAGAATTTTAAAAGAAGTAATTGTGTTATTGCATAAAACTTTTTTCTAAGTTAGAAGGCTGGTGATGGTTATACTCTGTTTTTAGTAGGCTAGTTGATGCAGAGGACTAAAACTGAAGCAGGGATTTAGGGAATAATTTTCTTTTGTTTTGAAGGCCGGTGATGGTTATACTCTCCGTTTTTAGTAGGCTGGTTGATGCAGAGGACTAATACCGAAGCAGGGATTTAGGGAATAATTTTCTTTTGTTTTTAAATCCTTTGCACATCCTAGTCAGAATCTTTTTTTTTTTAAAGCACAATCAGATCATGTGGCTCCTGCCCCAAATCCTCCACTGATGCACATCACCTTCAGATGACCATTAACCTTGGCCTTTGGTCCCGTGTGACCTGCCCCTGTCTTCTCTCTGCCTCCATCACTCATCATTCTCCCTTACTCACTTTTGGCTCCAGTTCCTCTGGGCTTCTGGAAAGTCCTGAGCAGCCCAATGTGTTGTCCTGGACCCCACAGAGTGGCTTTCCTTACATCACTCAGGTGTCAACTCAACCTAATTAACCATCAAAAATAGCACACCCACCCTGCACGCTCCCGCCCCACTCCCAGCCTGCCTCCCCTCCTCCCGAGTCCTCCTTCACTCCCATTTACCACCTGATACATTTCATAAGCTTATTTCTTGATTTTCCGCTCCACTCCCATCCAGAGGGATATTAAGCTCTGCGAGGGCAGAGATCCTGCCAGATTTGTCCAATGCTGAATCTCCAGTGCCAAGAAGAGTACCTGGCACGCAGCAGGTGCTCCATATTATTTTTTTGATAGAATGAAGTTTTGATTATGAACTTTGGGAATCTGAAATCAAGCCAGTTTTTACAGTCTACCCTTCAGGAGAAATGCCATATTCCAAGCAAATTAGCACTTAAGAGCAAAGACTTCTGGTGCCTAGGAAGAGATCTTAGAAACTTAGAATATTATAAAACTATGAATTCAATGACATTGGCCCAGCAAACATTCTGCACATATTACAAATGTTCTCCTCATAGCTTTATCTTTTCATTTCATGAAGGGATGGTAATTTTTCCCACGAGTAAAAGCCAACACGATGTACAAAATGCTTCTGCACTGTACACACCTGCATGCTGTTTACAGGAGCCAATGCTGAATATATTTGCTAATTATAGACATGCAGATGTCTTGTTTTCCTTAATGCAAAAAATACATAAAGTCACATGAATTAGTGCAATACTCAGGTCTGTCGTTGAATATCCAATTTTCATGAGATGAACTTGGGCTAAATGGTGAAGAGACAGATAGAAGTCAGAACAATAAGGGAGATTACTCATAATTCTGCTGTCGTTCCTCAAAGTTTGAGACATGACAATCTAAACTGCAAGACAAATGATCATCTATGGATTCATTTTGGGGGGTGTTTATTGTAGAAAAGCGCAGAGCCTAGAAGACTTGCAAAAAGCGGGGACACGTTAGCTTTGAAAACTCAGAGATAATATGAAAAACTGTGAGGTGTTTATTCATAGAGATACCTATGCTTACAAGGGTGAAGAAACGGCCAATGTGGGTGATGAAATTAAGGAAATTATGAAATTTTCAAAAGCGGACTTTCATGACTAGAATTGGCACTTGCCCAATACATGATCAATGAACTAGCTTTTGAGACCACGTGGTCATCAAGATGGAACGACGTGAGGCGAGAAAGCCAGTCCAGTCAAAGGAAGAAGGCTCTGTTAGTGGGAAGAATCCAGAACCAGGCAGGAAGGATGTGGCGTCCCTCAGTCAGAGGTGGCGCCCCACTAGGGTTCATAAGTGCTGAGATTTTCCTTCCTTGAACAGACTATGTAGTCTTCCAGAGCCTGGAAGACTAGCATAAAGCGGGGACATGTTAGCTTTGAAAACTCAGCTCCCACTCCAAGGATGTCCATGTCCTAATCCCCCCAAATTGTAACTAGGTATGGTACATGGCAAAAGCGAATTAAGGTCGCAGGTGGAATTAAAGAGGCGAGTCAGCTGACTTTAGAATAAAGAGCTGCTCCTGGGTCAGCTGGCTGGGCCCACGTGTCATCACAGAGTTCTTTTAAAGGTGGAAGAGGAAGACCAAAACGTCAGAATCAGAAAGAAGACTCACCCAGCTCTCGCAGGTCTGGAGACTGAAGGGGCCACGAACCAAGCAATGTGGGAAGCCTCAAGAAACGGGAAAAGGCAAGAAAACGGATTCTACCCTAGGTCTCTGGAAAGGAACGCAGGCCTGGATTTTAGCCCAGTGAGGCCAATTTTGGGCATCTGAGCTCCAGAGCTGTAAGAAGGTAAGTTAATGTTGCATGAAGGCACTAAGTTTGTGGTGATGGGTTACGGCAGCAATGGGAAGCTCGTGTGGAGGCAGACCTGGCTGATCTGCTGTCGGGTTACGTGTTTGCAAGCAGCGCTCCGGGCTTTGCTGGATAGCAAAGCGGCTGGCTGCTTCTATCGGCCCACCTGTGGACAGCAGAGGGCTGCTGGGCCTGCTCTTCCCCAAACCCTATGTGCTGTGTCCATAGCCAGGACCAAGAGACCACCCCCTGCTTTAACCATCGGTTTATTCTTTGGCTGCTGGCTGAGGTGTGTCTACATCACCTGATCAAACTGAAGTCCAGTAGGGCCAAGGAAATCTCATTCCAATACTGGCTCTGCATAAAGAAGGACCAAGGACAGGACATTACTCTGCCCATTTTCTTGACTCAATGGCTGACCCATTGGACACTGTCCACCAGTCAGTGTCACAGGATTCTCTTTCGGACAACTTCAATGGAGAAAGACAGAAAAAGTCTAATGTGGCAGGTTGTACACTGGACAGTTGACCATGTGCATACGCGTAAGGAATGACTCACTATAATTACGATCTTTTCAAATGATCGTTCAAAAGAACACAACCTGGCAAACTGGGAAGACATGTTCTGGTGTTCTGGTTTTTGTCCTGTTAACATTAGCCTTTCTATAAACTAGGCTGGAGGGAGGCAGGCCTCCCAAATCGTTCCTTTCTCCATTGTTCCGATGCTCCCATCTGCAGGTCCTGTTGTTTGTACCTGTTCTGAGAAGGAATCGCAAGCTGGTCCCGTGACCCCTTTATTGAGGAGGACAGAGCATCTGAGGAACCCAGGTCCTGAGACGCCCCGTTCACGCACGTCGTGGACGCATGTGGCGTAACCAACCTTGGCGTGTTCTTGAGCAAATCGCTGCACTAAATCAGGGTTGGGGTGGACCCTTTCTTATGTCAGTGTCTTCTGGCATTCTTCCAAGTCACACAGGAATTTTGGGTCTCAACTGTCCCTCAGGGAAGCGAGCCATCTCTACTAAAACCCAGTCGCAAGCTGCTGATCGATCGCCTTTCAAAAAATATCTCATGGTGGAGGGTGGCAGTGGCTTTATGCCTGACACTATGCTGCCCCTACTGGCTTTTGCCAGGAACTCCAATCTCTTTGTACATTTGTCATTGGGGGAAGCAGCGAGCAGACGGATGTTAAACCCACAAGGCTGTACTTGATAGTCTCAGCCACCGAAGACCTTAAGAGATTTTCGTTGTTTGGGAACATATTAAAAAATGTCTTTCTTTTTCTATCTCTCTCCTCTCTTTTTTTCCTTCCTTTTCTTTTTTTCTAGTGGAACTTAATATCCCCAATTATGCGATATGATCTCTCTAGGACCCAAGGAGTTCTACCAAGTATTATGTTTCTTATTCATTTCAGGGTGGCATCAGGGAAATATTTTTCATTGGTTGATAAATATCTCTGATTCTTCAAAGTTTCCTTGCTGGGCCACCTCTTATAATTCTGCAGAATTTACAAGACCACCTCACCTTGTCATGGGTCACACTAGTTCCAATTCTGTCGGCCTGTTCTTTGGCAAGCCCAATAACCATTAATCAAAGCTGTATATCAGAGTCTCTTTTAGCATCAGTAAGTCTGAGTCCCCCTCATAGAAATTTTGGCCACAGGTAAAGGAATTAACATATCCTCGTGTAAGAACTGTTAAAATAGATTTTACAATCTCTAAGTTAAAGACAAATTGAGACTTTTTCTCAGAAACTGGGATTGGAAATAAAATTTCCCAATCCATGACAACGCTAACATCCCTGGTGCCTACCGAGCTTCCTTTCTATCTTGAACTATATTGGATACTGTCAGTAGGGAGAAATACTCTATTCACACCCCAGCAATCTGTAAAGGCAACCTAGAAAAGCTGACTACTTTGGTCAAATGAGTCTTGAATAGGAGGTGTTGTGAGCCAGGGTGCGGGGCATCAGTCTCTACCGCCTCCTCTGTTAACACAGATATTGTCAGCACCTCCCCAGGAAAACTGTCTTGTTGCAGTTTTGAGAATGGTGGGTCTTGGCTGGCCAAGGGGCTCTCACTTAGTTTACATGGTCACAGTGACAGCTGGCTTAAGCCACTGTTTTCAGCACACCTGTTCCTGTCACATATTAGGGGAGCACATACTCATTGTGGTCTGCATATGTGCTACTGTGCTACGTCTGAGCCAGTGGGTATGAAAATTTAGCTTTTTTATTTTTGAAGGGCTACCTTTCCAGCCTCTTCAAACCACCTCTAATTCCTTAGTACAATGGCCAGGTAAAATTACACTGATTAAGCACAGAAATGATGGTTTCCCAGCCTCCCGCCAATCAAACAAGGCTCAGCAAGTGTCCTCAACTCTCTTGTTGGGAGGGTTACTGGAGCAACGCAGCCCTGCTCACATGCAGTGGGGTGACCTGACCCGCTGTTCTTCCTCACCCCTGTCACACTACGACTCCTCCCACCTCTGTCCGCCCCTCTCATCGTGACATGAGTTGGATCAAAATCTTTTTCTAAGATCACCGTGCCTCATCTGTGTTTGAGCATACATCAGGGTCTTTTTCAAATCAGTGAAGTTAAGCACAAATACTTGAAATTTTCTAGAAACTTGTAGGGGAAAACATCAATTCGAATTTTTAAAAAATTCCAAGGTATTTCAATGTCTCTGATCAGTGGAAAAGGACTTACATGGTAGGCTGAAGAGGTCCCCTCCCCTGAGGATGGCCACATCCAAACTCTTTAAACATGTAAAGACTTTACCTTATACAATAGAAGGGCCTTAGCTGCTGTGAGGAACTTGAGATTCAAGATTATTCTGGATTATCTGGGTGAGCCCAATGTAATCCCAAGAGTCCTTATATAAGAAAGGCAGGAGTTTCAGAGTCAGAGAAGGAGATATGCTGATGGAAGCAAAGGTAGGAATGATGGAAGACAGAGGAAGAAGTCAGGAGCCCAGGAATGTGGGCGTATTCTAGACCCTAGAAAAGGCAGGAAGTAGACTCTCCCCTAGGGCACAGCTCTGCTGACACCTGGACCAGAGAGGCTGATTTCAGATTTCTGACCTCTGGAAGTGTAAGATAATAAACTTGAGTTGTATTAAGCCACTAGGTTTGCAATAATTTGTTACAGCAACAAAAGGAAACTAATGTAACCTATATTCAGTGCCCACTGCCCATTTCTTTCTTCAATGACCAAACACCTCCCTAATCTAATCTGTTCTAGGATGCTCTGTCTCATTTTTGTCCAGCCTTTTCATGGCCTCTGATTCCTCATTTTCTACTGACTGTCTGCACCAGCTTAAGCAAAGAATCCACAAGCCCCTTTTATAATAAGTCAGGTAAGAGTGCCGTAACTTCCTCTTAGACATCTTCGATTAATTATAAAATTGAGAAATATGGGGGTCCTCCCAGAGAGGGCTCCCCAGATCACCATACCATCCATTGTTTGAGTCTAAAAGGTACTTAGTCCAATTCGATTTGAGGCATGGTCACAGATCGACCCAAAGTGGCTTCTGCTCTTGATATTACCACACTTCATGGCAATGATGGGGTTGGAAGTACAGATAATTCTCCTCTTTGAGGTAAGCTTCACACAGCAAGGTTTTTACCCAGGCCAGAGGGACATAGCCTTGTATTAGAGGCAAAAGCATTAGGCTGTATAGTTAACTATCTGTGATTAATTCTTATGCTATGTAAAGCCTGATGTCTTTATTATTCATTGGAAACCACCAGTATTTGGATCATTCTGCCTCGATATCCCTGGTAATAATTTTTACTAGACTCCTTGCCTGTATTCATTGGAAAAACTGTCCAGTATTTTTTGCCCTCTAATTTCTTGAGTCCCATGTCCACGATCCTCTGGACATACCTAATAATGGCAGATGAGAGTAAAGAAAAAACATATTACTCTTTGAAGAGAACTCTGAACTACCAAGAGGCAAGTTCATCCATCACATCTCTGCCTCACCTGTCTGCAACAGAGATGCTGGTATGCCGACTTCAGTTTTCCTATTTTTATATGTCAGATTTTGTTTTCTTGTTAAAGGCTTCAGATATCTCCGCTTGACTGCTAAGAGCCAATGAAAGCAACCTCTTCTTTTTGGATTATAGTTTCTATACAATATAATGTTGCAAATCACCCAGAATAAGAGATAACGAACATATTCCATTAAAACAATTCCTTTTCTTTAGTGATAGTTGTATGGTCTCATCCCAAGAATCATCTGGCCACCAAGATGGCAATAAAGAATCATTCCTTTCAGTTTCCACATATTTGCCCCAAACCATCTTTGCAAACAGTCTGGGGTCTGTGCATCAGCCCCACTTTGGACACCTGTCTTCATGGTTGATATTGACAGTGTTGCGTGTTCTCATAGGACTGAGAGGCTGGAAGCTTAGGACAATCGCCACCAACTAGAAATGAGGCATATGCTCTTCTGCTTTGTAGAGCTACTTTCTTTGAAGTAAATGGCAAGGGGTTTCAGCCTCAATGGTGGAACTGCTCTTCCTTAGATCTCTTTGGGCATGCCAAACGAGCTTTGCGGTGAGATTCAAGAAATGTTTTTTGTAAGGAAGGACTGAGAGAGGGGAGAGATTGGTGCTTAGATCTAGTTGTTTTCTTTTTTTTTTCAATTCTCGCGAAAAACAGAAACACTAAATCAGGAGTAGCACAGAGGCATTCTCACCGCTTTTCACACATTCAGGCTCTGAAAGATCTATTACGTGTGGTAAGTGATGGCTGACACAAGGAGCAGTGGTACACATTAGATGGGGCAGTGGTGCCTGCCAAGGGTGGCAGAGTTTGGTGAAAAACAGTGATGGAGAGTGTCAGAAGTGCTTGGCAGGCCAAGCCAGGAGGGAGAAAGTAGAATAATGGTACCAGACAAGGGTGCTTGCTTGTGGTCACCACCATTGCCTCCTGTGGGCAATAGCAGCATGACAGAAAGGAAATAGCGCTTTGCATGTCAAAGCTGACAGGCATGTTTCTGAACACAGACAGCTTCCGAGTAACCACTGGAAATAACGGGACGTGTACGTCGGGGGAGAGGACTGACTCTGGAGTGTCTTCAACAGCAGAAAGTGGAAACGGCCAGTGAAACATGAATTCAGATACCCCTTTTCACTAAAATAACTTTGATGAAATTTCAGAGTCTCTGTTGATAGTTTGTTCTCCTTGGTCTAATTTCGATGTCATTTAGAATAGGATAGGGTTATTTCAGCCTGTAAACAGGGGCCCAGTTCTCAGCTCACCTCCCCAGCTCTACCCTACTTCTCACTAAGAGTCCCCAGACAGCTCCCTCTTGAAAGGAGAACTCTGTGAGACAATCTGAGGGAAGCTTTCTGCTCAAACGTACATGCCACAATTTTACCATTTATATGTGAGATTATTTGTGCCTTCAAAATATAAGAGAAAAACAGAAGGGTGATAGATAAACCAGAAGAAAAACATTTTATTCCTGATATACTTCTCCATGACTTGTGAAAGCCATAAAAATCTACATAGGTCTTCTGGTCAAGATGGCGGGCTAGGTAAAAGTGGGGTTTGTCTCTTCCCAGGACCCCATAAAATGACAACCAAATTATAAAACATTCAAACTGGGAAACCACCCTAAGTCTAGCTGATCACAATGCATACATCTGAGGACATAAAGAAAAAGCCACATGGAGACCGGTATGAGGGGCGGAGACACGAAACCAGCTGGTCTCACACCCACATACCCACATGTGGGGGTTGAGCATAGGAAGGGAGAGCATGGCTGCAGAGACTCCCCTGAAGGAACAAGAGGTACTAGCTCCACACTGGGGCTCTCCAGTCGTCCTGGGAAGAGGAGTCCCCACAAAACCTGGCTGTAAAAATCAGTGGGGACTCCGACTGTCCAGATGAGATGGAAGGAACGAGAAAACCTTGACATCCTGTTAAAGGGCCTGTGCACAGACTCACTCACTTGCAGACACTCACCCTGGGCTCTGGCAGAGGGTTGGCAGTCAGGAGGTGCCCGGGACATACGGGGTAAAACTGAGTTGTGTGGTGCCTGGGCGAGTGCTGGAGGGGCAGCTGCACTGCTCCTTTGTTGGCCCCCTCTGGGCCGGTTGTAGGCAGGCGTCATCTTGCCTGTGCTGAGCCCTCCTCCCGTAGGGTGGATTCTGAAGCTCCACGTCTGGTCTCTCTGGGACCCCGCCTCACCCAACTCACAAACTCCCACTGCGGCCCGATGCCAGGCAACCAGCCCTGCCCTGCACCTTCCTTGGGCCACATATTTGCGGGCAGGCAGCAGCCCTCAGTTCACATGGCCCATGTGTGGCCTGCACAATTTGGGACTTTTGATTGTGGGCCACCGGTGCCAGCCCAAGCTGCAGTGTCTCTTGGGCAGATTGCGGGGATTCTATGGACCTGAGGTAGAAAGGCAGCTGGCTTCTCTGTCATCTGTGACTTGTGGGAGCCCATAGGCTCAGCACTGGCAGCAATTCTGAATCTGTGTTGGCCTAACAGGATTGGCTCACTCCATCCTGTGTCTCCCTGAGACCCCACATCACTCAACCCATAAATTGCCCACAGCAGGCCCGATGCCAGGTAGTCAGCCTTACCCTGTGCTTTCCCTGGACCACGTCCTCAACAGCAAACAACAACCCTCAACTCATGGGGCCTGTGTGTAGCCCATGCATCCCAGGAGAGACTTTTGGTGGTGGGCCACAAGCCCCACCCTGAGCTACAGTATTTCATGAACAGATCTCAGGTGTCACTGGTCCTGAGGCAGGCAGTGGCTGTGGCTGGCCTTTTACAGGAAGCCACAGTTTCAGAAGTGGCACAAAATCTGATTCTGGCATTGGTCAGGTGAAATCTGTACACTTTACCCTGGTGACTCCCTACATCCCTGCTCCATCCAGTGGCTTTTCCAGCTAGCAGGCAGCCTCAGGCCTTGAGGTGCACGGGTCCTTTTGCTTAAACTTCCCTAGGCCCAGTCCTGGGGGTATCTGATGTTGGTTT
Source organism: Pteropus alecto (assembly GCF_000325575.1). NCBI lineage: Eukaryota > Metazoa > Chordata > Mammalia > Chiroptera > Pteropodidae > Pteropus > Pteropus alecto. The sequence continues at coordinate 1,664,694 of NW_006438869.1, forward strand.
GCAGCTGGTCTCTCCCATTTGCTTCCAGATCCAGCACAGGCAGCAGTCTTCCACAGATCACTTGTAGCTCTGAGTGATCAAAGGCAGCAGCTGACTTTGGCCTACATGGGAGCCCCTCCTAAGGGGCATCAGAACCAACACACTCGGAGGCTGGCTTCAGACCACAACAGAGTATCGACTAGCCCCAAAAGTGTTCTCAACAGGTACATGAGCCTGCTGGGGCGAATCCTACTCCAAGGGGTCAGCCCGCACAGAGAAGCTTATACCCTGTGAGTGTGGCCAATCCCCACAGCCAGTTGCCTGAGAGTCAATCCCACCCACTGACGTGCTAACAGCAATCAAGGCTTAGCTCCAAAAGTAGAGCACACACGACTCCCACAAGGGACACACGCGTGATCAGGATACTGTTCCACTGGGCCACACATGGCACCGACTACATAAGGCCCCCTAGCCGAGGCTGGGAGACATAACAAATCTTCCTAATACATAGACATAAACACAGAGAAGCAACTAAAATGAGAAAACAAAGAATATGCTGCAGATGAAACAACAGGAGAAAACTCTAGGAAAAAAAATTAAAACGGAGGCAAGCAACTACCAGAGACAGAGTTCAAAACACTGGTTATAAGGATGCTCAGTGAACTTAGGGAGAGAACAGATCATCTCAGTGAGGACTTCCACAGAGAGAGAGTGAGCATTAAAAGGGACACAGAAACCATAAAAAAGAACCAGTCAGAAATGAAGGATATAATAACCCAAATGAAGAACACACTAGAAGGAATCAACAGATTAGATGAAGCAGAGGATAGAATCAGTGAATTGGAAGACAAGGTAGCAGAAAACACCCAATCAGAACAGCAAAAAGAAAAATGAATAAAAATAATGAGGAAAGTTTAAGAGGCTGCGGGGACAACATCAAACGCACCAACATTCGCATCATTAAGGGCACCAGAAGGGAGAGAGAGAGAGAGAGTGCAAGAGATTGAGAACCTATTTGAAGAAATAATGACAGAGAACTTCCCTAACTTGGTGAAGGAAATAGACATACAAGTCCAGGAAGTTCAGAGTCCCAAACAAGAAGACCCCAAACAGACCCATAGAAGACACATCATAATTAAATGCTCAAGATTAAAGACAAAGAGAGAATCTTAAAAGCAGCAAGAGAAAGGCAGCTAGTTACTTATAAAGGTATTCCCATAAGACCGTCAGCTGATTTCTCAACACAAACTTTGCAGGCCAGAAGAAAGTGGCACAAAATATTTAAAGTAATGAGCAATAAGAACCTACAACCAAGACTACTCTATCCAGCAAGGCTAATTAAAATTGATGGTGAGATAAAGAGCTTCCCAGGTAGGAAAAAGCTAAAAGAATTTATCACCAACAAATCATTATTACCAGAAATGTTAAGGGGACTTCCATAAAAAGAAGAAAGGGGGTAAAAATCCATAAATATGAATAATAAAAAGGCAATAACTATGTATCTATCAATAATCACTTTAAATGTAAATGGATTAAATGCTCCAATCCAAAGACATAGGGTAGCTAAATGGATAAGAAAACATGAAGCAAATATATGCTGTCTACAAGAGACCCACTTCAGATCAAATGACATACATATACTGAAAATAAAGGGATGAAAAAAGATATTTCATGTAAATGGAAATGAAAAAAACCTGGGGTAGCTATACTTATTTAAGTGTATGCAGATTTCTAGCTCAGACACATTTCTGTCATTCAGAATCAGATTCTTATCAGAAACATGTCTTTATTACAAAACTACCCCATAGATGTTCTGACATGTCTCTTCCTGATTACGTGTACTTCAACATCACAAATGTTTTTCAAATGTTTCATGAAAAGCTGTATATGATCATACAGGATGGATAATGTTATCTGGTAGCTCCAGTGCACTTCTCCAAACCTCAAATATAAATAAAAGAAAAAAAATCTATTTGCTCTTCTGCATTTCAAATCCTTCTTAATTAATTTGCCTCTCGAATAAAAAGTAAAACACTGAGTAGGCATTATCTCTTTTATTTGTATTTAATTTTATGTATGGAATGATTTCTGCGTTTCCTTTGGATCTGTAGAGGCTGTCTTCAATATCCAAAAACTATTTGGAAGAAAGAATCTTACGATTTAAAACGTATCTCCCCTAGAAACAGTGGTATATAAAGACACTAGGCTCCCCCAGGACAGCTCGCAAAAGCCTCATTAAACAAAACAACATTAAACTACAGCAGTGGTGAAATGATGGCGGTGAGCAAATAATGACATGCCATCCAGTTCCGTTGTCCCCATGGGGAAGAGCAGAGTGTTCCATGCAGAATGCTGGGAATTCACGTCCAGCGCTGTACTGTTTAGAAGGTGGTGACCCCGTACATCCCCTGTGGGTTCTGGGGTGGGAGGGAAGACCATCCTTGCTGCAAACACCAGGTGATGGAATCTGCTGTCTGGGGCAGAGGCTCAAGGTGACCAAAGACATGAAAGGGAGCCAGCAGATGATGGCAGTGCCATTTCTGGGAGCGGGGAGTATGCTGTGAGACTGCTGTATGAGCTGAATGAAGGAGGCCTGGAGACGAAGGTCGGAAGCTGGATCGTAGGAGGTTGGAACATAAAAAGATGCGAGGAATGAAAGCTCCTATTTGCTTAAATCGCAAGGACACTGCCCAGGCCTCATCGGCTCCCTTCACTTAATTCTGCTTTAATCACTGTCTTTTCTGCTGCCACCACCTGCAGCTTTTAAGCCAGTTTATCTCTTTCCTGGTCCACTAAGGAAAAACTGGGTCATCTTCCAGGGGTCCCCTATTCTTTTATATATAATACAAATAAACTCCATTTTGATGTTTATGTAGCTTTTTAAATTTTTTAATGGAGTTTTCAAACATACACCAAAATAGAAAGAATAAACCCCATGTACCAGTGACCTAACTTATCCACTTAGCAATGCATGGCCAATCTTGTGTTATCCATACACTGACCTACGAATTGAAACGTACGCCACGTTCTTTAATTATTCTGAAAGTATTTGTAAAAGACAAGTACTCTTTTAAGAAACGCTTGGTACTTAAGGAGTCTTCCTATTTCTCAGATTTTGCATTTTCAGTGTTAACAGTGAATTAGAAACCATCTCAAAAATTATGTAAATATATTATTGCCTCTTCTTTCATTTTAAATAGTCATTCATGTTAAATAATTAAGACATTAGCAAAATCGATTATACAGAAAGTAAACATTCTCCATAATTTCATCTCTTAAAGGTAACAATTATTAAAAGGTTTGATACATTTCTTCCAACTTCATTTTACACACACAAACCAACATATTTATCGCTTTATTTTTTAAAACAAAAATAGAATTATACTATTGATATTATTTTGCAACTATTCTTTAAGTTAGAAATATCCTAAATGCTCTCTATTCCTATGTTCCTAATTTTTTTTTTACTACCACAAAAACAAAGCTTTCATAAGCTACCTGGCATTTTTTTTTTGTATGCTTGTTGGCGTATTTCTATACAGCAAATTTCTAATTTGTTAGGTGTAAGGCTATGTACATTTAAAAAAGTATCCCCCTAAAAGATATATTCTTACCAACACCATATGATTAGTCTTTTGTTGTTAATTTTTTAATTTTTGCAATTCTAGTAGACTTAAAAAAATGTTACCTCAGAATTTAATTTCTTTGTCATTACTTTATATTAGTTTCCGGTCTACAGTACAATGACGAGACATGTACATAATTTAGGAAGTGATCTCCCCGATTACTCATCACCCATCTGGCACTACGCACAGCCATTACGATACTATTCACTATATTCTCTGTGCTGTACTCTGTCTCCCCTGTTCTGTAACTACTGGTTTGTCCTGTCCATCCGACAGCCCCGCCTGCCCACATCGCACCCGCCCTGAGCAGGCCGGACCTGAGTCCCAGCCCCCAGCACACTCTTCTCCTTCTTTCCTGTTCTTTCTCCTTTGTCGTTGGGGTGGCTGGGAGGGAGGAGAAGAGATATTTCCTCACCCGGAAATTACGGGGGCCAGAGGTGGTCTCCATCTGGTGGTTTTCTAGAGCAGCAAACATGGCCACCCCAAAATATGCTTATTTTGAATCATTTTGGATTTAAGTTACTTGAGAAACAGCTAATACAAGGACACTCTGACCCTCTGACTCCCTGAAAGCAGGGAATAAAATCCCCTACACCAGGAGGCAGAGACAGATCTCATTGTCAGAGTTAGGGGGTTCGGGGTTGAGAAGGCTTTGCAAAGAAGCTCTGCTTAGTTCGTTTACTCATGAGCACCCAAGCCCAAGTTTCTTTTTGTCAGTTTTTCCACAAATGTATTGCATCTTCTTCTAATGCAGAAAAGCTGCCTGCTTCGGTCATTTCTTTTAGGTCCCATATCTGGGAGACTCTCGTACACCCCAAGTTAACCTTGATTTTCTCCTGTTGCTCTATCTCATGTCAATTTAATTCTTAAACCAGCCAGAAGAACCAAGAAGGGCAGTAGGAAAACTTTTTCCTCCCCGACAGTTTTCTCTGCCAGTATGACCCACAGCTACAAAAGCAGTGCATCCAGGCGGCCATGGCTGTCTGCTGCCCCCAGGGGGAGGCTTCGCTGCGTCTCCTGATGGCCGCGCCCTGCTTCGCCCTGTGCTGCTGCATTCGTGCAGGGACACGCCTAAATTGTCTACACCGCTGGTCTCTCCTCTCCTGCCATGGCCCGCCTTCCTTCCTGAAGGGACCTCAGACTTGTGGGTTCATGGTCTCTGCTCACTGGTCCCTCTGTGCCTCTATGATGTCTCACCCCTGTGCTCTGGGGGCTCAAGGCAAGTCGCCAGCTCAGAAGCTGAGCTGACAGCTGTCTGGGAAGGGGCTGGCAGTCTCCCTTTTTTGCTGTTATCTACGACTCATGGGCTGCTCCTGTCCTCAAGAACTTTTTGATGACATGATTTCCTTCTCTCTCCCGGTTCTCCTGTTAAACTCGTCCTTGGAAGAGGCCATCACACCGGTGGGGTCTCTACGGCTGTAGAATCTTCTACCAAGAACTAGGCTCTCTTTGAACTTGGCCTTAGGAAAGATCAACTGATTTCCTCATGGGAAGCACCAACTGCTGAAGTCTGTATTCAGTGACCTCTGGGGCCACAGACCTGTCACATTGATTGGATCCTCCTGACACTGGGGAGGACAGGCCTTTCCACGGGAGCCCTCTGTCTCTCTGGCCCCAAACCAGGACGCGCCTCTGGATGGCTGACGGATGCTATGACAGGCCCAGGTTTGTGGAGGAAGGGACAGAGACGCGCTAACGGTGGCAGAGATGGAGACGGGAGGACAGAGGGCTGCAAGAGCAGAACGTGAAGGAAAGGCGTGTGCACCGCGGGGAGGCCGGAGTGTCCCTCAGCACCAGGTGCCCTGCCGTTTCCTCGTCCTATTTAATCTCTAAGTAAAAAGGCCACCGAATCACCAGCATGTGGTGTCTCCGCTGCCTTCATCTTTGCTCCTTTCTCCCGATCGAAAAGCCGTGGTTCTGATTTACCCTCCCATGGCACAGGGACAGAGCCACCAAGCTGATATATCCCTCGCTGGAAGCATCGTACCCTCTTTAGTCGTAATTCTGTCCCAGCCTGTTAGCAATGTTGCTTACTTATTATCTCCTCCACTGAGTTACTGGAAGCGCTGGTCCAGTAACTCGATTCCGCCTCTTCCGTCACCTTTCATGTGTGAAGGACCAAGCCTTCATGAAAGTAAAAAAAAAAAAAAAATCGATCAGGCCGTCTT
>NW_006438869.1:1670528-1673843 GCF_000325575.1 Pteropus alecto
GTCACATCTCCTGTGTTCACAAAGGTGGCAGTCCCCAGAAGCCCTAACTTCTCCACAGAGCCAGCCCGTCCCCAGACCCAGACCCAGCCTCTCGCCTTCGACCAGGGTGCCTCGGCCCTTATCACACGCCACACTCTTCCTTCCTCTGTCTCGATGGGATGTAAACACGACAAGATAACGTTATCATTTTGGAACCAGATCTTCTAGCTGTTTCTTAGCCAGTGCCTTCCTCCTCTTTATTAATGCAGGCCTGTCACTTGTCACCCAGCTGCTTTCTGTGTGCACAGACACTATTCCTTTCATAGTTGGCAACCTCGGAGGAGCCTCGTCGGGCGCCCTCACATGCCACCTGGCTCCTGGCCACTTCTCCACAGTGTTCATCTGGAAGGTTCCTTCTCGGTCAAACCCCGTCCTGTTTACCGAGATTCTCTCACTGTGAAGTCTTTATCTGTTACCTCAGAGTCCTTCCAGGTCCTCTCACAAACTGCCCACATTCCCCTAGATCCAAGAGACGCTTTTTTTTTTTAATCACACCCTCTTAGTCACTTCGAGGCTACCGCGAAAGGCGACCTGAGGTTACCGTCCTGCCTTTTTGGACTTCCTCCCAGAAGCACACACTTTTACACTTTCTGGGGGCAATCCTACTGGCTTCATTTACCCAAATCTAAGTCGTCTTTCTTGAAATGTGCTACTTTCCAAACTGCCCCACCAAAAAGCAGGCCTGGGCTCCTCTGAAGATAAGGCCCCTGGCCTGGCAGATCCTACACTACCTGGCCCTGGACACACATCTCTGATCTCACCTTCTACAACTGTCCCCTCCCTTGCCAGTTCCAGCCACACTCCTGGCTGCTTCTTGGCATGAGCTGAGTTCTGTCTTCTCGGGAGACGCAGTGGGACCCCCACCCCAGGAACCCATGAATGTGAGCTTATCTGGAAATGCGGTCTTCGCAGGTGCACCTAATTAAGGTCAGGTCACGAGGGCGGGCCGTCATCTAGAATGACTGGTGTCCTTACAGGAAGAGGAGAAGAGACACAGACGGACACATAGGGAGGAGCGTGCCATGCGATGTCAGAGGCAGAGACTGGAGTGATACGTCTGTAAGCCAGGGATTGAGGGCCACAGCAGAAGCTAGAAGAGGCAAGGAAGCCTCCCACCAGAGCCTCAGGGAGACTGGCCTTGCCGGTACTTTGACCTCGGACTTCTGGCCTCCAGACTTGAGAAGAGTAAATTTCTGTTGTTTCAAGCCACCCAGCCTGGCTTGTTTCAGCAACCCGAGGAAACTAACAGACTCTGAAAGCACAGATGAGCTTATCCGGCTTCAGGCTTGTTTGCTTCGTGCGTGGGACACCCCTCCCCACTCCCTCAGAGAACTAACTCTACAGTTCTCTCTCTCACCACTCAAACACCATTTCTCAGAGATGGCTTTCCTGACCGACCCTACGTAAAATAGCAGCTGGCTCTGCCTCCTACACATGCATTGCTCTCCACCTCGCTGTCCCCGTGTGTTTGCTTCATGGCCGACGTCACCGTCTGACGTATGACAGATTCGTGTCTTGGATTTGTTTGGCGCTGTCTCCCCTCTACACAACTGGGTCTAGTTTGTTCTCTGCTGTATCATCGGCACCAAGAACAGAGGCTGGAACTTTATGCCTGCTCAGTGAGCATCTGCTGAATGAGGACCGTTATTAATCCCCTTCCCCATACTATCAGCGTGTTGAGCATCTGGATGTGCGTGTGTGTTCTTTCGTGTCGCATGCATGAATGGCTCTTTGATTCCGACTTCCGAGAAGCCGTGGCTGAACCTGCGCATTTCAGCGGTGGCTCGGCACAGAGCCACACACGACGCGTGCTTTCAGCGGGGACTCTAGTCGACAATAGAGTTCAGGAGGTGAATGATGAACAATACAAGTAACAGACGTGTGGACATCTGTCTGTAACTCTACGAGATTGCTTTTACATTTAACTGTGAGGAAGAGATTTCCTCAGTTTATATTTGCGACTTATACCGAGGATAACCCACGTTTCTTAACCGCTCACTCTGGTTGGCAGTCTGGGTGTGTTCTCTCTGAAGGTGATGTGGATTCTCTTGCCATTTTACAGTCTAGGAAACTGAGGGTCAGAGAGGTAAAGAAACTTGCCCAAGATCATGGAGCTGGAACGTAGTAGGGCAGCCAGGTTCAGAGGCAGGCACCTGGCCCCAGAGCCCAAGCTGTAAGCTCAACGGGATGCTGCCTGCTCACACCTAGCAGCTAAAACCGGCTATCTTTCAAAAAATGTTGAAGAATTTATGACGAAGAAAGAGAAGAAATGGTTCAAAGTGTGAAGATAATCAACTGAAAGATGGATAGTGCCTTCTCATGAACTGTATGCGGTGGAAAGAACGAAGAATCAGATAGAAATGATGAAACGCTTTAAGTGCTGTCTTTCGAAACAAAAATGGAATTATACTAGCAATATTATTTTGCAACTTCTTTTTTTCAAGTAAACACAAGCCAGTCCTTCCCACGTGTCACATCACATAATAAAGTTTGAGATTTTTAAAAAGACATGTTATTCAGTGAATGGTCTTATGTTTAGAAAATACATTTTAAAATTATTTGAGGTTTTACATTTGTGATTTTTATTATATGAATTTAAAACTCGCTAAATTTATTTATCATGAAATAAATTAAAATTTAAACATTTTTAAGTGTAAAAGTAATCCATTCTTGTCATTCGAAAATGGGCAAATACTTTTTTTAATCTCTAGGTGACATCATACCTTGAACGCTACCGTATAGTGTATGTACACATGTACATGCTTGTGTGTACGACTGTTCAGGTATGACTGTGGGGTGCCCAACTGCGTGCCTCCTCTAATGTGTGCATAAGAAGAAATGGGACGAGATGGAGGAGGGAGGAGCACAAATAAACTTAAAATCACTGTAACCCATGACTGACTTAGTATTATCACCAAATCGATGGCATGTTCTTAATATGCTTAACTGACGAGGAGCTCCTGGAAAGAATGAAGAAAGGACATGAAAGTACTAAAACGTTATCAACAGGTGGCACCTCCTAAAACAATGCCTATAGGGCGTACACATGAGCAAGTTTTCATGTCTAATAACTCTCTAGATCATCTAAAGCTCGAGTTATTGTGACAGCGTAGATGGCACATGTAGTTCAAACATTACTGACATCCGTCCGTGCCAATCACAGCTCTGCCTTTGAAAGTAGGCGGGCCCACCTGATACACATCAGATATTCATTAGTTCACGAAAATGAGCTGCATAAACTCGGGGGACTTGCGGCGATGACCCAGACCCTCTGTG
>NW_006438869.1:1673875-1695074 GCF_000325575.1 Pteropus alecto
ACCCAGCCTCGCTCTGGACTCCTGTTTGTCTGAATACCCTCCTATTCCAATTTTTAGACATTCACTGGTCTTCAAAGTATTTATGAATGAATGTTCTACCTGGAGTCAGGGCACCCAGGGGACCGCAGACTCTCCCTTAGTCATTTGTGGTTGCTGAAGTGACCACGCTGGTCTGCTCTCCTCAGTTCTACCCCCTGATGGCAGAAGAACCAGCAGACTGCCTCAGATCCAAGTTCACCAGACCAGTAGGAAAAATTAGGGACAGGGCTTCCCTCTGCTGATTTATAGACATGAGTTCTCGACTTTGTTCCTATAAGAGCCGGCATCGTTCTGAACAAAACTGAATTTCTTGGCTTCATTACGTGAAAACCGTACAAAGCGCCATAATAAGGAGTGAGAAAAGCATGATTTATGACCCTCCACATATAGGAGATTTAATTCTGCCTTTTGCTCAAAGGCCTATTCATTGTGTGAGCAAAGTCAATACCAATAATGAAAGGCAGACCGAAGGGCTGAATCAATTGAGTAAAATGCAATAGAAAGACTAGAAGACTGAGTAAATTTGGAAAGGCTAGTGCCTACAAGATTAGTATTTGGACAACAGGTAATTACAAAAATCAATAGTTGTATATGAAAACATGACGGGCAGCCATCCGTCACAAAGAGAGAACCATCGCTAATGATTTGGGCCTTGAGTTGGACTGACAGAACAAAAGAGGTCTGTGCGAAATCCCTCTCAGCGGTTGTGCGTCTGTGTGTGCGTGTGTGCACACGCCTGCACCCCTGTACGTGTTTCCTATGCAACTGAAGACAGAGAAAGGAAGACCGCAGATGGCTAACTTGGTATTTTATTTAAGCCTTTTGCACCTTCTCGGTTCCTCTGGCTTTTACTAACTTCGATCTTGTTTTGTCAACTCGGTACCAAGTTGTGCCCACATCGTCCTTTCCTTCCTTCTTGTCTCAGCCTTCTGGGTATCAAGGGAACATTGCCACGAGTCCCCGGCAGTGTCACTGGCCCCCGTCAGCTGAACCAGTGCTCTCAGTGCCAGTTCTTGGAAGAATCTCCATCTCCAAGCAGTGAGAGGTGATACGAACAATCTTGAAGGCACCCACAGCAAAATGAAAAACACTACGCACATGCGCACACTGACGTATACATACACGCGTCAGATAACACAGTCACTTAAGTGTCTTAACTGTGTTCTTGGCCAAAAAAAGAAAAGGGATGGATGAATACGTCACTGCTAAGCAGGTGCACACATGAAGTCATCTGGGCCTTTGAAGACGCTACAATGGCCTGTCAGCATCTCTCTTTTAAATTAAAATAGAAAAGCGACTCAAGAGGACAGCAGCTTGTTCAAGGAGACAAAGCTAGTGAGCAGGGATGTGGCATCGGAAGATATATCTGTCTGACACTGAGGTGTGTGCTGGTCACCTCTTGTCTACCCCAGGGTGGGGGGATTCTGATGTGGCCACACACAGGAGTCGAGCCAGCTGTCGGGCGTCAGTGCTATTGAGAGGCTTCAAGAGCAGTCCAGGGATCATGGAGCAGAGCCAATGAGGCCAGCGACTTTGAACTTCCCCGGGCCATGATGTCCGTACTGCCCGACCGCGTGACTCCCGGTAATGAAGAGCGTGACTCTGTTTTTGATGTTTGGCTTCTGACAGCTCTTATGCCTCACCCACGCTGTCCCTCTACTCACATCTGAGCAAGCTGATAAGAAAAGTCAGGTGTTTCATCTTGTGGCATCAGCAGGGAGTTCAAACCCCGAAAGTTCCTGTCTGCATATAGGAACCTCATCCAGGTCCCAACCCATAACCACCATGAAATCATGAGCCAGCCTCCCTTCCTGCTGTCACCAGCCGTGCTTGGGAACCACCCCGCTCACCTCACAAGGCTCCTTATGTGAGTGACCCGCCCTTCCAGACACCCTTGGTGTGCGTGTGGTGTCCTCAGTCTTGACATCAGAACCAAATTTAGGGTCGGAGTGCGCCCCACTTTTGTGGGGGTAACACAACCCTCCTGAACCAACGTTATGCCGACAATGGAGTAAATGCTTTCACAACCCTTAGTGAAACCTTCGAAGTTGTAATCTTCAGAAACTGATTGTATGTGATCCCCTAGGCAGAAAGCTGTCCTTCATTTCGAATGGCCCTTTTGTTTTCTATTAAAAACAGAGAATGATTAAGACGATTTCCATTTGGGGAAGGAGCCACATAAGTTTAATTTATTTTTAGGTCATTTTATCTATCTATTTATCTATCTATCTATCTATCTGATTTCCATTTGGGGAAGGAGCCACATAAGTTTATTTTTAGGTCATTTTATCTATCTATCTATCTATCTATCTATCTATCTATCTTTCTATCTTTCTATCTATCTATCATTTTTACTTTTCAATTACAGCTGACATTCAATATTATTTTATATTCGCTTCAGGTGTGCAGCATGGTGGTCAGACATTTATGTAATTTACAGAGTGGTCCCCCCGATTAGTCCAGTCCGCACTCACCTGGCACTATACGTAGGTATCACAATATTACCGACGATCTTCCCTATTGCGCATTCCACATCCCCGTGACTATTTTGTCACCACCCATCTGTACTTCTCAATCCCTTTACCTTTTTAGGTCATTTTAATAGGTGGTATTTTTTGACATTTTAAATTTACCTTAGATAGACGACATTTCTCTTTACCTCAGCGTTGGTACTACTGACATTTGAGGCCGAATAATTCTTGGTGGTAGGGGCTGTCTCATGCATTAGATGGTGTTTTGCAGTGTTCCTGACCACTCCCCAGTAGTCGCTAATGGCACCCCCACAACCCCTTCCAATTGTGACATTAAAACATGTCTCCAGATGTTGTCAATTGTCCCTTGGGGGCAAAATCACACCTGGTTGTGAACCACTGCTCTATATCTATTCCACAAAGAAGTATGACTTTTCTGAGAACGAGAATGGATCGAGTACTCTCAGTCCCAGTGGAAGAGACTGGAAAAAAAGATAAAAAGCTGCTAGGCTATGTATATCCTAATGCAAGCAAGCAAAATCTATACTAAATCGCAATTACAGCTTCGAATCTCTCTTTCCACTCTTAAACTAATTTAGACTCATCCTCAAAATTGCTCACATGCTATGGAGATTACTTTATAGCTTCTAACATCTTTTTATATAAAAAAAAAAAAGGTTATTCAGCTGCTTATATGCAAATGCTTGTCTAAAAAATCAGAGTTAGCCATGCTGCCCACCGTGATCTTCCAGAAATATCACACACCACAATGTAGGCACTTTAAAGTATTCCAAAAACATAAAGCGTGTTAACAATTGTTTACGTGATGGACACAGACAATGATGTCTTTAATGGATCACCTATATCTGTATTACATGCACTGGTACTTTTGTGAATGGCCCAAAATTCTTGGTTATAATACAGAGCTGGTTTATTGCCTAAAGTTCCCATCCTATTGACGTGTTTTCCAGGGAGACCGGATGACACCATAGATGGAGGAGTGTAGTGATCTCATTGGAAATTCAAGAGACAACGTAAGATGCTTTGTCTTTCTTTAGAATTGAGGGGCAGAGACTCCAGAGATGGAATTGGGAAGGGAAAGGCAAACCACACTCAAGGACAGCAGTGGCCAACCTTGCCTCTGTTAACACAGGCACATATCTTTGATCCTCTATTTGGCAATATTCAAATATTAAAAAAAAAAAAGAGTGTATGACAGGTATGCCAATTAATTTGATGGAAAACACCATGTTTCGGTCTTAAATATGGATCTAAGTTTTGAAACTTTAGTTTTCTCATTTCTTTCTCTTTGCGACATTACTGTAAAAGCCTCAGGGGTGATGGATCTGACACCGGTCATTCAAGGATCCAAGTGACGCTTACCTCGGCTTTAATTTTATTGTCTCCAAAGCAAAGGTGCTGTAAGTAGGCTGCAGCATTGGACTGGACGGAGGGAAACTGATGTTGCAACATCTGAATCACTTCAGGCAGCTCTGGGTCTCTCCATCCGAATTCTCTGAACAAAAGGAAGGTAGGAGAACGTGAGAGAGAAATCGTGCCATGCCGTCAACATGTACTCAATTCTTTTATGAAACGCACTGAAGAATTCACACGGGCACATTTCACAAACGCTTGTTCTGGTTTTCTGACATGTACCCATCAGAAGAGCATTTGAAAACATTCCTTTGAGTAAATGGTTGGTAAGTATATACATGCATACACACACATATATACACGTAGACCCATATAACCTCAAACGTGTTAACAAGTTATTTGTTTATGAAGATAATGGAAAAAATGACTTAAAATGGCACCTGATTTTATTAATATATACATTTTTCATTCAGGCTTAAAAGGTCACATTTTCCAATATATTGTCTCAACAGTGTGATTTAGGTACTGTATTTTGCCAAATTACCAGACAAGAGGAAAATGTAACTGAATGGGTTTAATCCAAAAGATCATAATAGCAAGTGATGTCATCATCTCATTATTTTTTTATGGTTATTATTATTATCGTAATCTCTTTAAAAATAGGCAGAGTCCTTAAATGATTCACTGGGGATCAAAGTATAACAAGGCAACTTTATAAAAGGAAATTATTTAAAGCGTTAAGATTATTCATGCAATGTTAATAAATGTATGCCGCTGTATATTATTTTCCTGTACTCTCTCTTTCCCATTGGAGCTACTCCAAGAAGCTGGTTGTTTGTTTATGTTTAAGAAATATGCTCTAAAATATTTAAATCCATTCTAAAACATAAGGTTGATTGTGTACTATTATGCGAATAAACATCCTTTTATGAAGTCGATCAGCTCAACCAGTTACGATATGGAGCTAAAAGGGCCAATCTTATGGATCGTATTCCTGTAGAAGGAAGCCAATTTTTAACAGAGAAATAAAAAAGCAACCTCCGAGACCACAGATAAAAACTTGACCCCATGAGCCACAAAAGCCTACTATTTATCTGAAGGATGAGGAAGAGAAATGAGAGGGCTTTGCCACGGCCACTCTGCTCCTGCAGAAACAACTCAGAAGCATACATCCTACTGATGTCAGCACAGGGCTGTCATTTGGGAAGAAGAATCGTGACAGAAACAGGAGAGAGAAGGGAACAGACAAAGGTGAGACGTTTCCTCACAGACCCTAACCTGGCCTCTTCCTCTCTCTGCCATCACAGCTGGTAGCGGTTGTCAAGCAAACCTTGGCACACGTTGCTGCTTCCCCTAGAGCGACCGAAGACGATTTGAAGTGGGATCCCTTTTGCATGAGGTTGTTAAGCAAACCTCTACCAGGTTTGGCACACGTTGCTGCTTCCCCTACAGCAACCGAAGACGATTTGAAGTGGGATCCCTTTTGCATTGGCTTAGTTTTTATTGGAAAGATAAAGCGTTCAATTTACTACTATGCATCTAGTATTTAATAAACTTACCTAAAATCTTAGGCAAATTTTCAGAAGGACGTATATAGTACGGGAACACATTTGCTGCAAAACATAATTTCAGTGATTGCTGATAATGGACAAACTATTGACTTTTTCTTGGTTATGTGATCCCAGCAGAAAACAATTATGGATTAAATCACAGGAAGTCTGTTTTCCTTCTTAATTTAATTTCCTTTTGTTGCTTGATTCTAAGCCACCTCTGCAACACTGAGACAGCACAGTCCCTCTTCCTTTAATAGCGGCCTCCTAAACTTATGTTCTTCATACATATTAAATAAAATATCTTACTGAATACCTGTAAATTAAAATTAGAAGCGTCATATAAAGAAACAAGATGACTAAGGTGAATTCAGGTAAGCCTGTGCTCCTGGAAAATGGTGAGTAAGGAATACATTTCTGCCTGTTTTATTGCCCAGGTGGTAACTGTCCTATTAGGCTCATATGGCACGTGTCCAGAACACCTTTGGAACAAAAACTCTAGGCGGACAGTCTTAGGGACACTCAGCATATGTGCATGTGAATGTATGTGTGGCACGCGCACACACGCACACACACACACTCCAAAATCAGAACAGATGGACGCACCAAAGAATTAGAGAAGGGATCCAAGCTCGTCATTCATAGGTCAAAAGAAAGGCTGTTGTCAGCATCCTCTCAAAATCTCTGGAATTCTGAATGTCCCCTCCATGCCCACTACTGCCCTTCCAGACCTAGTTGCTGACCTTTCACCCTGCCAACCGTGCCGGCCACCGCCCACCTCACCATTCTTCCTACCTAAGTCATCCAAATGGGCAAACACGCACAACGAATTGTGCCACTCTCTTGCTTAAAACATTTCAGTGTTTCTCACTGTTCTTGGGATAAAGACCAGGACAGTCCCATAGCCTGCAAGGCCCCGCTGACCTGCCATCCCCTCCCTCACCAGCCTCATGTCACACCGCCTCCCCCCGGCTCTCTGGGAAGCCGCACTGGCGTTTGGGCAGGCAAGCAGTCTCTCCCGACGCTGTTCCTGCTGTCTTGACCGGTCCTGGCCCGGCAGCCTCTCAAACTCAGGGCCTTGGGTTGTCTGAGACTTTCCCAGCAAATCCTTCCCCGACTGCCACCCACGCAGCAGCGAGTCGGTGATGTCCCCATTATGCTGTGGCCCATGACAGGTCACCACCTCTCTCTCCACTCCCATAAGTTCAGTGAGGCCGGTGCCATGACTTTTGGGTCATCTTTGTTACCTAGTATACATAATACTCTTGGTACATAATGGATTCTGAAAGAGTAAAGGCGTGAAGGAGTGAATGAAGAGAGGATCTTGGAGGGAAAAGTGTTTCCTCAGTGTTACTGGTAACCGTGAGAAAAGCAACGGGCATGGCTGTCATCGATTAGTCATTCCTAAAATATCCCCTCCCCGACACACACACACGGAGTCATACTCCAGGCTGTCAACTTGAGGTCTTTTCTATGCACCAATCAGATAACTGTGTGGATCAAATCCTGCAGTGGCGTCCGCTGCACTCAGGCAGATGTCTAAGTCCTCGGTCTGCTCGTGGGCCCCGCACACTGAGTCTCACCTGCTTCTGAAAGCACGTACTCCCAAACCACGCCGAGCCTCCTGAGCTGACCTCCCTGACCTGCCTCCTTCCTGTCCCCCCTCAAGATCTTGGTACTTCTGGGGAGCCTCGACCCTCAGGTGCTGTCTTGTCTTCATTAGGCCTTAGTTCAAATGCGTCTGAGGGGTCTCCTGTAGCTTCCGGCCAAAGACACCCGTCTCCTATTTTATCCACAATTCTCAGGACTAGCTGAAAGTCTCTTCTGTTGTTTCCATCATTACTATTTATTGTTACTACCCCCGCACCACACACACACACCTGTATGCTGCATGGGGCAGGGGCGTTCCCCACAGCACGAGAGAATGATGCTTGGTGCCACACCGCGTCCCCATCCTCACTGGGTGCAGTGAAACCCGAGGAGGGTGGGCGGCTGGGGCCAGGCGGGGGGAACTGCTCTGGGACAAAGTAAAAGAGGGTGAGAGGGACCAGAAGACCAGACGCGACAGAAGACAAAAGTAACTTAGTGTTTAACACGACTCAGCGGTCCCCTAGCCTAAGCCGGCTGTCCAGGATGGGGCTGGCGTGGGTTGCACGTCCAGGCAGTTCGCTTCCGCCTCATCTGAATGGCCATTCCCCCGGGACTCGGCCAGGTGGCAGCTGCCCTCTGAGGGCAGATCATGAGGCGCTCACCATGCTTTCAGATGCTCCCCTCAAGTTCCCAGGGTCGATAACAAAGGAGCATCCCTCGGCAGAAAGTTTGGAGGAGTGTTCCTATCCAGGTCTCTTTCTCTAGGACAGTTTTGTTTCACTCGGATGGGATTCTGTTTGTTTTTTTTCTCGCTGCCCAGAGAGATAGACTCGACAGAAAGAGCTGGAAGACTACGGGCAATAAAATGTCCATCTCCTTCGGGCCAGAAGTCGGTCTACGGTTTGGTTTCTTCACATCGGATCTTCATCCTTAAGGGCAAGGAGTGGCTTCTAAGACAAGATGTTCTGGAAAAGACAAATGCCGGTGAGGAACCAGCGTGTGGGTAAGGGGCTCTCGGAGGGCCTGGCCACCTGGGAACGGGGTGAAGCCGGCTTGGTTCGGGTGAGTCTGTGAAACAGGACGTTACGGGAGGAAGGCTGCCGGGGAAGGCGCCAGTGGGGATGGGGCTGGGAAGCAAGTTTGGGATGAGATCGCGAAGGGACTTTGGTTCAGCTACAAAAAGTCTTAGCCTGGTATGTGCTCAGTATTGCACAAAAGAAATCTATAGGAATTTAGATGTGTTTAGGCTTACCCAACAGGCAGAAAAATAAACCTCGGTAACAGCAAACGTACACCAAAAGTCGTTCATGTGTTTCTACTCTTTAATTCTAACAAGCCTTGTGCAGTTTACTTTCATGTTACAGAGGAGGAAACTAGACTTAAGATGTTCACGAATGTAAGTGGGGAAGCTGAAACGGACTGTCTGCCTTTGAACAGATAAAACTAAACCATATAAATGTGCTGCCTGCTAGAATCATTGTCTGGAAATGTCTAACACAGTGATTTTTTTGGACAATGTTTGACAAATAAATATATTTAAAACAGTGTGCCTGGGGACGTTTTAGATTGTCACGAGTGGAAGATGCTATTGGCCTCCAGTGAGTAGAGGCCAGGGACGCTGCTCAACATCTCATAATGCACGGGACAATTCCCCACTGCGAAGAGTTATTTGTCTCCAAAATGTCATTAAAGCCAAGGTACAGAAACCCTAGTGTCAACCTGCAGTGTGTCTGATCACTTTCGTTGAGCAGGCGTGTTATAAATCTTTAACTCTTTGATTACTGTATTGGAAGGGGGCACGGGGTTTAGCATCACAGGAACTGGGAGAGAGTTCACAACTTGAAGAGCTGGCTTTCTCCCTTCTAGCCAATAAATACAGGGCAGTCCCTTGGCGTTTGCTGGTCTTGGCTTCCGTGGATCAAATACAGAGAATAATGCCACTCATTTCATGGGATTCGTTTTTAAATGACACCATAAAGTGATATATGTGAAAGTCTTTGGTAAACTATTAAGAGCTAGAGTTATTCGAAGGCTGTTCTAAGGGATGGATATATAAATTTTGTTTAATACCATTTTTTAAAAGATAATCTTTGACTAGTGTGTATTCGATTGGACAGTAATACTTATCTGAAGGAATATAAGGGTAAGAAGAGACACCGCTTTGGCTTGTAGTAAAAACTGTGCCTTAAAATGTGTCATGACCAAATGCTTTTCCTCCCCCCACCCCTCCTCTCTGGATGCAGTAAGAGTTGGTTCAAATCTGGCTCCAGCATGGACCTCCGTGCAGCCTTGGGTCCCATCCTACATGTGTCTCATTTGCTGCAGAATCTCCGCTGGCTGGCATGCGAGGTGTTTCTCAGAATACGCGTTCATTGAGCCCATCTGTCATATTGAGATAATAATTCCTACCTTGGAGTATTGTTGAGATGATTAGAAATAATATATACGAACCCCTCAGAGCACTAGCTGGCACATAGTGTGGGCCCTCAAGAAATGTCAGGTATTACATGCGTAACTAGATGAAGAAGAGAAGTATAAGAAATGAGAAGCAGCTACTCGACCTCCTACGGACGCCACGCTCATAACTCCCATTTGTTACTGGGCTTCACTTTAGAAATGTTAATGGAACTGGAGAAAATGCAAATGTAACCTTTTCTCCATTAAAACTTGTCACACGGACCAACAATATTGTGACTACATCCTCACTCACACGCGGACTGAGTCGTCTAAGCCACACCCAGCGCTATGTAGCAAACGGTTTGAAATTCGTTCCTGTCTTGCGCTGGCACAGACACAAAGAGCTGATATGCTGTCACAAGATTTCATCACATTTACTCCTGCATTGAAAAGGGACCCGGACAGCCAGAGCCCCCAGGAACTCAAAATTTGATTTTGGGCAAAGCTTTATGTGCCGGAGAGAGTATCTGCTTGGACGTTCCTCCTGAGGGCAGGGAGGTAGTCAGAATATTATTTAAACATATGAAAATCTCAATCATTTCTAAACTTTTGAACACTCTTACAAAAAGGTCGGAAGACCATCTTGGTTTTAATTTTTATATCTGGAGCCATGAGGTGGCCTGTTTTGGTCTTGTCGATAAGGCTAGGGGAGGCGGGTACGGAGGTGCTGGTCTTAAGAAAGTTAGATAGAGGATTTTTTAAACATCACAAAATAGAGATGTTTTAATTGCTGTCTGACGAGGACGTATCCAATGATAAACACACAGACATGTTAATGCCTCAATCCCAATTCCTCGAGCGTCTGTAACCCAAAGGAAAAGCTGCCCTGACGTGGTTAATCACATTTATAATCTTTCCTTGCTATTATACAAAGTCGTACTAGAATTATGACGATCTGGAAAGCGAGCTCAGTAGTTATAGCTTTTGGAAAGAGGTGGCTTTCTCCAAGCTCAACCTTGTGAGAAGGTGCACTTCTCAGAGATGTGTCGTAAGCGTTTGTTTGTCACACGGCAGGACTTCTGGTCCTGCCTCCTGGGGGAGCAGCCACAGGCTCCAGGGGACATGGAAGCGCTTTGGGACCATCCAGCCAGCAGCCACTTCCTCCTGTCCACGACCCTCATCTCATTTGAATTCTGGATTATAAATTAAACCCTCTCTTTTTACAAAAGATTGAGGAAACGTTCACCTACCACCTTGGGTGATGTGAGAAAAAAGCGAAAAATCGAGTATACAAAAGGAAAATTCAAATACTGTGAGCATAAGGTCGGAATACTTGTGTAATGTGTTTCAGATTTATCTCTGTGCTTACAAGTAGGCCTGCCAGCAGGAGTCAAATTAATGCAGGAGAGAAAGGGCCGTTCCTGCTAGCTAAGCAAAAGGCGGAATGGCTATCTCTTCGAGCACTGGGACATCAGAAAGGGAGCATCTGGCACTCTATACTTGTCCCAATACCCATAGCAGGTCTTTGGTTAGGACACTATGGCAAACTGAATAATGGCTCCCAAAGGAGTCAGGTCCTAATCTCTGGAACCTGCGAATGTGACCTTATACAGCAAAATGGACTTGGCACAGAATAAGAAGACAACATGCTGCTGAGAGTGAGATGCTACACTACTCTTTGACGGGGTTGGGAGCCACAGGTGCAAGGATGCAGCTCTGGAAGCTGGAGAAGACAAGGAAATGGGGCTTCTCCTAGAACCTCTAGAGGCAGCACGGCCCCCATGGATTACGGGCCAGTGAGCTGGATTTTGGACTTCTGGCCTCAGATGTGTAAGAGAATAAATATGTGTTGTTTTAAATCATCAACTTTGAGTTAATGTATTGTCAGGGAACAAATACCGAGGCCCATCCGACCCCACTGGGGCGAGGAGGTGGCGGGAGCTGCTTACGCTATTCTGAGGGGCGCCACCTCCAATCCGTGCCTCCAGAGTCCTGGCCGTGACTACTGATTCCCAGGAAGATGCCTCTGGTCACTCACTCTGAATTCCCGACCACCGCCTGCTCATCTGCTCATCATCTGACTGCAACTTCTCTGATCTTCAGATTATTTCGTTAAGGGCCAGGAGCCTACATTTCTCGCCATATAGCTGCAGGCTGCCTGGCTGCCTGCTTCGTCTTAGGATTAGGCCATGAACCACTCACTCCTCCAGCCCGTGTTCGTTGAGTGACCGCTGTGGGTCCAGCCACTGGGGATCCAGCGCTGAACACAGCAGAAGTTCCTCTCCTCGGGGAACTTAGTTTCTAACACTGTCCATTCATATATATTATTTGTCAGATAATGACAGTCAAGTGTGTATCAGGTTGAATTGTTGTCCTCCCCCCCCAAAAAAATTCACATCCATTTAGAACCTCAGAATGTAACCTTATTTGAAACAATCTCTGCAAATGTCATTAAGGATCACGATGAGATCTTACTGAATCAGGGTGGGTCTCGAATCCGAAGAGTGTCCTCAGAAGAGGCAGAAAAGGACACGGAGACTCAGAGACAAGAAGGCAACGTGCAGAGAGGCAGAGATTGGAGTGACATGGCTGTGTGTCGAAGGATGCCAAGAGCTGCCGGCCACCATCAGAGGCAAGGAGACAGGCAGGGGATGGAAGGCACTGCTGGAAGGAGGTAAGTCTCCTGATACCTAGACACTGGTCTTCTGGTCTCCTGAACTCTTGGAGTTTTAAGCCACCTAGTCTGTGGTCCTTTGTTACGGCCATCACAGGAAATGAATACAAGCATGATGCGAAAGCATAAAGCAGGTGGGCACAGGCAATACCGGTGTGTGTGGGGGTGGGGTATGGGGTGTAGTTTGTTGTTGTAGATGCAATGGCTAAGGAAGACCTCCCTGAGAACGCGATCCTGGAGCACAGGCCTAAATTGGTACCAGAGAGAATGTTCCAGAAAAAGAGAATAGTGACAAGACCCTAGCTGGGGCAGGACTGTGCCGGGCACGTCCGACAGGAGGTGAGAAGGTCAGTGGGTGCAGTGGAGTGAGTCCCACCCCGGGACCAAGCTGACAGAGGCAGCGGGCACCCAGGTCAGACAGGGATTGTCGGCCATGGTAGGATTTCTGGTTTCTGCTCTGAGAAATATGGGAACCGATGGAATGCCACGATCTGATTCAAAGTTTTAAAGAATCACTTTGGTGGTGTCTACAGGACTGTGTACATCTGTCGAAAGTCATAAACTGCAGGTCTCAGGGGGCACGTTTATTGTATATAAATCACACCTTGATAAAGCTGAGTTTACAAAAGGGCTCCCTCTGGCTGCGGGGTTCAGAACAGACGCTAGGGGGCAGGACGGAGGCAGGGGACTGGTGAAGGCTCTACAGGGATCTCGGCAAGAACGGTGGTGGCCCAGCAGAGGGCGTCCAGGAGCACAGGGAGTAGGGATGCGTCTGGAAGGCAGAGCCAGCAGGCTTTGCTGATGGGGTGCATATGAAGTGTGAGGGAGAGAGATGCCCAGTGACTCCCTTAGACTGGCCCCAAATACTCCTCCCATCCAAGGCTCCACATCACTCAGGTGCAGCCTGAGGCCAGTGGGGTGGGTTGGTCAGACTAGGGCCCACTTGTTGGAACTGGCATCTATTATTCCAGAATAAAAAGGAACGATTTCAACTAGCAAGTTTTCTACTGGCTGCTGAAGCGGAGAGACACATCAAAATAATGAGAAATTGGTTATTTCTGAATTATTATGGATACTGGGTGCTTTAAATTAATCCTAGCCAAGCAATGGACTTCTCAGACTTCAATTCATTAGGAGTTGAGGGAGGAAATAACGGAAAAAGATTAGCCAAAATTTATGTTACTATTTATCTTTTTAAATCGCATGTAGTTTAAGTACCAGTGATTTTCTGCTTCTACTGAAGACCTAAATATTCTAAAAAGCCATTAGGTTACAAAGAATATTATCAATTGCATTGTAATACCAATTTGGTATCAGTTAACTTTAAAATACTCTTTATTTATTAATGCAACTAGACTTTTTCAATAATAATAGACTCCACGATGAAAAATTAATGTCATACATGTAAGAATTTAGTTGCCCCAGAAAGTCTAACAGGCTCTGTTTGCTGATAATATCTCAAGGGAAGAAAATGACAATTACCCATAAACTTATCAGCCATATTAACTTTATGGAAAATGTTTATATTCTAATAACTATGTATCTAATTTAAAATTAACAGCCCATATGCTTCTTGGAAAAATCACCAGGATCTGTGGACCTTGAGTGGGAGGAAGAGGGAAGGGATTCAGTGGCCAAGACCACGCTAGGGGTGCACGATTCTCTCTCTCTCTCTCTCTCTCTCTCTCTCTCTCTCTCAGACGCGCACACACACACACACACACACACACACACAGAAAGTAATGTTAACAGAATGGAGCACATTTTCTTATAAATTAGGTAACCCTACCATTTGATAGTTCTCTGTGAAAAAATAAAAACAGTGCTTTTAATGACTCTGCATCTAAAAACAACTGAACTTCTGAGAGAAGCCGCGATTACACAGGGCGACACATTCTAAATGCAACAACACCGCTCTTAAGGTTCCAAGCGAGGCTCCACGTCTCTGGAAGTGAGAACCTGTCCCACGGCACCTGTCACGGTGTCTTCGCAATGTAAGCTGGGAGGGTAGCATGCAAAGCAGAGCCCAGTCTTGGCGACAGCAATTACCTAACGATGTCCATGGTTGATTTCAGTCCTACAAATGTTTTGTAGCGTGTTTCAGACACATGATTTCATCTTTGTCCCTTGGGTTCTCCAAAGAAGCCCAACTCAATTGACTTCAGGTAACATAGGACAGAGATATTTCCTTTAACGAAAGTCTTAATAAAATCTAACGAAATGTGGTCTAGAAAGGTACCGAGGGAGAAAGGTGCTTGAAGATATTCCTAAAAATAGCACCTATGCACTGTCTCTTTCCAGGAGAATCAGAGAAGGCTTTTTACGAATGAGGAAAATTTTTCGGTCCTGGGGATACGAATACTGAGTTCTGACTTTCGTGCAGGAGACAGACCATAAATAGGCAAAGGCCATACACAGAGAGATGTCATTCAAAAAAGGCCAGGGCTGCATTTGAAGCCCTTGTAATTGAGCTCTTCCCTCTAGATGGCGCTGGACTCAGTTTGACACAAAGGATGTCAAGAGTCACTGTCACTGACTCGAATAAACAATTCTGCCATCATGAGTACTCATAACAACGTCTTATCACTTCCAGAATTTTCACAAATGCATTTTTATTTGATTTCCTTTACATTGTATGATGGGAAGGCACCTTACTCAGCATTTCTCATGCTTATTATGTCACTTGGGAAACCCAGGTCATTCAGTTTAGTGACCTAACCAAGGTCACAGGTAAATTAGTGCATGGAACCTGGGGGCTAAATGTCAAGGTTCGAAGCTTCTTCAATGTTTCATTTAGCCAAGATGTCTCATCCATGCAGCTGTGCAAAGCGCCCGACTTCTTGTTCCTGGCATGGGCTCCTGGCTTGGGACTGTAATGGCACATTACTGTGGAAGCAGAATCACCTGAGAGAAAACGTACATTACCTAAGAAGTGAGAGAACATTGATGCTTACGGTTTTATGGATTGATTTCCTAATGGAAATTAATGTGGTGCAAAGGAGGATATTCAGGAAGAGCAAACTTCAGAGTAGCTAGCCATGTCAACACCATCCAGACGAGACCACCAGGATTCCATCTGGGGTTGAAGAAAGCTGCCTTTATTGATTCTAGCAAGGAGAACCCACACCAATGGGCTGTGGGGCATTTCGGTAAGATGACGTTCGAATGAGGCTAGGATTTGGGCTTGTGTTAGGTGTTTTGGGGCAGATTCAAGGAAGCTGGGCTTTGTTTCTCGATTGGTTACTGCCAGGACTGGGGGAAAATTCTGTGACTGAGTATCTTAAAGCTTTTTATCTAGAAAAAAGGAAGAACAGAGAGAGGTTCAAACCGTGACTGGGGAAGATACAGCAGTCATTCCAAGTAGCCAGGACAGGTGGCTTTATTCACCAGCTCTGTGGTTCGGACACCATTCAGGTTTTGCCTGTGTTCAGTCATAATTATGGAGGGGCCTTGATTTTGTCTTGCTCCGTGTCCTCATCAGAGTATAATGCCTTGTGCGATGTTGCTAAGTCTATGACATTGTTTATGTTCAAAAGAAGACCACCAAGCCAGCTCCTGGCCACAGGCATGAAGCTGCCAGTGAGGAGATCCAGGGGTCCCAGAAAGGGAGGGGAGGTGACAAAGGTCAACGTTCCTTTCTGACCATGGCTGCCTCTGTAGAAGTGTCATTCTACAGAGGGACGAAAATGGTGTTCCTGAGCTCGGTCACCGTGAGACCAAAAGCACAAGTGGAAAGGAGAGCAGAGGAGAGAAGAAACCGTGGCTGTCCCCATGAAGCCACACCATAGCGCCTTTTCTGTATCTCTGACTGGCTGTTTTGAAATCTTACAGACAGCAAGTCCGACACTTGAATATAACTGGTGATGAATGACTTCGTGATTATGTCTCTTAGCATCATGTGTTCTTGTTGTTACCTGAAATGCACTAGGACTGAGAGAAAAGCCTTGGTTTTTGTTGTTTAGCTGCTAGAAAAAGGAAAAAAAAAAAAGCTATGGACATTTAGTTAGGTCTATGGTTACCAACGCCTATGTCACAAAACACACCAAAACACACCTGTCTAGGTCGATTGTTTCACTTTGCCCTTGAAGAAACTCTAGGCTGTGAATCCTTAGGGCACACGTTAATACTGGGACAAAAGAATACAGTAACCAAGTGGTTATTTCTCACTACTAGACATTAAAAGCAAAAAAATTCCATTCACAGGTATTTTCTTTTGTCATATTTCACGGTACTTTTACTATAAAACTATTAATTTACTTTCACTTATTGTGTCTAGATGTCTCTAAATATAAAATGTGAAGGATATATTCACCTTTCACTTTGAATAAAATAACCAATAAATACTTATTAGTAGTCCTTGCAGATCATGGGTGAGAGGGGTATAGACAGGCCAGCTGTATACCATTATACTGGAAGATTCCATATCTGTGTAACTGAATACATTAGTAAGCTTCCTTTTTCAAGTGCAGTAATAAAAAAAGAAGGAGTTCATTTCGAGATACGAGTGTCTAATTACCTTTAATTTCTACCCATTGATAAAGTCTCAGACTAGGCTTTTACGATCTCTGTGTCACCTAACTTTCAGTGGAATGGCTGTGATTAATTTGAAAATTAATTGAAAAATTTGCAATGAGTTTAAAGATATTTTCTATTATTACTGGCATAGATCATTGAAATTTAAAATAAGGTAGATGGGCAGATAGGGCAGATGGAATAGGAAAAAAATTACAGGAAAAAAAGCAAGTGGCAGAGAAATATAGTTTATTTATGCAAATAATAAAAGCACACTTTATTTCTTTTATCTTTTTCACTAATTAAAAATTATGGTCTCCTCATTAAGCATTTTTTAATTCACTAGAAAAACATTATTTCAGGTTCTGTCTCCAAAGCAGCCAACGGAAGCCACGAGGAAACAAATCTCTTGGATCTTTCGGAAGAGTAATTTAATATCTAACAGTTGCGCAGATTTATTTTTCCTTTGAGAGAAGTGACTGAGCACAATAAATGGGCAGAGCCTGACTTTCTATAACTTCAGAGGTTCCCAGACTACATTGGTTCACAGGGTCTTTTGTGTCTGTAAATTTTTCACGGTGCCTCTGGGCCAAAAGAAAGGCCTGGTGGTTCCATTTATTAAGTGGTCAGGTCCAAACAACTTAAGAATTACCCACATCCTAATAAGTTAGTGCCACTTTTCAAACCTTGACATCAGACGTTGCTGTCTTCGGTTCTCTCATATTGATTTTTACATGGTACTTGCTTTTTATTATAGAAACCTCTTGCAAAGTTATGACATCATCAAAAAGAATGTGACACAACTAAATATTGAAACTGAACTCACTGGAGCTCAGGCTTTTCTCAGTGTCTGACAGATACTGTATTTCCCTCGAAAACTTAAACCACCCTGAAAAGTGCCTCTGAGTTTGCTGGGTCACCCTAAAGCTCCTTGGGACACAGTTTGGGAACAGTGGTACATGAATGATCCTTTCAGTAGCTGGGACCTAAACCTAGATAAAGAATTTAGCAAAGTGAACAATTATTGGGAGAAAGGGAGATCATTCCCGTAGGAATAGGAAGTTTATCTTGTAAGATTTAAATTTAGAATTTCAATTAAGTGACACAGTACGTAAACTCAATGAACATTAACACTTGCCATTTGGGAAAAGATTCTTCCTCTTGTGTAACAATTTTTCCTTTGGTGAATATTTGAAATGTATTATTTATGACTTTTAAAGACCTAAATCACAACATTCCTTAGTGGTTCTTTATGTATTTAAAAGATGCTTATTACAACAGACTTTGGGGGGAAGATACCAGCCTTTAAAATTGCCTCTCTATCTCTATCTCTATCTCCTCCCTCTCTCTCTCTCTCTCTGTCTCTCTCTCTCTCTCTTTCTCTCTCTCTCGACCTTAGCAAGAGTGTATATACTTCAATGAAACCTTGAATTTTCAGGACAAAAATACCAAGTTAGTGGCAGTGAATTACTGAAACCACTTATGTTTGCCATGTTCTTCACTGTCTCGAACTGCTGCTAAAAGTTGTCATTCTTGCACTTGACTTTGAGGGGCCTCCTCGGACCATGTCCTGCCCTTTCTCTCAGCTCCAAGGACCTGAGAAGAAGGACCAGAAGAAGAAACCACATGAGCAACATGAGAGCCACAGAAAGCAAGTGACTTCAGTGACGTGAAAACTGCTCTCAGGTGAATGTGACAAACACCTCTTTCTAGGTGTGACTGCATCGGGATGATCCAAAATTGTAGTGTTCTTCTCAGTGACTCTTTGAAGTGGGGTCTATAATTATGTTTATAGATTAGGGGACTGAGGTTCAGACAGTTTAAGTGACGTGCCCGAAGTTGGTGAAAGCGTGT
Organism: Pteropus alecto; assembly: GCF_000325575.1. Taxonomy (NCBI): domain Eukaryota; kingdom Metazoa; phylum Chordata; class Mammalia; order Chiroptera; family Pteropodidae; genus Pteropus; species Pteropus alecto. Next base: position 1,692,337 of record NW_006438869.1, read on the forward strand.
CCCACAAGTCCCCTCGCTGTGCTGGCTGCAGGAAGCAGAGCCCAGCCCTGCCGCGGCTGTGTTCTCAGGGATGGCCAAAGAAGCAAAAATCTGTCTGGGCACAAAGGAGCAATTTAATCGGAGGTAGTGCGAAGAATACCGGTCCTATTTTTCATGATAGAATTGAGCACGCTCAGATTTTCTGGTGCTTTTCCGAGTGTTTGACTTCCGTCTGAATAAGCATCAGAGGTGCAGACTGGGCTCAGAGGCAAGAAATCAGAGAAGGTTTTCTTCCCCGAGGTCACAGGAAATGCTCATTTCCTCGAGTTATGAGAGCATTCGGATGTGTCCTATGCCGGTGGATGGAAATATAAGGAAGCAGAAGATGCGGTCTAGAATGTCTGTTTTTAACTTCAACTGTAAGTGTGTGTAAGACCTATGAAACGGTGCTCTGGGTGAGGTATCACCCTCCTTTGCTGATTTGCAAATACGTGTGATTAGAATATCATGTACATTCTGCCAGTCCAGACGTGCATTTCTCCAGGGGACAAGCACTGACACCAGATGCGTCTCTTCACTTCTCAGAGGAGGACCAAGCGGTCCGGGTTGTTGCTGTCATTTCGAGTCTGTATTCTGGGCGATGGCAGGACCAAAAGGGCGGACATACGTTTCCAACCTCTTCCCTTCGTCCCCTATTATGTACATGTCGTCGATGAGTTTTTCTAAATCTGCCGTGATCTATGTTCTAACTCTCTGCAGTATTTGAGACTGGACGTTTACTGCCTGCTGTGTGATTTCACGCGTCCTCTGTGGTTAAGCGGAAAAGGGGAAAGGTGCCCGCATGCTGTAGGGGAATGAAACCAAACTTCACTTTATAAAAAATGGGGGGCCATCCCGACTGCAGCAGCAAGGAGCCCCTAGGTCTGGGCGCCCCCTGCGATGGCTGAGCCTCAGCTAACTCAGAACACTGTTCCCAGGACAGACTTAGTATGTGCTGGTTTTATACACAATCCGACCAGAAATGGAGGCGGGCAAGTGTCTGACAAAGAAGCATCTTTGGATCCTGGCATTTTTTGTGTTTGTTTAGCAGCTGGGGGATGTGTCTGATATTTCCGGAAAAACATCTATTAGAACCAAATTTCACCATAATATTCTAACAAATAAAAATTCAACCTTGCCTCATTTTCTCTGAAATGCAAAACTCATAAAGTTGCCATGAACGTGAGGGCCGCCCGAGCTAGCGGGATGGTGAAGGCGGGCGAGGCAGGTGGCGTCATCTTGGAAGAATGTACATGTTTATAAAGGACCATTTCTCCATTAAACGCTGGGAAAAGACAGCGCTGCATATAAGAGAGTCGTTTCTAAGCTCCCCGCCCTCTGAACACGCGGCGCGCAGTCAGACATGAGAGCTGTAAATTCGATTTCCGTAACAGCCCCAGCACTTTGGCCATGGCCCACGGCCTCTTAATCTTGTGCTTTGAAAACTGGGGTGTTTCCTAATGGGCTCCCTCAGTCCAGGCTGGAACCCCTCACTTTATCCCCTACAGACCACTGCAATACTTGTGAAGGCTAACCACCACATCTTACTGACTTTCTAGAAACTTCCTGCTCACGCTGTCACTCACAGGGCTCTGCTCCAGAATGGCCCCCAGCGGCTGGCCCTGGCCTCCTCCCCCAGCTGTGCTATTTGTCATTCCCTCCAGGGCCTAGAATGTCACCTCCCCCATTGCCAACTCAGCTCATCTCCCATCTGCCCGGCAAACGCTATTCTGCTCAAGAATTTAGCACTTGTAGAAAGCCCCATCTTGATGTCAAAAAAGTTGATCCTATCCGCAGGCGATTTTGGCGTGTTAACACTTAAAACGTCATCTGAATATTTGTGACCCAGTGAGTCACACCACTTTGGAGCAAATGCTATCTTGTTCTTGACACTATGGAAATTTCTCTGGCTTCTCTGTGGCGAGCGAGTAGAATCTGCAGCACTTGTCACACTGAAATTTTACACTTAGCTGTGTAATTGGTTAATGACAGTTTTCTAGACTAGAGAAGTAAACTCTGTGAGCAGGGGCCATGCTATTTTTAACTCATTCTTACACTCCTGGTGCCTTCAATACCAGCCTGTATTATACAGCAGGGGCTCTAAGAACAAATGAGACTACCCTAAAATAAAAACACCTCAAAGATAAAAACACTAAAAAAGGAAAAGTATTATATGCAAATATCATATAAGGGCTAACTGAATAGTCACTTGCTCCCTTGCTTATCACACTTCCCTGACCCCATTCATTCATTCATTCATTCCCTGACTATTTACTGAGTGTTAACGGGCAGAGTGGATAACGCACAATCACTGGCCCCCAGGAGCTTCGTCTGGGAGGCTGAGGGTGGGGTTAAGGAGAGAGAAGACACATGAGTACGTCAAGGTCTCTCAACTTCGGCACTACAGATGTTTTGGGTCCCATAATTCTCAGCTGGGAGAGGGTCCCATAATTCTCACATCATAGAAAGTTTAGCAACGTCCCTGGCCTCTACCAGCTAGATGCCAACAGCATCGACCTCCAGTTGTGATAACCAAAAATGTCTCCAGACGAGAGCCACGGGCGTAAGGAATATTCTGATGCTGCCCGGGAAAGGTCACAGGAACTCATGGACTCAGGTCATATTACCTGGGCCTCGACCTACCCCTTTCGTGCTGATAACGTTGCCAACAGGTAGAACAGGTTCCTTTATTGGATGCCAGTGGGTTCTGGTCTAGAATC
>NW_006438869.1:1695085-1695478 GCF_000325575.1 Pteropus alecto
AGTGGGGGCAGGTGCGCAGCCGTCGCCTCTCGTTCTCTTTGGTTCAAACACCTAAGTGAATGAAGAGCTGTCAGTCCAGCGTCAGGCACAGGGAGTCACCAAGTGGAGGTGGGGTAGGGACATTCCAGTTCATCGGCCACCCTAGCGGCAGCTCGACGGCTGGTAGGCCTTCGATGGTATGTCGTGCCTTCTGGTGCTCGAAAAAACCCTGGACAAATGAATGGCTATTTTGGGCAGGCTCCTTCCAGGTAGCTGGGCAGTCTGTGCACGTGTGTAAGGAAAGGTGCCTGGGGTCCCTGTACCAGAGGACTCTGCTCACGTGTGTTCACACCATCATCACCACCACCCTGCCAGGCCCTCCATGGTGGGACAGACCTGGGGTAGCATTTTCCG
>NW_006438869.1:1695530-1706081 GCF_000325575.1 Pteropus alecto
GATTTCGCTGAAAGTCACGTGCTTGCAGAGCTGCCTCCGTGAGCACCGTGATGGCAGGTCGCTGCCTCGCCCCGTGGGCTTAGTGGATTTCCTCCGATAAATCCAGACTTCGCAGCAGCACAGAACCGTCCTGTCATGGAGGCCAGTGTATGCTGCATCATCACGAGGTCCCCAGGTGAGGACGGTGGCAGACGCATGGTCCAGAGGGACTGGAAAGCTGGCAAACTGAAGGTATGTGGAGGGGCTGGCTCGGACCCCACCCTCCTTCCTTACCTCTCTCTACCCTGAAACGTAGTGGCTTCTTTCTGGTCACCTCCAAACCCTTGAAAGCATTAACTTCTCGACCTTACCAAACAAGCACACGCTCAGGCACCAATCAGGCAGATGAATTATTCAAGGTCACACAGAAAAATCTTACAAAACCTGAAAAAGACTTCTATGTTGCAATTCTTTCAAGGTGGGCGAATTACTTCAACCTTCTTAAAATAAAATGCCCCAAACTCGGTAAGTTTCACTTTTGTCTACTCTTTTCATTTTGCATATAAAAGTTTTTGTTATTGTTGCTGTTTGTTTTAATGGACTAGGTTACAAAACACACTCAATAAGTTTTTCATCTTTGGAGTAGAAGAAGGTTGTTGCATCTGAGATAACAGAGAAGGAAAGTAACCACCACAATCAGGAGAAAAATCAGTCGAGCCTCTTAACTTTGGTAAATTTGAAAACAAGAAAAAAAAAAACAAAAAAACCTAAGAATTTCAGGTCGGTTTTAATAGCATTTCTATTTTTGGATTTTGACCCACGTGCATTTACACAGAAAAGGTCTGTACATTCTCTATAATCTTTTCATTCATTCTTTTTTTTCTTTTACTTCTGATTTTTTTTTTCTCACTGCATGGAAAAGATCAGCCACTGGGAAGGTCGTGTGTCTGTCCTGCTCATCATCTGTCCCCATGATACAGACCAGCCTTTCTTCTTTATAGACGTTGGGACATTGGTTTCATGTGGCGACTTGGCTAGGCTGCAGCACCCAGTTATTTAATCAAACACTAATCTAGGAGCTCCCGAGGGGGTTCTGTAGATGTGGTTAACACCTACGATCCGCCGACTTTACGTAAAAAGGGCTCCCCTAACAATGTGGGCGGGCCTCATCAATCAGTTGATGGTCCATAAAGGTAAAAACTGAGGTTTCCAAAAAGGAATTCTATCTCAGAACCGCAGAATCGACTCCAGTCGATCGCCCGTCCTACAGGTGTCACAATAGCTAATGCCCACAACGGCGTGAGATAATTTCGCACACCTCCACTGTCTCTCTTTCTCTGTCTGTCTGTCTCTCAATATGCACGTGTATAATGTATATATGTATGTATACATACCCTGCAACACACACGATTAAAAGAAAAAATTATGAGAAAATAAGAGTCTCCTCTTCTACATCCTGCATGGAGGCTCTGTTTAGCATGGCAGGAAGTAAAAGTTTGCTACCAGTTGCTTCTCTGCCCCATCCTCACACCTACACCAGGAGGTGGAGTCCCCCCGTCTCCCCCGGGAAGTGACCTGCCCGCATTAAGGGACTGTGGCTCTGAGGCAAGGTCGCAAGAAGCCTTGCAGCCTCCACCTCCGTCTTTGGGTCTAGGATGTCAGCTCCCAGACACTCCCTACTGGTTCCCGGGCTCCATGCTGAGAGGAGCCCAAGCCACACGGAGTTCTGGCCAGGTGCGCTCCCAGCACCCACCGCCCGTGGGAGGGTGCACGGGCAGCAGAAAGTGCCATCCCGTAACACGCCTCTTTGGCATAGGATTATTTTGAGCTAATTATTTTAGAGAAACTACAGACAGGAGAAGCTTTACCGGTTTGTAAGGAGCATTTACATTATTATGCAGAAAACCTCCATTCATAAGGGTGTCTTACTAGGAAGAGAAGGATGACTCTGGATCACTAGAAACTCATCCATGGGGAAGGCGTGGATTTAAATCTGCATTGACAAGCCTCACTCTTGTTTACAAAGCTTTTCCCGCTCCCTCCCTTCCCCCAACCCATCACACCCAATACCTTTTATGTCTTTAGCTGAACAATGGCATTTAGGTGGTGGCTTGGGCCACCTCAGGGAGCTCGGCCTTTTTCTGGGTGTCTCCTATGTATACGAGAGGTATGTGCGTGTTACAAACTTGTTCCTTACGCTCTTGTTAATGTCTTTTATGCTGGCGGGCGGAGGGGTATCTCAGCCGATGCCTCAGAGTAGAGGGGAACTTACCGTCACTCCCCTACAGCATCCAGCCTGCGAGACTGTGCCCAACTGCAGTCCTGGCCTCTCACCGCATGCTCGTGAGGGTTCTGCCGGGGTTCGGAACAGGCCTCCCCAATACCTGCTACTTCGGCATGTCGATTATTTTGAGCTGAAGGCAACTGAGAGCCTGGGGGCTCCAGAGAACCTTCTGCCCCTCCCTTAACTACTTAGAAGAATTTAAATTAGAGGCCTCACTCCTAATAGGAGTTATCACTACAGATAGCTTTTTATGACCGGTCCGTCCGCATGGCAGGGCAAACATCTAATTACTGAGCATCTGCTCCTCTTTCTGATTAGCAAATTACGTTCCTCCCCTCTGAAGCATCAGACCTCTTCCCATATTCCTTAGCTGGGGATGCCACGTGTACATCATTTCACCTTTCTGTCGCTAAACCTCTCATATATGTGGGCTTCCTGTACTTACACACAAGATTAAATTTATTTTGTCTTGTTAATAGGTCTCATACAGATTTAACTATTAGACCAGTCCAAAGAACCTAGAGGGAAAAGGAATGTTTTTCCTCTTCCAAAGACCCCAAGTGAGAATTTCCCAGCGAAGCCCAGTGTACCCAGAGAACCAATACATCACTATTTTAAGCCACTAAATTTTGAGGTGCTTTGTTGTATGGGAATAGATAACTCCAGCATGGGGGGAATGGCTTTTATTATGTTGTTCTTAAGGCATTTTGCTTTTGTTTGTTTGTTTTGCGAATGAAATACGGGCTTTGTAATCGATCCCACTGACCATGAATTCCGAATTGCTCAGGTCACACCCCGGGCCTGTAAAAGGTTTATCTTGGCCTTAAGCCAGCTATGTCCTTTGTTCTTGTGCATTGAGGTTAAACACCTGTGGAAGGCCAGGAGTAATCCCCCCTTGTAGACCCCCTGGGAGGCAATAACCACCCTCAAGGGAGCACGCGATGGTGTGGACTGTCCTGTAACCCGGTCACAGCCATTTCCACACCTTGCTTTCTCCGACCTTCATGCGATCTTCCTTATGTTCCGTCCTCCATTACAAATGTATAAAAAGAACTGCACAACTGTCATCCAGCAGAGCATTTGAGATCTTGCTTCCCTGCAGGTTGTCAGTTTGGCTCAAATAAACTCAGATCAACTCATCAAAATTCTCTACAGGCCTAGACATTTCTTGCATTGACAATTTCAACCAAGGATACTACTTAATGAACACAACCACACAACAAACATCTCGAAACTATTTCAAAGAGAATATGATGTGTACAAACAGCCCCTTGATTTTGTTGCACTCAATCGGACAGGAATAAGAGGTCCGGAAAGAAGCAGTCTTGTCCGTACGTCTGTTGCTGAGAACCCCAAAGACGGATGAATGAATTTAGTTCATGTGCATCAAGACCGTGGGCCTAGAAGGGACTTCATTTCCCATGATTTTCACTAATATTTTAAAAGAGGTAAAGACACGGTATTAAATATACTTTTAGTTTGCTGTATAATAAGATGCTTTGACACCTCAAATCTTTCTGGCAGGTGAGAGACTGCCCGTTCCCAGGGCCCAGCCTGGAGCGTGCCTTTGATAGGCAAACGAACCAGTCCAGGGCCACGCCCCCTCTGCCTGCCCCTCCCCTTCCTCCGATGTTAAAATTAAGGGACATTAAGGCCATATTCCTCTGCCTTAATCATCCCAGGGTCAGGCACCTGGCAACGTGGGGCCATCGCTACAGAGTCGAGTCCAGTGAAATGATCCAAACTAGGCAATTCTAAATTATACACCTGTCCTGACTTGCCTTTTGCACAGAAAACTCAGTAAAGGCTGTGGCCTGAGTGTGAGCCTCCTCCTCCCGTCTCCTGCCTCCTGAGCTCTCTGGCATCCCCCATGTGGCTGTGCACAGTGAGCTGGCCCTCTCGTCCCTGGGACTTGTAAGTATAATCAACTTCGTTTTCCCGAGCCTTTCCTGTCTCACCTTGTGGCCGCCTGTGACCATCTCATAAGAGAACACAAAACACACACTCCTAAGCCCCTTGGAAATTGTCCTGAAATGGAGATATTTTAAATGCTACCTAACTTATCTAACTCATCTGCGACTCTCCCTGTGGCACGTTGCTACATCGGGCTCTTTCGCTACAAGCTGAGGTGGCTCTTCCTTGAGTGATGTGTTTGTGTCTCATGTTTGCTGCTGCAGGTGCTAGAGCTAGGGGTGAGGAGTAGAAAATGAAGATGAGAATGAGAAGAAGGAAAACAGAGCAGCTATACGAACGCGTTTGAAACAGACAAACCCTCACTATACAGAGAGGTTCACGGAACAAAATGATGCTTCCTGGTGGTCAGAAGTCTTTGAAAGGTCTGGTCCGTAAGATGCTATTAACAAATTATCCCTGTAATGTATAAAATAATGACAGGCATTTTAGGCATTTTAAAATTGTTACTTCTAATGGATCTAATTTACACGCCAAAAAAAAGAGGGGGGCTTAAAATATACACGATCTCAAGTGAAAACCCAATGAGAATACAAAATAATTAATTTTTTTGTAGTATAAAAATAATTTTTAATGTCATGTAGTTTGGAATTTTAATGTGTAAAGAGGACAGTCAATGATCTGGCAAAAAAAGAAAGGTGACAAATAAAGATAACGTCATTGGCAACCATTTGGTGGTGACGTTTAAATTTAGTGTTATGGGAAAGTATAATAGATGAGTTAGTGGGTAAAGAATTAATCTACATAAAGGTTATTAAATTAATTCTGACATATCCCTAATTACAAGTAGCCCAACAGCAAGACTAAGGATTTTAACTGACATCGGCTCACACAGCTTGGGGAGCTGGGTCTGGCTCTATATGCAGGTTGACGTGGGCAGGGGGCAGAGTACATGCCACGGTCATGTGTGTGTACGTATGCACTTACGCTAAGAAGGGATTTGGGTGGTTTCCTTCCCTCTAGCAAAAATTAACATCAAAGGTCTAAATACGGAGACAAAATGAGCCATTAAGCATTAGAAATGGTCACAGGTATGTGGTCACTCTTGGCGTTTTATGGTTCCAGCTGCTGACTTAGTGTTACCCCAAAGTCAGAGCAGGGGGTGGGCAGGAGCCTGCTGACGTGCTGGGAGTTCCTTCCTCCAGAACCTGCTCACAGAAGGCTTTATTTATCATCTGTCACACGCTGACACTGTCCGTAGGATCTGGCGAGTTACCCAGTGTCGTCCTGGGCGGTTTGCAGGGGGGACCGACAAATACCCAGTTATCAAAACCCACCAGCGGAAAAGGCAGTCAACTCTCCCAAGGACACAGCCACTTAGCATTTTCACTCGGCGTCTGTCTCAGACATTAAAGCAGCTTCTCAGGGTCCCGCTGAAGAAACCAGAGTTTCTCCAGCTCTGGAAAGTGAGATGCGCCGGCGGCAAATCCTCCCGGGCCACACGCGCCCCGAGGTGGGTAAGAAAGTGGGGGGACTCCCGCGGGCTTTGGGCTTCCCAGCCTGCAAGCAGAACTGGTAAATGGGAAAGAAAGGGACAGCATGGGACCTAAAGCGTTCTGTAGCTATTTCTGCACGCGAATGGGCCCACGATCTTCTTTCCTGAAAGTCAACTTGAAGTTGAATGGCTGGGATTATATATCGTAAAGCGACTCAGTGACTACGCAGACCAGCAATGTCAGAAAACTATCGAAAGTACAAAATCTTACTTCGAAGATCTAAGTTAATTTAACCAAGAGATCAAGGTTTGTTAAAACTTATCCCAAGTGTTAGTTATTTAAATTACAGGTCATCTATGAAAGCTGTCAGGAGTTTCGTGGGCACATTTTACCTTCCCAGGCTGATTTTCTTGGTCCCTCTAACTCCTTTCAACAATGTCGTGTGTTTCTGTTTGTTTGTTGCCACGCTCCAGAAGGAATTTCCGATGTCTCTTACAAAAAACGTAACATTTCAGAGGGGACATAAACCTCGATGCTGCGTGAACGCACGTAGTAATGTGAAGTGTGTGTGACGCCTCTTCCAGCTGTCGCATTCCCAGGGGATGACGGACTCGACTCTAAGCTCTCTTTCTACATCGACCCCACACCTCTGTCTCAACCCACTTGGCTCTCCCTCTGAATTCTGAAGCCTTTCGCGATGCTAAAATCTCTTTTCTGTGATGGCCCATTGAGTATTTAAAAGACAGCAATCAAGAAGAATGGTTAAAGAATGCTATATCCATAGACTAGATTATTTAAAGCCATTAAAATTATGTTTAAGTAATACATGTATTAATATAGAAAAAAGTTCATGAAAGGACATTTGATGGGAAAAAACCAAGATACAAATCTGTACAGAAAATACGATGACGAGTGTGTGTTGAGGAAGGTGTGTGGGGAGAAAAGAGAAGGAACGGATGAGAAAACAGAGTTTTAAGACTGGGAGAATAAATGAGCCTGTAAATAATGGGATCGATGGTGTCGTCATGAGTCACTTTTAAAATACTTCTCCGTATTTTCCAGTATGCATCTTGAATTCAGGCCTTCATAGCTATTGTGTGTCTCTCTGTTCTCACACCCACTCCATACTCTTCGTGTCTACTTTCGTCAAATACCTCATCTGGCTCGATTCTGAGTAGTTCGCCCTCTCCCCTGAACGTGCTCCAGCTGGTGCGCGTGCCTCTTGCAGGATCTGCCAACACCAGACACAGTGTCCCAGGCGTGCGGTGACCAGCTCAGGTGGAGTGAATGAGGTCCCCCTTACCCTTGACAGCGTCTTTCTACCCAGGCATCTGAAATCGCCATGTTCCCTCTGGTGGCTTGTCATCTGAAATCTCGAGTTTACCTCTGAATCGACTAAACATCGATGTTCTTTTAAAAAATGTGTTGTTAACAGCATTTTCATCGGTCTTTATTTTCAGTTCCAGTCATCGAAATGACTGACTGACTCAAATATTTGTTTCGGCCATTTGTTTTGATTTACTATGTATCATAAAAGGAGAATTACTGATTTTCCAAAGGATAGTTATTGGATATTATGGGTTGAATTGTGTGCCCCCAAAAATACATTTGTTAAGATATATCGATAAGATTTGTTGAAGTCTTAATCCCCAGCTCATGTGAGTATGACCTTATTTTGAAATAGGGTCCTCGCAGATGTGATATAGTCATAAGGTCACATTGCATTAGGGTAGGATCTAATCCACTGTCTGGTACCCTCATAACACGAGAGAAATTTGGACAGACATGCTCAGAGAGGGAGGACCATGCGAAGACAGACACTGGAGACACCACGTGACTACAGAGGCAGGGCTGGGAGTGATGTGGAATGCCAAGGGCTGTGGACAGCAGAAGATGGAAGAGGCAGGAAGGAGCCTCCCCTTGAGCCTCTGGAGAAAGCGTGGCTTTGCCGACACCTGACCTTGGACTTCTAGCCTCCAGGATGCTGAGATAATACATTTCTGTTGCATTAAGCCATCCAAGTTGATGGTCATTTTTCATGGGAGCTCTGGGAAACTAATTCATTTGGAAAACTGCCATGATATATTTTCATATAATCAGCATCAGCTTAAATGATGAACAAAACCTTTACTCTAGAAAATACTTTTAGAGAAAAACATTTTAATTGTGACTGATTTGAGGGCTTAACAATATCTGATCCAATGTCCTCGTCACAACTAATTTTCTGACAACGAAGTAAACCCGGACTTCACCAAATTACAATACTTAACGTTGTCAACATGTACTGAATGCTTGCAGTGTGCCAAGCATTATGCTAAACCTTTATATACACAGGACATAAATATGTGTGCCCATACATATATAGGTCTTATATTGTACACACATATATCTTACAGATGTTTTATAGACAATCATATAAATTTAATATTCTAATCTAGGTATTACCAATCTTTTCTGGTAAGGGACAGGAAACAAATATCTAGGCCTTGCTAGCCACAGAGTCTCTACTGCAACTATTCAATTCTGCAGCTGTCGCTCAAAAACAGCCAGAGATAAAATGTAAAAATAGGTATGGCTGTGTTCCCAAAAAACCTTACTTACGAAAACAGGTGGCGGGCTGGATTTGGCCCAAGGGCTGTGTAGTCTGCTGGCCCGTGCTCTAATCCTTTGAGAAAGAACATAATGTTTTTACTGGTTCGCAAGTTAGGGAACGAAGGCTGAAAGTTAAAAATCTTGTGCCAAGTCGCACAGTTAATATGGGGTAGCTCTGGGGTTCTAAGCAAATTTCCAGAAACCATGCTTGTGATCATTCAGTGACACCGTCTCATTTCGCAGGCAAGAACAACTGGGTACTTTCCTCAAAATCGTCTTAATTAAATAATGAGCTTTCAGCGACTTCCTGACGCAAAAGAAATGTGACGACAAGCACAACAAAGGCTAAACTCTGTTAAGCGGAAAAAGAGATCGCTATAAATCTCATAAACAACACACAAGATCTGTCAGAAAAGACTTAGGAAATTCCAATGAAAATTCAGGGTTATTGACTGTTAGTGACTGAAATAATCCACGTGTAAGACCACGGCAATAACGTAAATGAGAGAAGAGCGAAAATAGTAATTTACGGGAGTCAGTAAAAGCTCGACGCACATCTCAGCGTTTTTGTTAGTTTTCTAGCTAAAAAAAAAAGAAGCGAATAAAGGGATTTTTTTTAAAGTTCCCTGGGACAGAGAAACAGTGAGTTGTGATGTCCCACACACAAGCCTCCTCCTTTAACCAGACCGTCGCACCTTCTGCAAAGACCTCTCTACATCATGTCAAACTCTTATGGGACAGTCACATCCTCTGCAATGAACCTTTCTACACCATGCCTTTTGCACCCACTGCTTTGCTGGATCTTCATTTTTCCAAAATCTCTAGTAGTGTTCAACTGGGCGTCAAGCCATTCTGCTCAGAAGACAAGCGAACATTAATTTTTCTGAAATCAGATGAAAAAATCACTCAGTATTACTGTATGCATTCTCTCTGTTTTTTTTTTTTAAAAAGGTTCTTCTCATTTAGCTGGTTCAGATGACTTTGATCAATGAACACAGGAAATCTACCGACTGATAGGTTTTAGAACTCTTTAGCTGAAAGAATTAAATAACTTTTTCTTCATGTAACTACAGTATGATGATGACATCTCTCAGATCCTTTGAACTGATATGATAGCTTTGGAACAAAAAATATAACTACCACTTGAGCTTTTTAAAATTCTAAGTAAAAGGAATTTATTTCCCAGAATACAACTTTAGTTGAGCATGGCGAAATCACTTTGGGATGATGGATCCTTGCCTCGTCTTCATAATTATCATAAATGCATATGAAAGCATAAATAAAGAATCAAGAATTAACTCCACAAATATAGTTGAAATAGGACATAAAGCTGCAGAATGTCACCACCTTTAACTCTCTGCTGTAGTAAACGCCACAGACAGAGTAAAATGGGTTAATTAGGCACCGGTGGCTATTTTAATTGCGGTTTTGAAAATCGGAGACTAATGCTAGAATTCTCATCACGGGGTTACCTGGGCTTTAATGGGTGAGCTCACCTGGGACAACAGCATCTCTACAACAACGCAAAACAGATTACCTCCCGTCCTCTCCTTTACCTTTCATAATTAGCTGCACACTATTAAGTTAATGCACATTTATCTACAACAATTTAATTCAGAGTGAGAAGAATCTTTCTAGTCTATAATTACGCTGCAGCTTAATTAGCATAATTTCCACTGCACATATTTTAATAAAGAAGCTGCCATTATGGGTTGGCTTCCCATGTGGAGCTCTTCCAGCAACATCAGAAGGAGAGACAAATGCCTCCTACCCATGAATTGCCACAAACGCACAGAGCTGATGTGAAGCCTACTTTCTATGAATGACGATTGCTGGGAAGGGCCGGATGAAATCAAGGAGGGGACCTGATAAAATCTCCCAAACCCCTACTGTCCACTGAGAGCATGAGCAGCAGGGGGCTCACCTCCCCACAGTGACTGAGGGCCAGGTGATGGGAGATACGTCAACCGTGGTGCTGTGGTTTGACCTCATTAGTCTGCAAATGTCTGGTCCCAGGTGTGAAAATAACTCTACAGTTTATTTTGGATCTGTATCCCCAGGGGATGGCCATTTGAGTGCCTCAAATCCAGCCACAGCTCAATGTCATCAGTTATTAATTGGGATCCGGATAACTGGGACCTTTAAGAGATTTTTATTAACTTGAAAGACCCTAAGTGATTTGGTCCCTCCTCCAAAGGTCCCCTGTGTCTGTCAATGAAATGACAAATATCTACAGTGCGATTTCATAGGACTGTAAACATTTTGCAATTATTGAAAATTTGTCCTAAT
>NW_006438869.1:1706122-1716014 GCF_000325575.1 Pteropus alecto
CCAGGAGCTCATTATACTTTGCGTGAGCATTTAACTATGAAAATGACTTCACACAAAAGGGTTTGCCAATGACCTTGGCGTTAACATTCAAAACAAGCACTACTGCTTCCTCCGGGTTTGCGACGTTGAAAGGGAGGTGACACTATCATATAAGGGATGAGAAGGTGCACCTCACGGGGAGTGAGACATGTTGCTGCCATGCAGTAAAACTTCAAATAAGAAAATCATAAAAGATGCAGATGGACAAGCCGATAATGATGAAGCCCAAGAAAACTGCTTCTGACGTGAACGTGCCAATGGCAGAAGGCGTGACGGATCCAGGGACCTTGTATAAAGCTGGGGTTTTTGGACGTGCCCAACATCGGCGTCATTTCTGGAAAATTCAGATAGTTCCACGAGACACAGAGTGTGTCTTTGCTCTATCTCAAATATTTTCGTATTTCCTTTTCCAGACATGTATTAGAAACTTAAAACACATTTTAAAAAATTCTGATTGAGCTTAAAGAATCATTTCAGTATGGTACCTATTTACTTTCTCAGCCACCAGCAGTGTAATTAAAAATAACACAACAAATGCATGTAAAGCATTATTACGCTTTTTATACGCGATAGAATCAGAATTATATAATGACGGCTCATTTAATGAAGGCTCACCACAATCTCTACTTTTTCGTAGAGTCACTTTTCAACCATTCAGAGCATGTGTATTTGTGAACAGTTACTTAAATTTGCATTTATTTCACAATTATGGGCAATTCTGTTTCTTTGATTTTGAAACAGAATTCCCCTAACGGAGTAATATGCACACACAAAAAAGTAATGTCCATATTTCATATTCAGCTGGACCACAGCACATACTATACTGGGGCCAAACGAACTGACACGGATGGACGTGTTTCACACAGAGAGCCAGGATTCTGTCCGCACAAGGCTGTGTGTACAGGAAGTTTGCAAGACACGTGCGGCATAAATGTAAATCCTTACGAAAAAGGCATCTCTTTCTGCAATTGCTGCCAGAGTTCGTCTCCAGACTTTCACTCTGGAAGCTGCGGATGATCTGTACAGGAGTGAGCTCTCTTGCCCCGGAGCAGGCAGGAAAGCATCGACATCCACAAAGGCAGCCATGTTCAGAAAATCATGTCTATTTACAAACTGCAGAATACGAAAATTACACTAGCGATTGAAAATTATAAAACATGGAATCTTGAATTGCATGATACGTTAGCCTCGGGAGTATTGATCACATAACACTTAGTTTTCAAAAGCTTCCATATTTATAAAGCATTGACATTCACAAACATTATATTTTACCACTTCGGAACTGCAAGTTGCAAACGAAATCTTCATGATCGACATACGTGAAATTTGTCTCTAAACCCTCGATTTCAAGTTCGCTTTACACTCATGTTGAAATTTACTAGAATTTGTTTCTGCTAGAAGAACATCTCTAATGTGGGGCTGTTTTTATTTTTATTTTACTCACAAACAAAAAGTGTAAGTGTGGTAGGATTTTCTCTATATTATTTCTAAAGTTCTAACAAGCGACTACTAGTTTATAAACCCAGAGATCCACACGTTAAGTAATGCACTTACAAGTAGTTTATATGCACTGGCTAATGACCACTAATGAAACACCACACCTGACAACTAAGCCACTTGTCAGGTACATTGTTGTGTTTACATAAGCCTATTCTTCATAGACATTCGATATTGGGGGCGGGAGAATCCAGCCACTGTAATAATATTTGGACTGTGAGAATTCTCATGCTTCTGAAGTGTCAGATTTCTGGCTGGACTGATTTTTATTCAATAGAGAGACAAGAGATTATGTAATGCTATAAAAAATACACGGTATCTGCTTCAACACCTGGTGCCATCAGAAGCAGAATTAGTCAAGCTCTTTTTTCCCATTATACTTAGAGAACCAAACTGTGGTTTCAGAATCAGAATGTCGTCCCCTAACCCCTCTCCCCACAACCCCAAACAGGGTCCTTCCTCCCCACCCCATCCCTGTTCATATTGGCACAGGCATTCAGGCTGCCAAGGGTCACTGTCCCAGACAGGGTTCAGGGTTTAACATTATACTTCTGGGCTATGTCTCTTAATTCTTTGGTTGGCATTATTGGATTATTGCAACCCAATCCTTAGACTTACTATTACAAGAAAGTTTCAAATAGCAGATAAGAAACCTACAAGAACCAACAGATAGAAAAAGCTCACCAAATAATAGTTTGTGTAAATGCCACGCGGAATCGAATGTAAAAACATTTATGTAAATTCAGTTGTATAATGCATTTCCAGGAAGTAATCTACTAATTATTATGCACTGGCACTTGGTAATAAAATACAAAATATGCTGGAGAATAAAAGGACCATGTAAATCGTTGCTGTCACTATGACTTCAGCACTATTTTTCAAAATATTTTAGCAAAGAGCCGCAATACGAAATATTTACACTGCAAGTCAGTTCATACCCATGAAATTAAGTGGGACAGTAGTTGGCCTCACTAAGGTAGATACACTTTAATAAGTTCTTTTCTGTTCTGTTCTATCCTAGTCTGTTCTATTCCATTAAATTATTTTTAAAACACTGTTCATGACCAATGAAAGTATTTTACTAACCACTAAAGGGTCACAAACTGCGGTTTACAAAAAACTAATCTCTCTAGATACATATATACGCACACACACACATATATATATACAAACACATATACATGTATATGTACCCATATATGTCTATACGAGTATATATATGCACATATTAATATATGAAAGCTTGATAATCACATATACCCACTTGTCAAATATAAAGTATTGCATATAGAATATTAATTGTTTGACAACTGGGTCATAATTAGCTTTAAAGGCTAAAATTAGACCAGGAGAAAAGAATTTTCTTTTACAATTTTAATTTTATTTTTAAATTCCTGGTTTAGTCAGCATTTCTCCTTGTCCTTCAAACAGTGATCTGGCTATAACCTTAACCACAGCCTGGTTCCCAGGTGAGCACACAGGTGATTCATGTACCAGGAGTATGACTATGTGCAGAAGCACCTCCCATGCCCCAGGTACAAAATCGTCCCCTTGGTAACAGGGAAGAGAAGTCCCTCTGTAGCCAAGGAAACTCAGATACCTTTATAAAAATAACTTTCCTTTTGTTTTATCAAGAGCCATAAGCTCAAAGGAAAATTGGGCTTTTGGTTCAATGAAATTGCTTTTCACTAATTCCCACGATGTCATGGGAAGGTGCACAGAGCTGCAGTGAGAGACACTCTACCTAATAAGCATCTCAGGAGAATGAGTAGTTCCTGTCTCCCTCGCCGTGGCAACCGCATTCTGAATAACTGCCACTTACGGGCCCAGACAAATGGCATTATTGAGTAACCTCATGTTTATTACATTTGGAAAATTCTAATTTGTTTTTGGGTTGACATAAAGCAGTTTGGTATAGCTTCCTCTGTGTATATATTAGATAATAATAGAAAATAAAAAGATATTAGAAAGTAGAATTTTTTTCTTTTACTCTAGCCTAACACATAGTTTCCCTAAAAAGATGTTTTGCTCTCTTGAGTATTAAGATTTTAAAATTTAGCAGTGGAAAAACACAGTTTGAATGAATACGCAGAGTAGTTATGGTTTCCGCTTTTAATTTTTATCATGTTTTACACCTTGACGGCTCCTGCCTCCGCCCCCCTCCTCTCCCAAGGTCATAAATGCTTCTCTTTGAACATGTTTAGCGGAAAACTGTAAACGGTCTCCATCAATACTCAGCACGTGTTCTCAGATTAACTGGTGAGTGAGCCAAGGTACACCTTCCCAGTATCATCGCTGATGGTGTTGCTTACATGGCAGGCAATATTTTACAACTTTACGAAAGCTCTACTTAATTTCCATATGACATGTATTAATCAAAGCCTCGTTCTTAAGACCTGTGGGTTTATGTACGCTGGGCAATTTGGGCCCTTATGAAATTTTTGTCTGATTAAATATCTGTTTCACCAATAACTTAGTAACATTTCCTTATGAAATTAGCATCTTACTGAGATCCCATTTCACAGTGAGGCTCATCAGTATAAATGGGAGACAAGCCCAAGGTAGGACAAGCAATGTTTGATATAAAATTAAAAACATATTTTGGAAAGTAATTAGAAAAGAAACGTGCAGAAACAAATAAAACAACTTCTACAAGAAAGCTAGTTGATGAAAAACGACAATAACAAAACACGTTAAAAAGTACCCTGGAACAAGGCTTAGTCGTTTACTTAATGTGGTCTTGCCACGTAGATTAAATTAAATACGATCTGTCTGAAAATAAATTATGAACTCAAATAACAAAGTGTAATACTTAATGATTACCTTCTCTCTGTGTAATATGTTATAGCTCATTTTTGCTTTTAAGCTTTTGATGAAAATAATGGTTTTTATCTGAGCAAAGTTTTTTTTTTTTTTTGGTTGAACAAATAGTTGTTTTTCAAGGGAAAGAATGAGGTAGGTCTAGAACTACAGATACAGGAAAATTCTAAAAAATATTAACTAGTTCTTTGTCATCAGCTAATGCACTCTAAAATTCTTTCAATTGGAAAAAAGTCAGTACGTTTTGGGCTCAACGGGCATTTGGTCCTTGTAGAGTGTTTCTCCTGCTTCAGCACTCCCAGGAGGACGTAGGGTTGGTGGAGAGCCGAGAAGACCGATCCTCACACTCTACATGAATAAATGTGCGTGGGCTAAAATGATGTGGGGAGCAGGTGTCCTCAAGTACCAGGCACTGTAACAAGTGCCCTACGTATAAATCCCTCAGTTTAATCCTCCCACAACCCTATGAGATAGGTGCTAACCTCCCCACTTGACAGAGGTGGAAACTGAGGCATGACAGCAAGTGATCCAAGGTCACATAGCTGGCAAGCTGCAGAGGCGGGATTTGAGCCTGGCATCTTGACCTCACAGCGCTGCCTCTGGACGGGGGTTCAGGGCCCACTACTGGTTGTTGGCTAAGTGAGGACAGGAACCTGGATCTCCCATTGTCCTCACACTCAAGCCAGTGGGTGAGCGCACTGAGACACAATGGAGCTCGTACACTGGGTTCGAATCCCGCCTCTGGCGATTCCTAGCTGTGTGCTGGGTCATTTTATGTACACCTGTTTCTTGTTGCTTCGGCTATGAGGCAGGTAAGAGCTGGTCTACTGCTCTGGGTCGCTCTGGCTATAAATGAAATTCCATTAATTACTGTGCGCTTCCAGACTTTTATTCAAGTAGACGTTTAATAAACATCATTTCTCCCCCTTACACCACGTGTCATCAAATTTTCTCTGTTCTCCGCTTATTCATAAACTCCTCCTGCTTGATGTGCAAGGGAAACAATCATTTAAAACTACAAGAATTAATGTTTGACATGCCTTTGAATTAATCAGGATTCTATTTTGTGCCAATCCGTGGGAGATGCACTGAATAAAATGTATTTCTTCAAAAGACATTTTACTAATTGTGTTTTCCGGTCGGTTTAATGTCAGCAAGAGAAACGTAGTTTGTAGATTGCTGAATATCTGATTTTAATTCCCAGATCATCCACTACTTGTATATGGCCTAGAAAACAGAATTAAAAATGGCTGCCCCCGCTCTCCCGGCACACACCCGCATCCACAGCATGGCCGCAAAGCCTCTGGTCCTCGTTTCTCTGTATCTTACCCTTCACCTCTTTCCTTACCAACGTCATCTCCATCCGACGCCTTCTGTTCTGCTCCAGCTCCTTCTCAAAAAGGCTCCATGTCCCCCAACTGTCCCCTAGAGCCCACAATGAGGTGTCACCAAAGTCTGTCCCTTCTGCCTTCAAAGTGTAACTGTCATCTGACCACTCCTTACTCCCAGCCTGCACCACGGCGGCCACCACCACCTCGCTCCCAGATCATGAGAGTCTCCTGGCCAGTTTCCCTGCTTCGAATCTTGGCCGCCCCCCTCCACCATCCCGAGTCTGTTTTCGAGAAAGCAGCCAGAGCAGCCCACCTCGGCGCTGAGCAGCACCCTGACATGCCCACACTCACCCTTCTGATGCCTCTTCATGTCACTCTGGGGAAGAGCCCAAGTCGGTGCCCTGGCTAGGCTCAATTTAAGTCGGATCTTCAATTACGCAATTGATTTCTGCTTCTCCCACCGCACCTCTAAAAGCAGCATCTAATGTGGGTTTCAGAATACTTAAAATCCAGCAGTATCTTGTCACAAGTGCAAAGGGACGCAGGCCAGTGGGCATTAATGCCTATCTACTAAAAGCAGGCCAGCTATCAGTGCAGTAGAGTAACAGATGTCTTAGTCTACTCAGGCTGTCACGCCGAAGCACCACAGACTTGGTGACTTAAACAACAGACACAATTTGTCACGTTCTGCAGGCTGGCAAGCCCAAGAGCAGGGTGCCAGTACCGCTGGGTGCTGGCAAGAGCCCTCCTGTCTGGCTGTGTCCTCACACGGTGCGGGAAGAGAAAAATGCTGGCGAGAGCCCTCTTGTCTGGCAGACGGCCGCCTTCTGGCTGTGTCCTCACACGGTGCGGGAAGAGAAAACTCTGGTGTGTCACTTCCTCTTTGCTAAGGACACCTCATGGCCTCATTTAACCTCATCATCTTAATACACTCACAGGGGATAAGGTTAGGGCTTCAAGATACACAGTCCAGGGGATACTGAATTCAGTTCGCAGCAAGAGATTTCAGTGTTTCCTTCTTACACACTCCACTGCCATCACTGGATGTTTTCGGTTGTGCCCGTTGGGCCTCTTCCTTCTCCCAGTTTTTTCCTGAAGCTTCCATCCTACTCCAGGCCCAAAGATTGTTAACCAGCCCAGTCTCCTCCTCCCGCAGACCCCCATCAATTGTAGGTCTCAACTCCCTGGACACAATGATGAGTAAACAGGGAAGAGATGTGGATGGTGTGGGCGGGCAAACGCTCACTCTTGACCGAGGCGGAAGCAGGGGACACGGCGTGGCACTGCCCAGACTGGTGGCAAAGGAAGGGAAAAAAAAGCCAAAAAAACTCAGGATGTATACTTTTTGAAACTGTATGTCCCATGTCCATCACATGCAAAATCAGGATACATAAGAATTACTAAACATGCAGCTGGTCAATTGCAAAAAAAAAAAGTATCTATATCTATATCTACATCTATATGTGTATATATATAATCAAACGTTTTATCTTTTGGGCCTTTTAATAGCAGCTCTTAGCTCCTGGGAGAAATGTTTTCTTCAGCTTTCAGAAATCATTACACAAACCCAGTAAATTCCAGAGGAGATAAATTTAGTGAGTGGAAGGAAGGGCCAGGTGTGTTTATACGGAAAGGTCCGGGTAAGCCGTGTGTTAAGAGAGGTTTGTGAAATCTATTGGCTTTTATAAAGGCTCCTCTAACCGAATAATGTCATCCCATGAAAGCTGTTAGTGCTACTGAAAGCAGACAATCACGGGACACAGTGTTCCACGAAGCCGTAAGAAATGAATGGCCAAAGGCAAAAATCTGAAGGATTGTACAGAATGAAGTTGACGCTTGGGAGACGGAACCTGTTTTCCTATCACGGGTATTAGTTTGCAGGGGCCGACAAAACACCACGAACTGGGCGGTCTAAACAACAGGCATTTGTTTTCTCACAGGTCTGGAGGCTGGAAGCCCCAGACCAAGCTGTCGGCAGGGCTGGCTTCTGGGGCCTCTCCCCTTGGGCACTTTCTCCCTGTGTCCGCGTGTGGACTTTCTTCCGGGCACACGAATTCCTGGTGTGGCTTCTGTGTTCGAATTTCCTCCTCTTATAAGGACACCAGTCATACTGGATTAGGGCTCCCCTGATGACCTTATTTAGACTTAATCCCCCCTATATCCAAATAGAGTCACATTCTGAGGTACTGGGGGGGGGTTAAAGCATCAAAACATGAATTTGGTGGGGAGAGCACTTAATTCAGCCCATAACGTAGTGCCTAAGAAACTACTCCAAAGCTTCATACCTCAAAACGACGACCATTTACTTTGCTCACAAACCTAACCTGGGCTCAGCATGGGCAGCTCGCCTCTGCTCCAGGCTGCAGAATGTGTGGAGTCTCGGCTGGGGCTGGAGAAGCCTCTCTCCAGGTGGCTTATCACCATGACTGGGTGGCTGTGCTTGGCTGTCAGCTGAGCACTCAGTGTGGGTGGGGGTGTTGGGCTAGGGGGCTCGGTCACCATCAGTGGTCATCAGCCGACATTCTTGGGGCTCAAAAGGAGTCGGTTCAAGCCTCCTGCCAGATGCTTCTCACCTTCTACCCCAACACCCACTGGAGTGACCGGTGGGAAAGAGAGGCTGAACACATACTCAATTTTTTGGTTTGTATTCAATGGACTTTATTTTGTAGAGTAGTTTCAGGTCCACAGCGAAACAGAGGAACGTAGAGAAATCCCCATATAACACCAGCCCCCCGCCCCCACAAGCACGGTCTCCCCCACCACCAACATCCCCTGCCGGAACAGGACATTGGTGACAACTGATGAATCTACGCTGACACATCATTATCACCTCAAGTCACAGTTTGCATTAGGGTTCACTCCTGGCGCGGTACATTCGATGGCTTTGGACAAACGTATAAAGACGTGTGCCCGTTACGATGGCATCATACAGAGGAGTTTCACTGCCCTAAAAGTACTGGTACTTAAGTCACTGAAGAAGGGACATTTAATAGACTCCAGAGAGTTGAGCACTGATATACTCTCCCTCCCAGAAAGAAATATTTGATTTTAGGGGTGCTGTGGCCAGGATCATGTATCTCTTCAAAAGGTGCTCCTTTGACAGCATCCTTTAAACGTGGCCCCATCAAAATGAACGCTGTGGCCCTGGTCCACGGGGAACCAGCAGCGGCCACTCGAGAGCAGCGCTCAGACGTGTACTCTACTCAGGGAAGAATGTCACGTCTTCGGCACTGGGGATTAATAGTTACTTAGGTCATCCGGGTGGATATGATTTACAGCTCCTTTTTGAATCACTTAATAGTGGTAAAAATTGAGCTTTTAAGTCTTGCATTTAATACTTATAGAACAATGAGTGATGAGGAAATTTAATACAATTTATTACTGTTTTGTCTTTCATTTTTACATAGGTATATATAACTAACAACAATGGATGTCCGCTCCTGTGCCATCAACATCATAATACAGCTCTTTGCCAGAGGCCTTTTATTCCCAACTCGGAAAACCCATGTTCAAACTTGCCCCAATCTGGTACTGTCCTGCTCAGATCATTTTAAGATGAAAAAGTGGTAAATTAAGGTTTTAGAGCCAACCCAACAAGCTCACCTGATTTCATCCTCAACAACCAGTCTTAAAATCCTCCCTAAATCTTACCTTTGCAATTGTTATTTGCTCCTTTATCACAGTCTGTTCTTGATCAATATTTACGTGAGAAATTCTGAGTAATTTAACCAGACGGCTTAATGTATGAGTTAACTTTTAGAAAATCCTGTGATTTTAGTAAGATAAAATATAGATTTTTGTCCCCCTCCTACATTGGAACTGAAATAACCTGCCCATGTCCGATGTGCAAATAAAGAAACTCTGAGCACTGTCTATGGTGTAAAGATCGCTATTAAACAGAGACGTGTGTCGGTTTCCCCGCCAGTGTAAACACAAAGAGAGAGAAGGGGATCGATAAATCTGGAATTCAAAACAAAGAGGCCAATTTAAAGAAATACATCTTAGGTTATTCAGCAATTTCTAGAAAATGGAAAATAATTAAATCACACGTAAAAATTCAATACAGAGTCACTTTCTCTGAGGCTCTGGCCTCTTGCTCCAGCCCTGCCCTCCCCTCCCCTCTCCCTCCCTTCCCCTCCCCTCCCCTCCCCTCCCCCTCCTGAGTCCTATAGTTCCTATAAGCCCTGGGTCTTTCTTGCTCCCCA
>NW_006438869.1:1716051-1760983 GCF_000325575.1 Pteropus alecto
CCTCCCCTCCTCCTGAGTCCTATAGTTCCTATAAGCCCTGGGTCTTTCCTGCTCCCCACAGGAATAAAGAAGGTAGCTGAGAATTAAAAGCCAGGGTATGTTTCTACGAGTGGGGGGTCAGGGGACCTGCACATATACGTTAAAGACAATTTGATGGTACAAGCCGTTAAGAATACTCGCCACATGTACACTTGTATAAGAGCACAGGTGAATGCAGGCTGATGGTGACGCCGCGTTATAAAGGCAGGTGCTTTTACAAACCAGAGGGCCAAAGGGGCTAAAAATATAAGGGCTTGTCCAGCGACTGACATTCATATGAAAACATAAAATTAGATTCCTACTTCACACTGTACACAACCACTAGTTCAAGATACACTAAGAGAACAAATCTGAAGCCTTAAATCTTAAATATCTTAATAAGAAAATAAAGGAGAATGATACTATGAACTTAGCATAGGGAATAGTTTCCAGAACAGGACCTACAAAGAACAAAATTTAAATCCATTAAAATTTAAAAGCAAAACATTAACAGACGTGTCACAGATGGGGAGAATATATTAGAATCTAGATAACATCAAGAATATATAAATGTCTCCTATGCATATTAACAATGGTTTTCATTTACTGAACCAACCCAATTATACTATTGTACGTGTATTAGCTTCTTAAGAACTTAAAACAACTCTAACAAGGTAGCTAATTGCATTAGTCTCTTTTTAAAGACAAAAAGAATCTACAGATAATAAAGGTTTAATTTGTGCAAGATCGCACGGCTTGTAGACGTGGCTTCTGCATCCAGGAGACCCGGTTCCAGCCCCTCACTTGTAATGCAATAGTAAAACGGGAAAGGATACGAACAGGCGATTCACAGACAAACGACAGATCTGGACACACGCTAAACTTCGAGGACAACTGGATCAATGCAGACTGAAGCAACGGACCCATCACACCGGCAAAGGCTTAAAAAGGTGACAATACCAGGAGGTGGCACATCAGGGGTGAAACGGGACCTGTCGTCAACTGATCGTGGGAGCGTAAGTCGGTGCAATCGTCTGAGACAGCGAGTGAAAGGTGACTTAAAGGTGAGGACACACAGCCCTCTGGCCTGGCAAGTTTAATGCCCCACATTTGTCCATGGACACAGGCATGAGGATGGTCATTACGTGCTAAATGTCCACCAGGAAGAGTGTGGAAACCATCTAAGTATCTGTCAGTCAGAGAACACGTTATGTACCCTGCGGTGTGTGTGATGGAATCTGACAAAGCAGAAAAAATGCATGAAATTCGCACACACACGTCCACGCGGATAAATCTCAACCAGCGCTGAGCCAAAATGAGAGCAAATTTCAGGTGGCTCTGTGTCTATATCCACATGTAGATCTATGTAGTATGATGCAAAGGTTAATTCCATGCGTCAGCTTGTCTAGGCCTCGATACTCGGATACTTGGCTGAACATTATTCTAGAGGTTTCTGTGGAGGTGTGTTTTTTAGATGACATTACTATTTAAACGAGTAGATTCTGAGTAAAGCAGATTCCTCTCCAGAATGTGGGTGGGCCTCCTCCACTCAGCCGAAGGCCTGAAGGGAGTTTTGCCAGCAGATGGCCTTCGGGCTCACACCAAACTCTTCCTTGGGTCCCCAGCCTCTGGCCAACACTGCAGCTTTTAGATGTGCCAACACTTACAATCGCATGGGCCCATTCTCGAAAGAAGTCTCTCCCTCTTTTTATCTGTACATCCTGTTGGTTCTATTTCTTCGGGAAGGTCTGACTAGTAGAGATGCTGATGATGTAAACGTTTAAAACACACAAAACAGTTTACGGACACACAGATATATGAGTGACATCCTCGTAGCCATGCAACGTGGTGCTATGCTTAATTTTCAGTGTGCACAAAGAGTAGTCCATATACAGCCTCCACGGCACCGTAGAGGATGGTTTAGTGAATTGTATTAACATTCAAAAGAGCTGAGGGAAGGACTTAGATGATTCTGAGAGCTGCATTTAAAGTGAGTGTCAGTTTTCAAGAAAGTAAATATGCCCCATTTTCTAGCATAAAAAGATGAGTTGATTCTCCTCAATTATGTGGTGCACAAAGAGTAGTCCATATACAGCCTCCACGGCACCGTAGAGGATGGTTTAGTGAATTGTATTAACATTCAAAAGAGCTGAGGGAAGGACTTAGATGATTCTGAGAGCTGCATTTAAAGTGAGTGTCAGTTTTCAAGAAAGTAAATATGCCCCATTTTCTAGCATAAAAAGATGAGTTGATTCTCCTCAATTATAATTTGAATCACTGGACCAGATCTGCAAACTACATGGAAGTATTATATCAGAATAAAAACTCCACATCACTCAATCGATACAATAAATGCAAATTACCCATTCTCCTGGGCTGTCATTTTTTATTTTTATTTTGTAACAAAAAAATAATTTATATTCTGATGTGTATTATAATTTACAATGTGTGTTTTTTTTATTATGAATTAGAGAAAAATATGCTGTACTAGTTTCTGAACCATGTCAGACATTATTCAGATATGACACTTAAATAATTCAGTGCAGTCTAAGCTGTTATGATACTGTAGGCAGAGTCATGGCTGCAGGTTATTTCTCTTTTTGCGTGAAATATTATAGCAATATTTTAAGCTGATGTGGCATGGGAACCGCCTGCCATATATTTAAAGTCCTATGAGATCGTGATTTCGAAAGAAACGCAAACACTAAGTGACGGTGGCATACTAAAAATCATCTATATTCATGTTCTTTTTTCACAGAAATGGCTCACACAGTGTTTTCTAGTGTACCTCCAAGTAATTTCTGTAAAGATGACTTGGGAAAAACAATTGCTAATTAAATTTAACGCTATGTCCATTATGTTAATAAAATTCTAACTAAAATCCTTGTGATGTAAATCAGTTTTCCTTTGCTGTGTTGTGTGAGTAGACATGTGTTAATTATTATAGGCTGCTGGACGCTGGGTACTTATTAACTGTACAATGAACCTACACAGTAGGCTTGGCTGTACACAGATCTTTTGACATATCTAGTTCTGCTTGCCATAAGCACTGGGCAAAGTCATAGGGATAGCCTAGTATTTAAGGTACCAGACAGGTAGCGATGCACGCTCATTATAGAAATGAAAGAACCCAGGAAGAGACTGAGGGTTAAGAACTTGCTTTTTAAAAGGAATATGAAATAGCAGATAGGGCAATTTGGATCTTAATTATTATATTTCAGGTTGATTATATATGATTGTACTATAAAAAATATATCTATATATACATCGAGCCAAGATATGGAAGCAACTGAAGTGCCCATCAACAGACAATTGGATAAAGAAGTTATGGTTCATATATACAATGGAATATTACTCAACCATTAAAAAAAAATGAAATCCTATGATTTGCAATGGTATGGATGGACCTAGAGGTTATTATGCTGAGTGAAATAAGTCAGACAGAGAAAGATAAATACCATATGATTTCACTTACATGCGGCATCTAAGGAACAAAAAGAACAAACTAATCAAAAACAAAGATTCACAGATACAGAGGACAATGTGGTGATGGCCAGAGGGTAGGGGGACTTGGGGGGCTGGGAGAAAGGGGTGAAGGGTTAATGAAGTACAAATTAGTAGTTGATAGATGGTCACGGAAATGGGGAGCACGGCAGAGGGAACGCAGTCCGCATTATTATATTGACTAGATGGAAAACCAGAGGAGAGAAGGAGTAATTAGGGGGATCGTTTTATAAACTATATAAATGTCTAACCAATGTACTGTGCACTTGAAACTAATAAAATAAATAAATAAGTTTATGTTAAAAAAAAAAACCCCGCAGCAACTTCTATGGTGTAGGATATAAGAGTTCTTTGGAGGTGCCCAGGATATTGTAACTTCCACTGCTGCTGTATGTGGAAACTCCAGCAAAGCAAGTATGTCCACTTCCATTTCAGCCCCTACTACTTGCCTGGCCCTGTGCTAAGTTCTGGGGACACCACTAAACGAGACTCAGGCCCTGCCGTAAAACAGGGTGCTGCCTGGCTGAGACAGAAGTGGTGTAACACAGAATGTGTTATAAGGGGAACCAAGGACGGCTTCCTGGAAGAGGTGGCATTTGAGCATAGCCCGAAATGCCATGAAGACCGACCGGCCAATGAGGAAAGGCATTTCACATGGAGAGCAGCACACCTCAAAGCTCCCGAATAGGAGAGAGAGGTTTATTGGGGGAACGGATATCTGTCGTCTGTGGCTGGAGCTCAGCCTTGGGGTTGGAGGACACCCATAATAAAGGAGGCTGAAAAGAGAAGCAGGAACGAGATCATGACTGGGCTTGAAGCCATCGCGACTTCAAGAGTATCAGGCTAAGCGAAATAACTCAGATGGAAAAGGACGAGAACCATACAATTCCACACACGCGTGGGATATAAAACAGAAAGCAACGAACAAACAAATGGAAAACATAGACACAGAGAACAGGATGGTCACCAGAGGGGGAGGGGGAGGGGTAGGGGGAGGTTGAAGGGGGTCGAATACATGGTGACAGAGGAAGACTAGATTTGGGCCGCTGAGCGCACAAGGCAATAGACAGACGACGTGGTGCAGAACTGTACACTTGGAATTTATATAATATTATTAACCAACATCACCCCCATAACTTTAATAAAAAGGAAAAGAGTGAGGATTTTATGTTGAAAGTTCCCTTTTCTTTGCAAGGGCATTTGCAAGGCGGGGACGGCCCTTACGCTGTAGAACATAACGCCCGGTTTCAGGCGGCCATAGCGTCACCTCCCTGTGCAGGAAGAGGCCCTGGCACCTCCGAGAGCAAATTCTTATTCTGATAATTAGGTTTCCAATCGGAGGGCAAAGGCACTTATTTGTACATCCACAGCAGACAGCGGCGCATGACCCCGGCTTGTCGAGTCCCAGCAGACCCGGAGGTTAATTGGGATGAGGAAAACACCCCTGCTTTTCTGTATACGTGGGCGGTTAGTGACCCAACGATGCCGGAGAATGTGAGCTCCACAAAACTACACGCGACATGTATTTGCTCATACATCCGAAAAGTCTATAATTAGAATTTTGTCACTTCTAAATTCTACCCAGGGAAGAAAAAAAAAAAAAAATGGTGAAACCTCATCAAAAGCAGAGGCAGATTCTAAGGCACTAAATCTCCTCTATGTTTATGAAAAGCCTCGGGTCTGAATCCTTATTTCCAGGCAGACAAGCTCCATGCACGTGTGCCCGTCTGAACACGAGCCTGTCTCGTACGGGCGTATGGCGCTTGGTGATTCATCCTCCCTGGCATCAGCCTTTGTCACTGGATTCCTGGAGTGATCAGTTATGAGAAGCCGGGGATGTAAAGAGACTTTTACGTTCCGCATTCTTCGAAGAAAAATAAATAATTCGAATGAGACAGAATGTTTTCTTCTGTGTAGAAAACACAGAATGTTCACTTGTAAATACAGTTTTTTACACTGCAAAATATGGACACTTGAGAGAATATCAGATGAAGCAGTCCGTGAAAAGCAGAATGTGCCAAGAAATTTTCAAACTCAAACCCGTGGTGGTGGCAGCGGGGGACAGTACCAGGAGGACCGTGTTTCGCCTCAGGATCCCCAGATTTCACTCGTGCCTTTGTTTCTTCACTATGTGGAAAACACCCAGTCCCGCTTGTGTGGCAGATGTTAATGATGCCGCAGGGGACGGCAGAAGCTCTTTAGTGCCTCGTGCCACCTCTCCTTTCGGCCACCACTGCGGGGACTTCTTCCTGTGAGCTCAGATGGACACTTAAGCACCTGCCCTGCCCTTGTAGCGTTCTGACTACGACCTTCGCCACAACCACGCTGGCCCACTTGGCGACAATGCCCGCAGGAGACCCAGAACCGCTGGACGCTGGAGGCGGCCGCCCACGGTCCGAGGGGAACTGGCCGATCACCCCCTCACTCCGCGCCTGTGGCGGGGACCTTGATGATAGGATGATGGACCCTAAGGTTATTTTTCCCACCTTCCCTGCTTCGCTTTCACTGATGTCTGGGATCGCCTCCTAAATACACAACCTGAACCCAAGTTCTTGTCTCAGGCTCTGCTTTTAGGGGTACAAACTTAGGACAGAGCTAGAAGAGAGATCACCACTCCCAGCTCTCAAGGATGCATGATCAGAGAGTCGGAAAGGGGACAAGGCAGCCAAGCAAGCAGCGTGACGGAGGCTTCCAGTGGGGAGTGAGCACGGGCCTGGGAGGTAGGGAGAGGCCGGCCGGAAGGTCAGGGTTCACCTGGGCCCGAGCATCGGCCTGGACCCCTGCGAATCCTGGCGTTTCCCAAGCAGCTGAGTGGATGGCTGACCTCGCTTCTGCTGGGACTCTGGTCAAAGCTCCCACATCATTCCCCGCCCCTCTCCCCCTTTTTCTTCTTAAAACTTATGGTTAGAAGCACATCTTATTGGGCAACGAGAGCACATGCGCATGTGTCCATATACGTGTGTATGTCTATATTCATCGGCTATTTCTTGGCTATGCAAATGAACAACAAAGTCATGAAATTGCATTCTTACCACATGTAATGCAATCTGACACCTTCCATCCTGCCACATTCGATCTCCCTCCCTCCCTTTCTCCTCTCTCCCTGGCTCTGCCTCACTACTCAATATGTTTTATAAAATTGATTTCACAACCCTTACTAATAGGTTGCAACCTGCCATTTAAAAACCACTAGTCTAGACTAGTCTTCCTCGGAACTTGAATCCTCCCTCCTACCTTGTGCCTCGCCGTCTTATTTGGTAAAATAACAAAGAGAAAAGATGATGGAAAATTTTCTTTCAAAGAATTTTATGATTCTATGTTAAATTCATAATAAAATGAGAGAGCATATACTCCGTAGTCCATTAAAATTAGCAGTTAACGGAAGATACAATTTGAATAATTATGTCATACTGTATTTTCTCCAAAAATTATGTTCGCTAAGATGTTGCATATACTGATAGTAATAGCATACTTTTACATTCAGAATTAGAATATAAATAAGTCATAAAATAGTTGCAAAGACAGCTTGAATTGAATTCTTTTTATCTTTTATATACTCTAGGCTTTTTCCACCCTCCAAATCATCAGCCCTGAAAGCGACCCCACACCTTTGTCCTCACTGGTCCCCTCCCCTGCCTACAAACATCCTGCCTGTCTCAGCTCTGATGTCCCCCTCACCTGTAAGCCTCCTGCAGCCTGCCCTCCTTCCTGGCCATGTCCCCAGGCCACTGTCCGTGCACCCACAGCAAAGGCTCATCGGATCGCCATGCTATCGTTCAGTTATGTGGCCCTGAGCGCTGCAAGCACAGAACCTCTATTATTTCTTCTCAGTACTCAGAGACCTAACACGGTGCCTGACACGAGGCAGGGACTCATCGAATGTCCATGATAAGAACAAAATGGACCGTCTTTGAATTTTTCACTCAGGTGCTCGCAGGCGCCCTTATCCTGACCTCAGGCTCTGACGCTTTTCCCAGTGAAAAAGCAACCGCCGAGTCGCCCGAGGGAAACATTCTGCACGTTCTAACTTGACTGAATGTAGCATCTTCTCTCATCACAATGGCTTTGGCCAAAGGAACACCAGTTGAGCACCGGGAAAGTGATCCACGCTCTGCTCACGAGAGCCTCTCCTTACGCTCAAACCCATGCGCTGCGTCACGGTTCATTTTCCTGCAGACCCCATTCCTGGCGGGGGGTCCCTCTGTGTCGCTGCTCCGCATAAGGGTGACGATGACGCACAAGAACCCACCAGCGCGCAGACCACAGCGGTGGTGCCCAGGCCAGGGGGGTGTGTCCTGGGGCTGCCCTGACCTCCGGAGGAGCAGGACCACAGCAGCCTCGGGGGCCCGCTTGCTCACCCCCATCACCACCTCTCCACAGATGCTGCGCCCCCATCTCTGCGGCCGCTCCTGGCATCGGTTCCTCGCCCCCAGAGATAACTGCGGCTCACCCCTCCTGGTCCCAAGTCCCAAAGTTCCAGGGAAGGGCTCTTACGGGATCTGCCTGGGGGAGGCACTGAATCCTGGAGCAGCCACGGTCCCCAGAAGGTGGGACGCTATGATCCGTCACCTCTGGAAATCACATGGCGAGAGTGCAGAGAAACTCGTTTTCCTGAAGAAAGGGAGCTGTGAACCCTAAAATGTTCCAGGGATGTCTATGCACACTCCTAGAGTCTATCTCTGTCTTCACACGGTGTTACGATGTGAAGTTTAAGCAATTTTCACCCCGTATTCACCTACATAAGTTTCATTATGTAATTTAAGTTTTCATCGTGTCTCCTCTTAAACTAGATTTTAAGCTCTATGAAAACGAGGTGGACTTTTCACTGCTTCGAGCTAGCTACGAGGTATCCAACAGGATGCTCATGGCACAAGAGGCCGCCCTGAACACGCGTGGGTGTGTCCCTCGCATTTCCACGGGCTTGCTGCTCATGGTCAACGACCGTGGATTCGGCCCCTTCCGTTTTGACGATAAAAATGACTGCTCGTCTTTCACTATTGCTACTTCCACCATATCCTTTATTCTTTACACGACTGTCACTTTTATATGGAGCATTATAGATTCTCTACTTACGAATAAACACCCGTATGACATGGTGTCAGAGGAACAAAAGATTTTGAACGCAACTGTAACTGACCTTCAGGGCGGGCTTTTAAAACACCGTAAAATGATTACATAAAAAGATATGTTTCATTGACGACACTGTTTTATCCGTTCTCGGTCCTTCTACACGAACTCTAAAGTTGACCTTCTGCACTGGTCTGAGTCTCATGCTCAGATCCCTGCTTTACAGTCAAAGAGATGAATCAAAATCTGTCTTTCAAAAGACCCTTCCGATTTAACAGAAAGTGACCTTCCTTGTTTTTTGACCTTGATATCTTAAAGCAGGATGTACTGGGACTCTAATAAGGGACATGTGATGGCAGCTGGTTTTGAGAAGTTTCACTAAGCTGTTGACATTAGCAGAGTCCGAGGGAATTGACTTTTTGCCCGCTTTAGTCTTGAAAGCTGAAGTTCCAGTGCTGTGAAGAGAGAAACTGGACACATGCAGAGCAGCTACGATGAACTGAGCGTGCATCGACCATCTTCAGGGAATGGCGTGATTACTGGCTGGTGTCACTGCTTTCCCGACATCGCGATGTCACTGCCCCGACCCAGGCCCACCTCTGTGCGGGACTTTGCCGCCCAGCACGTGCTCTCAGCTGGAGGCGAGCCGTGTCATCCCGACAGCCCCGTTCACACAAACCCGTTTCCCCTCGGAATTTCCTTTGATTTATATTTTTCAGTAATACCGCATTTCCCCATTATCCGAGGCTGGGAATTCTGAAGTAAATTTTGATTGCCCTCTTACTATTTATGTTCGGTCTCCAAACACCATCACGACTTCCTCCACGGGTTTTCTCCTAGTCACTGGTCCCAAATTTCACCCATTTCCTGTGGGTGAATCTAATATCTTTTGAGTTTACTGCACCAATTCCCACCACTTCCAATCCATTACACAATCGTTTCCAGATTAGTCTTCCTGAGATTCAGCCAGTTTCCTGCTCAAAGTCCTCAATGGTTTCTCATTGCTTTTAGGAAAAAAAATTAACTTGAAGAAAATAAGTCCGGTTCTCCTCTACCTGGCACCAGTCTCTCTCTCCAGATGTATGTCTTGTGCCTCTTGTCAAACGACTCTCTTCACTTTTCTCCAGACATATCTCTAGTTTTATGACTTGTCAACTCCCAAGTCATATGAATGAATGAGAGCATATGTATGTAATACACAGACATGGCTGTTATTTTCTGATTACTGGCAAAACGGTATCTTCACTCCACATATCTTTTCAGGTTTGTATTTATAATTTTTTTTTTTTTTTAGGCGAGGCAGCCCTTGGTTGAGCTCACAGATTGCAAGAACCTTGTCAGCTTACAATCCCTTATATTTTTTATATTTTAAAAATTTTTTATGCCTACAGTGCCTGGTCTTCCTAGGTGGTCTCCCATCCAAGTACTAACCAGGCCCGATCCTGCTTAGCTTCCGAGATCAGACAGGATCGGGTTTGTTCAGGGTGGCATGGCTGTAGACTCCTATTTATAATTTTCACTTGATATACCAACTGGATAGTCAAAGTTTCCCTAAATTAAAAAAAACTTCTCCTCCTCCCGCGCCCCCCCGCCCGACCCTGTTCCTCCTTTCATGGCACCCTATGTATTTACCCAGATATCAAAACTAGAAATCTGAGAATGGCCTTTAGTTCCTGCTTCTCTACCATCTTCTGAGTTATCAGTATTGCAATATAACAACAAAATGACAACAACAAAACTTTCCATTTATTGAGAGTTTACTAAATGTTATGGGTTGAGTTGTGTCCTTCCAAGATTCCTATGTGAGGTCCTAACCCCCATGACTTCAGAATGTGTCCTTATTTGGAAAAAGGGCCACTGTAGATATAATTAATTAAGATGAGGTCACCCTGGAGTAGGGTGAGCCCCTTAACTCAATATGAGTGGCCAGCGTCCTCCTAATAAGGGGAAATTTGGGCACAGAGATGCACATAGGCAGAATGCCACGTGAAGTCTGCAGTTACGCTGCCGCAAGCCAAGGAACTACCAGAAGCTACAGGAGAGGCCTGGCACAGATCCTCTCTCAGTGCCTTCAGAAGGACCGTGACCTTGACATCACCCTGACCTCAGATTTCCAGCCTCCAGAACTGTGAGACAGTAAATACCTATTGCTTAAGCCACTCAATTTGTGGTACTTTGCTTTGGCAGTCCTAGAAAACCAATACAGTAAGTACTGGTCGGCAGGCTAAAACCCTTTACACATTTACAGTCACTGATGCTCACAGCAGCCACAGAGTCATTTAGAGTTCGGGGTTCATACAAACATGACCGCATTTTACAGCTGTGGAAACAAAGGCCACTGTTACCCAGATAATAAATAGAACAGAAAACCAAAATGTTTGTGATTCTGAAACCCAAGTTCATAGCTCCTCTACCTTCAGCCTCTGGAGGGCTTCTCCTGACACCATTCCAGGCTGGGACAAGGTCAGGTAGGTGGCCCTCACACAATTCCAGTGCACAATACTATGAGTTTCCACTTAAGATATTCCTTAAGGTCTCCATGGAAATAGAAACTTGAATAAAATAATTCGTTTCTTTTTAGACCAGACCACACTCACAGAAAAGTCCTAAAGGGGACATTATTTTTAAGAAATTTATCAAATGTATTATTTAAAATGACTCATAAACAAATCTAACATGCTAGCCTGTACAGTTTTTACTTTTATAATGCAAACATAATATTACTATTGCTAAAAGAAATTAAAATCGTAGCATCACGCTGTGCATAAATAATAAAAATTAAATTCTGAAAACATTCCAAAGTTTATATTTATTCTTAATAAGTGGTATGCAACCAAATGAAAAAGCAATCAACGGCCCAAACGTTCCTCCCTATTTCAAAGAATTATGTAAAGTGCTGAACACAGAATATAACTCCCTTTCTTTAAGCATTAACCAAAGGTAAACACTACTCAAAGAAACGTGTGCTTTTTTTTTTTTTTTTTTTTTTTAATGGTGCATATTCTAGGGCAGAGGTGTGAGATGTTCTATCAAACTTTCCTTGTATCCGAAGCAATCATCGAACCAACCCCGACTGGGGCTAATCTAGAGCAGGAGTTCTCAAAGTCTGGTCCAGGAATCCCTAGAGTCCTTTCAGGACATTATGTGGTTAAGAGTGTTTTCATAATAATATTAACATGTAAGTTGCCCTTTCCACTTTGTTGACATTTGCAGTGAACCTGTAAAGTTGTGGGTGCCATAGCAGGAATCAGAGACAGTGACATCAAACTTTGATTCTTCACTCACAGTAAAAAAAGAACAATCCTCCCCGCGCACCCCCCACCCCAAATCCAGTTCTAATTAAGAACTTCTTTTATGTGGCAGTAAAGATAATTAATTTTACTAAATCTTGACCCTTGATTGTACATCTTTTTAGTATTCTGGGCGATAAAATGGAACATTCTCAGAAAGTACTTCTGCTTTATGATGGTTCTCTTCCAGAAAAGCATTTGCTGTGTGTTGAGTTGTGAAATGGACTAGCCGTTCTTTTCATGGGACACTAATTTTGTAGGAAAGATCGCTACACACACTATGGTTATTCAGTCTCAGGTATTTGCAGGCACTTAATTTCTCATGGGCAGCAATGGACAGAGTGAGCTTCTGACCACAAGAGGAATCACTAACAGTATTCATTGCCAACGATAAAGTTCGAACTTTCATGAAAACATTAGCATATGGGAAAACTTGGATCAGCAACTTTGAATTTAAAATTTTCCCAGCACTTAAAGACTTTCTTATGAGGCTGTTGGGAACACTAAGACATGGGACTTTAAAAAAGTGACTATAAAAATCAATCGTATAATAAAATACATCAATATTTAGAATATCTGCATAACTCAGTGCAATATATGCCAACATCACTCATGAGTAAAAGATCCACTCTGAAAGCATTCGAGATTCATTCGAGACAGACAATGGACTTTAAGTAACAGTACAAAAAGTTCACTGCTATATTTTTAAATTCCTTATTTCAACTAAACTTTAACAAACTATGACTTGTAGTGTTTTGGTATGGTATCAAAGACGATCCATGATTATCTTGAAAGCTATAAAAATACTTGTCCCTTTTCCAACTATATATTTGTGTAAGGCCAGATTTTCTTCAGAGACTTCAAGCAAAATATATTATAGACTGAACAGACTGAACAAAGAAGCAGATAGAACACTACAGCTGTCTTCTATTAAGCCAGACACCAGAGAGATCTGCAAAATTATAAAAGAATGCTGTACTTGGAAAAATACGTTATTTTAATCGAAATATTTAGATCAATACGTAATGGGTTTATTATTATGACTTTAAGATAAATTCAATGAATTATTAAATTTAATAAATTTATTATTAATGGACATTTGATGAATACATTAAATATTTAAACATTTATCAATTTCAATAGCTGACATGGTAAATATTAACAGACGTAACTCACAGAGACAAAACTCTTTGGGTTCTCTTACAATTTTTTGGCGTGTTGGGGGAGGCTGGGAGATCAAAGAGTTTGAGAACCGCGATCGTAGAGGATGTGAATGGGAAGAGAGGGGTCGATAGAAGAAAGGAACAAAAGATGCATGAGTTTGAGTTTTATCACAGGATGCAGAAATTTAGGCCACTTACCATCATCTAACAAATTTCTGAGGGACTACATTTTTAGATATTTTCACCTCAAAATTCATAGTTGATAATTGAGACAAAAGGAAAACACCATCGTCCTAATGTTAAAATATCACCCGACACACCAAATTAGCTGCCAAAGAATAATCGTGGTGGCCACAGCCTTACAACGTCCCCTTTCTTTACTTTCTCCAAATGACATCACGTTTCAAAGTTAGTAAATTTTGTAAACGGAACCATGCCACCATAGCTTCATCCAGTCATCAAGCTTTGTGCCTTAACAAAAGTATGACAATCTTTAAATTATAATAAAGTCCTCAGGAGATAGACTGTCTTTTGTTTCATAACTAGATGCTAAACTTTGGCCATCGATTGTGAGTCTGAAGAGTAAAATTCCTCTTCTCCTAAACTCTTTGCATGTCGCTTTTAAACGTCTAAATAATTGGATTGTCTCTCATTTTGTTACGTTTCTCGTCGAGCTAGTTATGTTAATTCTATAGTCCTTGTTTCCGGTGATTATATTTACTAACCCGTTCCTTAAGGGGGATTTTAAAATTGCTCAGACACTGCCTAAATGTGCTCCGGAGCCTTGGCTGTGACCATGAACCCAAACTCCACCTCAGACAGTCTGGGTGACGCTCAGCAGCTGCTTACCTGTCGGTGCCTTGGTTTCTGTCGAGCTAGTTATGTTAATTCTACAGTCCTTGTTTCCGGTGATTATATTTACTAACCTGTTCCTTAAAATTGCTCAGACACTGCCTAAATGTGCTCTGGAGCCTCTGCTGTGACCATGAACCCGAACTCCACCTCTGACAGTCTGGGTGATGCTCAGCAGCTGCTTACCTGTCGGTGCCTTGGTTTCCTCAGCTGTGAAATGGGGCTCATGACTGCACTTCCCAGGGATTCGTGAGAATTAAAATGAGCTATATCTGGTGAACGCTTTAGGACAGTGCCTGGTGTGTGGTAACCTCTTCTTACAACACAGGCGATAAACAGATTTACTCAGATCGTCTGTTCCCAGTGTACCAAAGCTCCCGTGGTACAGATGCGAAACCGCTCACTCTTGATGTGGGCACAGGAGTCTTCTTAGTGAATCACATTATTAGAGGATCAAATGACAGCGATGCATGTTAGTCAACTCTCAGGCAGCTCTTTGGGTTGTCTTTCCTCTTAATTTCGGTGGGTGTCTATTTGGTTTACCTATCAATTCCCATAGTTTCAATGAACTTTTCTTCATTGTCTTGTCTAAACTTACCATTTTGATGTTCAGCTTGGAAAAGCTTAGTGACCCTTTGCATATTTACCAGACACAAGCATATGCTGAGCTCTTTTCATACATTTTTATCTCGATAAGCCAAGACCTCGATACTGTCACCCCATTTTACAGTTGAAGAAAATGAGGCTTAGGCAGGTGAAATCACGAAGCTCGAAGTCGCAGAGCTGAGACGGAACTAAAGCTTTCTGACTCCTAGTTCCACACATGCCAAGGAGGTATGTTTGTCGTGATGGTAGTCCTGAAGAATGATGGTCATTCCTAGAGTCACCTTTCATGGTCCCCCGGCAGGTATTTCTATTCTGTGTGCTCATCATCATGAGAGAAACATCTAGAGAAGCCATCAAAACCTACTAGTGGGATCTGTGGGTTGTCCAAGGTAGAAACACTTGTCGTGGCCACATTTTTCCATGTTATTTTCTCTGTGAACCTTCCTCTGCTGATGCATGTCTGATCCTTAGCTGAGGACGCTTCCAGGGTAAGGCCACCAAGGAGGACAGCTGCGAAGCCGTGTTCGTCAGAATGCTGGGGGCCTTGGCCAGCCAGGAAGAGGCCTTGGCATTGGCAGATAGCTTGGGTCCTTAAAGCACCACCAGTGAGAGCGATTCCGCAAGGCTAGGTACTGCCAGTGTCTCCGAAATGGACGAGAAGATAAACAATGTAGACTCACAAAGTAAATCCCAAAACGTGTGGTTCTAAGACTATCTGGCGGGGTGTGGACAATGAAGGGTTTCTAGCATCATTTTTAAAATTTGGTATGGACAACTATAAATGGCTCCTTTAAAGGACTTCCGTAAACTTTAGTCTTCCCTTCTTTTTACTTCTTTCCAACACCCTCCCCCAAATATAAAACTACTTTTTCCCCCAAGATTCATCACCGAGGAGAAGAAATCGCAGTATTCCCCAGTCTTTGCTCAGCACTACAGTTTGAAAGCCGACAGAGTGGGTTACAACGGCATCGCTTTAATTCTAAAATGCACATTTCCATGTTAAAATCACGTACGACACGTCCATCACAAGCCTTGGAAGCTTTACCCCTTTTCGCCAAGCTCCGCGCCCAGGGAAAAAGCAAAGGTGCCATTCTTTGGACACTCAAGTCCCCCAGATTTTCCTACGTCTCCTGGAACAGGTGGGCCCCTCACTGCTCGGGCGTGCCCTCTTCTGGGTTGGGTTCACCTGGAATGACTGGGCGTGGCCTTGGGAACACTGGGCCAATCAGAAAAGGGCAGACAAGGGAGCGGGTCCCTGAGGCGCGAGTGGCTGGAACCCGAACGGGAATTAGATCACCGTCCAATCAGAAACCGGAGCTAAATTCGCTTTCCTGGGCTTCCGTGCTGGCTTTTGCTTTTTAATTAATAGGAACCTGTGCTTCATGGTTTTGGATAAAATTCTTCTCGCAAAGGTTGGCCCGTCTCAGCTGTTTGCGAGGGAGGAAACAGAGGGAAGAAGGGCTGCATTTCTCAGGGTAAGCGGGTTCCCCTAGCAGTGGGGTGTGCAGTCACCCCTGATCAGAGAAAGGCCACAGCCACAGGGGAAGATCGAGGGCGTGGAGACGGTGTCAGTTCCGGTAGAGCCTCCCCCAGGCTGCAGACGGCTGTTCTCACTGGGGATCCCCTTGGATGAGAATCCTAAAACCTCAACTATCTCCTCTTTCCTGTGTCCTTAGTGACAGCACCGAGCCACTGTAGTTACGCAGCATTCCTCCACAGGCCCTCTGCCGCCACCACCCGCCATCCTCACTCACACTGTGGGACCGCATCCCTACCTCTTTGCCTCCAAATGCCGCTCATCCTTCAAGGCTGAAATGTCTGATTTGCAGCCTTTCCGACCCCCCACGGTGAATTAATCACTTTCTCCTCTTTCCTCCCTCAGCATATTTTTCTCAACAGTGTATAAACGGGTTGAGTAAGGCACTGGAACCCATCCCATACCACTGGTATGATAACGCATTATATATAGTTATCATATTATTTCCATATTTTTCTGCCCTCGTTTCTTGCCAACAGATCAGAAGCTGAATGTTGCTTCCATCGATGTTGTTATGGCGTCTTCTGGAAAGACTATTAAGAGGCTCCTTGGGTCACTGTGGGGTAAATCCAGGGATGTCTGCATTCCTACAGCCATTTAACTAATTGAACCATACCAGAATTATCATACCATCTACTGGATTAAGAATTAAGCTATTTGTCATTTGGTTGCCTTGGAAACAAAGAATTTAGCTTTCTTGATCCGCTATCTTTTCAGAACGCACAGGTTCACCTTGGGCCTCGTTATGCAAGGCACAGCTATCTTTAACATGGATGGGTGTGCTTCCATACACACACGCATGCATAGGACTGTTTCATGCTTTGAACTTTCATCTTGTTGCTGAATCAAAATGCCAAAATGCCTCAGAGGTTTGGCTTGCATTGTACCCAGCTGAAAAGGCACAGAGAACGAAGTTTCGATCTTAAATTCATACCATCTAGTCTTCTCTCCTTAGTATCAGCTCCCATACTCTGCCTCAAAACCGAGGAGCGCTACCTTCACTGGAGCGTGCTTCCCTTCGTACGTCACTCTGGGGGGGCCTGTGGCCTGAGTGCTGGGCTCGCCTCTGCAGCCCGGACGGAGTTCTAACCACAGTTCTGGGAGGCATACACCGAAGTGACTCTGTCCCTTGGAGTGGTCCCCCAAGGAGGCCACGTGCTCAGTTGAATGAGGCTACTGTGCTCAAAGCGTGATCTCAAAGCTGTTTCTCTGAATTGCCTTCAGGGTCCTTTATCATTCCCTACGGTCCAATTAAGTCTTTATGGCTACAGTAACTGTTCTCAAACTCAGGAGTGT
Source organism: Pteropus alecto (assembly GCF_000325575.1). Classification (NCBI taxonomy): domain Eukaryota; kingdom Metazoa; phylum Chordata; class Mammalia; order Chiroptera; family Pteropodidae; genus Pteropus; species Pteropus alecto. Next base: position 1,733,385 of record NW_006438869.1, read on the forward strand.
TTTTATTCCTCTTTTCTCTGCTTTTGAGTTAGCAGTGAAATGAGAGTAGATCAGAGGTCTACACCCCTGAGACAACACGAGAACCACACAAGTGTGTGTGTCTGTGTGTGTGTGTCTGTGTGTGTGTGTGCGCGCGCACATGTTCCCACGGGTTCACGGGCACAGAGCACAATGCAAAGGGCCCAGCTGATGGAGGCCACCTGGTGGGAGGAAGCCCTCCTACCCCCAGCATGAGCCAGACCACCTGAGATGGCTTTTGTGGGGACACGGTGTGAAAAATAAAATAACATAGGCTGAGAGGTTGAGGAAAACTCCATCGGCTGAGCACTGTCTACATTTTCTAGTATGTTCTCCCTGATAACAATTTATATTATATTAACTCATGGTCTAATGGGATCATTTTATGCTCATTTTAACTGGTGCTCACTAAGCAATTTTCTATGGAAAAAATTATGGTTCTATAAGGAAACATCAGTAGTTTGGTTGAACTATACAAAAATGTCAATTATAGAAAAAATTTCAGAATAAAGGATATTTATTACTTTTAAGTACAATGATTACATTGGACTCAGAGTGCTGCCTGTTTAAAGCACTGCTTTAATTCCTATATGTTGAGATGTTGTATAATTTGTGTTCTAAATTATATGCCTGGACCACATGACCCTCTGCTTAGATTAGAATTATATATATTTTTTTTGGAAGCAAGCATTCGATCTATTGCATTTATGAACTACTCCTGACTTTTCATGTATTGATTTAGAAGGAGTCAGCAAGCTTTTTCTGTAAAGCATCAGCCAGCTTTGCGACACAATCTTTCACCATTACTCAGCCCCTCCCTTGCCTATCGTGCAAAAGCAGTATATGAACAAAAGAGTGTGGCTGTGCTACAATAAAACTTTATTTAAAAAACAGGCTGTGGGCCAGATTTGACCGGCAGGCTGTAGTTTGCCAATTCTGATTTAGGAAATGTAGGTTCAATTCTTCCCAGGCTCCGCTAATCGCAAACTCAAACTTAGTGATGGGCGGCACGCAACGCAAAGTCTATGTTAATTTTAAAAATATGTTTTGGTTTCATTTTCACTTTGAAAAATAAATTTAGCTTCATTCGAGGCAAAAAGAATCAGAAGCAACTGATACTGACACAAATTCAGACGACATACGTAATTGCTCAGACCTTTCCGTTTGGATGTACCACAATCCGCGTGGATCATTCGTTAACGAATATTCAAGCCTTTCCAATGGGCCACGTCCTCTGCCTCGGTAGAAATAAACCCAGCTAACTTGGACTGGGATTCCTGCTCCGCGGACTGTGAATGCTTTCAGTGCCATGTTCATTCCTACCCCAGTGTCAAACCAGGCCCAGCACCTAGTAGGTGTTCAAAACACCTTTGCTGATTGACTGAACTGCTATATCAGATTTGACACATCTAAAGTGAATCCTTATCTTCCCCTCAAACTTAATTTCTCCTTCTGCCTTCACTGCTTCTATTTATAACATTGTTTTCTAAGGTTTAAAACCCCAAAGTCATCTTTTGTGACAGCTCGCCGATCCATCCTTGACTCCATCCTACACATTATAATCACTGTGATTTTCCTACGACTCAGTTCTGATTCTGTCAATCCTCATTCATGACACCTGGAGAGTTGTCCTTTGCTTTCAAAAACAAAAGCTGTGTTGCTCTGCCATGTGGAAGTCACCTATGGAGTCCAGATTTACCCATCTTCTTCCCCCGCTTTCCCCTCTCGTGCCTCCTCCACACTGTGACACACACACACATGCACGTACACACACACACACACACACACGTACGCACATACGCTCAAAGCCTCTTCCGCTGCCCTAGACAACTTGCTTTTTGCACGGACTCAGTGTATTTTCTAAACAAAATTTTGCTTGGCATTTTATTCTTCCAGAAAACCTTTATTTTCTTTTCAAAACACCATTAAAAGCAGTTTCAACTCCATTTTCTCCGTGGAGAATCCCAGGGCCCCGAAAGTGCCTGTGGTTTACGGCTCCGTGAGTCCTAGCACATCCCTATGAGGCAGGTGAAATCTAAACATTGCTAATCTCTGGTGCGGAGACGTGACTGCCTTCTCTTTCCTCTGAATAAACTCTCATTTGGCCCAGAGCTTGTATTTGCCAGGGCCTGACACTTTTTTCCATCCTGTTCAGAATCTAGTGCTTTTCCACTTAAGAGTCACCTCTTACAGACATGTCTGCTTTTCGATTCCGTCAGCAAGAGGAAAATCCTCACGTTGCTCAGAGTGTCCTTGCTCTCCTGTCCTCCCCGAGCAGGACCTGGGTCATCGGCAGGAAGCAGGGCCCACTGCGCCCCAGGGAGCTCAGGCCCAGCGGCCATCCAAGGCTCCAGCTACAAGACTCACACCCTCCTCAGCCTTCCTGTCCCGAGATCTTTTTCTAAGGCCTTGATAGAGGACCCTTCAGCTGGGGCCTGTGGAAATATCTGGAACTCCTGCAGGCTGAGGGGAAGTGGAGGTCTCATCATGCCACACTGCCTTCCTAGTCGACTATTTGGTACCAGTGCCCAGGAGGATGGGTTTTGCTAGAATTCCAAATGGAAACAGCCCCTAACCCCTTTCTGGGGTTCTGATGACTCAACTCCTACTCACCCTGGCTGAATTGCGGGGCTGGGGCCTACTAGGTAACTTGGTGGGGGTCCCACACAGCAGCATAGCCACAACCCAGGACTCGTCTCTTCTTAATTTCTTGACTTTCTGATTCTCACTGAATCTTTCAACTTCCTTCCAGAATGCAGGCAATCTGCTCTTGTGTTTTCTCTGGATTCTCGCCGGCTCTCTGGGTTTGAGGGCCCCGCGAGTTTTCTTCCTCCATCTAAATCACAGCTTGGCTTTCGAAATCGAGGAATCTTGTGGGCACACCCAAGTTTGGATAACCGTTTTTTAAATGTCTGTTTGAACTTCAAGTTCAGAGAAGATCTGGTGTTTGATTCCCTCTCCAGCTGAAGAAATAAATACTTTGGCTATAATGTGGAAGGAGGCAGCCAGGTGTGGTTGATAAAATACAGCCAGACAAAATATAGGTCACCCAGGTAAATGTGAATTTCAGATAAACAACTGATACAGTTTCAGAATCAGTAAATCCAAAATCCTGCATGGGTAATACTCTACCAAAAATAATTTACTGTTTGAAATTTACATTTAATTGGGTGTCATGTATTTTAATTAAGAAAAATATTTATTTATTAATTCCAATTTCCCAGTTTTTCTATTAGGTTGTGGTCACAATTAGAACACTAAGTAAAACCAGGCAATGTTAGTAACTGAGGGTTCACCAGGATTGCAATACATCAGCTCAAAGTTTTCAAAATTCAGTTTTCAAAAAAGCACTCAGTGATGTCCTCATCAGTCTAGATTGGCAGGCTTTCATGGGCCATGGAAATGGATGGTTAAAATTCTTAATCTTGGGTTGGTCCCACCTGGTAAGGTTTACATTACAACAACACATTTATATCATATTTATAAATAACATTGAAAAGTGGAGCAGATAATGGGATAATTCTATATGTCAAACTATTTAACGGAAGAGTACTGCTTTTTGCTATAATTTTATTAGTTTAAAGATGCTACAATTTAGAGGTCAGCGGAGACCTTAAGTTATTTTATACTCCATGTTTCTAAAATACTGAAGCAATGATAAATAATTGCTGACTTCGTTTTTTGCATTTAAATAAATTTTATAGTAAAAATTGATATCAAATTTTATTTTAGAATTCTCAATGTTAGCACAACCTTGTAGAATAACTGAGAAATTATAATTAACAGCATTTTGTTTAAAATGTGTTTTTAATATATAAAAACGTGACTATATATTTTTATGCAAAATGCAGGAAAATCAGGGAACAGTTGGATTTGATAACTAGGTCATGGAAATACTCAGTTTTTCAACTTTTCTTCTCAAAAATTTTGAGATCTAGTTGATCTTACAGAATATGTTGGAGTTCTGTTATTAAAAACTTCAGTTTTCAGTGTTCTAGCTCAGTGATGTCCTCATTGGTCCAGACTGGCAGGCTTTCCTTGGCCATGAAAATGGATGGTTAAAATTCCTAATCTTGATTTGGTCCTGCCCGGTAAGGTTTACATTATAATAACACATTCCTGTCATATTTATAAATAACATCGAGATGTCACACCTAGTTGTCTTACAGCCGCAGACAGAAATCAAGTGCAGATAAGACCCTGAATAGTTACTAAGACCGACAGCCTTTGGCCATTGCCAACCTGGACTAACGTGCTTCTAGAGGCCGAGCGGCGACAGGCATCTCACCCCAGTAATTATGACTTCTTTTCACAGTACTTTTTAGTAATAAGGCTTCTCAATGTTAAACCTGATTGGGGACTTCAACTGAAAGGATAAACCTAAGGAAAAAACAAAACAAAACAACTATTTCCGGAATATAAAATGAGGTTAGTTAAAAAAAGAAAGATTAAAATTAGGATCAACAGCTCCCATTTATTGAACATTTATTGGCTGCCAGATATTTCCCAAGCACTTTAGATGCATTGTCTCTTTTAATCCTTAAGAGAGCTGCACGAGGTGAGTAGTACTTTATCCCTGTTTCGCAGGTTAAGAAACTGAGGCTTAGCAAGGTTTATCACCTAGCCCACGGCCACACGGCAGTCAGGAGTGAACGGGGGTTCGAACCCAGTCTCACTCTTGATTTCGGTTTTACCTGCTTGTACCCCATTTCCTGTCTCCTCTCTTCACTGCTAACTTCTTGCTGACTCTGGCCATCCAGCCCACCAGGCAAATAATACTTTAATACTCAGAAATCACACTTAGATATGGACGTTCTTGAGTAATTTCTAAGTATCATTACTTTTTCCCTGCAATAGATTGCAGATTATCCACTGGTCGGATCCCAAACAGCTTGTAAACCTTTACACACCCCTGTTAGCACAGCTGACCCCTGAACAATGCAGGGCCAATCCCCCTAAGTGGTTGAAAATCTGTGTTCAACTCTGGACTCCCCCAGAACTTAGCTGCTGAGAGCCTACTGTTGACCAGAAGCCTTACCAATAACATAAACCGCTGATTAACACATATTTTGTATATTATATGCATTATGTTTTATATTCTTACAAAAAAAAGTAAGCTAGAGAAAAGAAAATGTTAATAAAAAATCATAAGGAAGAGAAAATACATTTACAGTGTTTATTGAAAAAAATCGGTATATAACTGGACTCCTGTAGTTCAAACCCATGTCGTTTAAGGGTTATCTATAGTTTGTCTTCTTGAAGTGTAATTCTTGAGTTAGTTATAAGTACTTTTTAACTATATTTTAACTTCTACTAATCCCTATTAGCCAAGAGAGTATCTTCCACACTATTTGCAAATTCTAAATATCACCGTTTTTTAAATATCCAAATTATGATTATTTTGTTATATCTAGTATATAATACATAATTTTATACCAGGGGGTCCCAGGTCCATGGACAGATTCCCTAGCCTGGAAATAATGCTGGAATTACATGTGAAATTTTGCCAGCATATTTGAACATATACAAAGTCGGTAATGATAAGATGCTCATGGCTTTCGTCAGATGCTTGAAAGAGTCCATGACCTCAAACGTAGGACCACGTGGATTACGGCACCGGACACCAGGTTCTGATGCTTCTTTGTTCTGGGCCCCGCCAAAGCTGAGCAGAATCCTGGGTTAGGAGCTGGACTGATTTGCTGGACGCTGGCAAAAACACATGTGGGGTGCTCAGGGGCGCTTGGGGAGTCCTCTGCCACCCCCGGTGGAACTTTAAGACCTGAGTTTCATGCCCCCTGACTTGGCACACTCAGGGCACCTTTGTCAACACATAGGAATGTCCCGTGTGCAGATCCTCCCCTTGTCCGCCACCTGCACAAGGCCCCCAAAGCCGGGCTTTCCCCACAAGCCTGTTCCAGTGTCCAGCTGCAACCGCCTCCTCTTTCCTGTCTCTCCATCGCAGTCACCTGAAACTGCCGCAGCCTGGTGACACTCTGCTGGCTGCCTGAGTCCTGAACCTGACTTGAGACGACACCAAAGCCGCCAGACCTCCCTCTAGTTTACGGCCCTTTGCCTCCAGTGGGCTGTCAGCCCTGCCTCGAAACCCCATACGGGTTCTCCGGTCCATGCACCCACCCCGCTGCTCCATCACCCTACTCCTCTGTCACCCCGCTGCTCGATCGCCCCGCTCCGCAATTGCCCCGCTGCTCGATCACCCCGCTCCTCCGTCACCCCGCTCCTCCATCACCTCGCTGCTCGATCATTCCCCTCCTCGATCGCCCCGCTGCTCCATCACCCCGCTGCTCGATCGCCCCGCTCTGCGATCGCCCCGCTGCTCCATCACCCCACTCTTCCATCACCCCGCTCCGTGATCGCCCCGCTGCTCCATCACCCCGCTGCTCGATCATTCCCCTCCTCGATCACCCCGCTCCTCCGTCACCCCGTTCCTCCGTCACCCGGCTCTGCGATCACCCCGCTCCTCCATCACCCCGCTGCTCGATCACCCCGCTCCGCGATCACTCAGCTCCCCACTTCTCCACACTCCGCTGAGAACCCGGCTTTTTTCTCGGTGAGGAAACAGAAAGCGGTGCCCTCTCCTCGCCAGACCTCCCGAGCCAACCACGGCTGTCCCCACCTCCCCTGCCTTTCTTTCTGTCACAGCGGACAGAGTGCCACCGTTCCCTTTGTTTCCACTAAATCCATTCCTTCCCTCACGTGCAAGAGCAATCGCCCCCGCTCTGTCCTGCACCACAAATTTTTAATCCTTCCTCTGGGGCATTTCTGTCCCCATTAAATCACGCTGTAAGTCTCTTATCTGAAATAAAGCAAAGCAAGTAAACACACACAACCTCTAGGTACTATGCCATTTTCCTTCCTCTTCCCTCCTCTAGAGAAAAATTCATAGAGACACCTATAGTGATGAGAACACCAATAATAATATACCAGCAATGACAGCAAACACCTATGTAATGCCAGGTACTGTTTCGATGTAATTACTCCACACACCGATACAATAATTGTAAATAATAAAGTAAGGGCTGTTATTGTCCTCATTTTACATCTGACCAAAACGAGTCGTAAAGAGATTAAGCGACTCATCCAGGTCATGCCAGGCAGCACCCAGATGAGCCGAGACTGGAATCAAGGTGGCTCGTACCCTCGACTGCACACCGTGCTGTCTCGGATTTTTATCTCCCCTCGATGCCTACGTTCCCTCGCCCATGTTCTGGTGAATCCGGGAGTTTGGGGTTTCAGCGCCCATCCCCTGCACCTCCAAACCTCGTGCTGTGAAATCCAACAGTCGCTTCTCGGCCGTCATAGGACTGGTCCTGTCAACAGCACACGACACTCAGACTGCATCCGCTTTTCCTCTTTCTTTAACTACTTTCTCGTCTCTCCTTCCAGAACATGGCACTCTCCTGGGTCTCCTCCTTCTCCACTCGGATAGACAACGGGATCTTAAAACGGACAAGCCCCAAGCTGTGTCCACCCGGCCCCTCCTCCTGCCTCCCGCCTGCACATCTCCTGGAATTTCCCGTCATCTCAGGAAATGGGACCCTCCTTCCTCCCAGCCACTCAGGACAAAACCACCGCAGTTGTCCTTGCGCCACTTTCTTTCTCCCCAAACCACAAATTCAATCCATCGGCAAATAAATCCTGTGGGTGCCGCCTTCCACATCCTTGGGGTCACATGTGCCCACCAGGTTTGGGCCTCAGGGCCTTTGCACCTCTAGGTCTCTCCAGCTCGGACTCTTCTCCCAGGTATCTGCTGGGTGACACCCGCCTCTCTTTCAGGGCTCCATGCAAACGTCACTTCCGTGGACGGGCTGTTCCCCACCACATTGTGTAAAGGAGCCACCTCTTCGTTCTGGATCTCCTTGCCCTGCTTCGTTTTCTTCCGAACGTTCTCTCTACCTGACATAGTATTTCTTGGTTTAATACTGCAACGGAACGGAAGCCGTGTCTGTTCCAGTCCCTGGATCAGAGCCAAGTCCACGGCTGATGCCGGAACATATTTGCCGAATAAAGAATGCTAAATGCCTACACCATGATTCTGTGTAAGATATCTTGAAGAATATACAAAACGAATATCTGTAAATTAACACGTACAGTCAATGGACACCCTATTTAAAATGATCCTGTCCAGTCATTTGCAAATGTCTTCGTATGACAAATCGCAGAATAAGTCTATAATTATATTCGATTTTTCATACTTGAATTCTCTTTAACTTATGATCAGTATATTTTAGCATATCATGTTTGTCTTTGAAATGGATAGTGTTTCCTATTTCCATGAAGCTGTCAGGACGGCAGCCTCACAGACAGAAGCTGCGCACGCACGTGCGTGAATAGGATATTCTGGAACGCCAACTGTGGTGGAATGCGCACAGTGCCAGGCCGTTTCTAGCGTTCTCACGGAGTCTGCACCAGAACTCATTAGTCACAGGCACTACTAATGCACGTTCACCGCCGTCCTCCACTTCCAAGAAAAGCAAGTATGGGAAGGAAATGAATTGGTGTTCAAATACGTGTTGTGTAACTCTCTTTTTTCTTGAGTTTTTATAAATTCAATTGATGGGTTTGGGCAGGAAAAGAGTTCTTTGGGAATATTAATATAGTTTATTTTCACTCAAATAAGTAAAGTGGCTTCGGTTGTCAGCTTTTTGATTCTTTTTTTAAGTAGGTTTTTATCTAGATATCAGTGTGCTCAGACAAACCAGAAACTAAGTTACGGTTTTAAAAACCCTCTGTGAGTGAGGAAATAGTACAGAATACTAAACATTTGACCGGCCCAAGAATCAAAAAGGAAAGTATTATAAAGTGAGACTAAAAAAAATACTCTTTAATCTTTAAAAACTCTAAAAAATGACACCAATTCTTAAGATTAAAGAAACAGAATTTAACATAGCTTTATGTAATGTATTCATCAGCTTGATAAACACGGAGATGTCTTCAAAACCTTATGTAATAAATTGTCTTCTGTGTTAAAAAAATCATACACATTGTCCCTTTTATCTCAAAAAATGCAGAACTTGACAACATATTCCAAAAATCAGTTTTATCACCTTTCTAATACATGTAATATAAAACTAAAATGGTAATGGACCTACCACCAAGCAAAAGAGAATTAAAACAGTTTGAGCCATCAGCAAAACTGACATAATAATGGATATTTTACAAAACAGTGACTTTATAACATTGAAACACTCTTCCGTTTTTGTCACTTGTCGACGTTGTGTATGATAATAAAGATTATTATGTCAAATCAGTACTGCACTCCATAGAATGCCCACGATGTTTGATGCTGCAGATGCCAGCCCATGGCTCAGGGTTCGTCCCCAAGCTTTGTCTAGATGACGACGCTAAATGGACACAGGTTTAAAGGTTCAAACCACAGCCGTCAAGCCAGGGACAAACGGGTCTGATTTACTGTTAACATCACATCTTTCTCCACCATGCCCGCCCAGACTGCCATTTAAGAAAGTCCTGACGTTGTAAAAGCCATCCTATATTATGGCCTTATCGGGACGAGACATTTTGATAATGATGTAAAGAAAACGTAAAGTTAGAATTGTGAAAAGTTCATTAAAAATGGAAAGTAACAGAGCTGAAAGAGAGAGATGGGAAATGCGTGAGGAACAGTTTGTCTCGTTTCAAGGACATTGGAGAAATACAAAGTGTGTGTGTGCACACACACGTGCGCATATGCACACACACACACGCACATAGACACACTCACACGATGAGCAAGCGCCTGGTCAAGATGTGGTCATCTGTCGACAGATCTTGAATATGAAAGGCTGACTCACAGCACTGTCCTCCCATGTCTGATTCTGAAGCAGAGGCAGAGGCCAGCTTCCAAGATCCAACCTAATTTTTCCCACCCCCTGGGGCCTTGAGTTGTGACATGGGAAAGATCTAACCATGTGTCGTCACCCCAGCTCCAAGCTCTTCTGAACAACACAAAGGCTCGCACGCTGCGCTCCCTGGTGGAGCCCTGTCCTGCCCCTCCCCCCCACACCTGACTGTCCCACGCTGGGTAACTTCTGCTCCCTATGTATATCATACTCTTCCTTTTGCAAGAAACTCATCATGAGCATGACTTAGGATTTGCCTCTTTTCCATGCAGTTTGCTCTGGAAAGCTAAAAGCCTTCTCCACTTCCTGTTCTCACTGAATGCTCCCGCTCAGACACCCATAGCATCTGTGCTTACTATTTTCATAGCATGTTTTACAGTTTCTACTGAAACTGTAGATCTGTCTGTCATTTTCCCACAGACACCCCAAAAAGTTTCTCGAAGATGTGGATACATCTTACTCATTTCTGGAATTTTAATGTTGTCACAGTATTTGTTGCAGAGAATCTCTGTGGCATTATGAAGGCATAGTTGCATAATATTACGTAATCAGCATTTGTGAATTGCCTCCAAAAAGATTAGCTACATTAATGCACCAACCCATGTGAGAGTTTCATTGAAATGTCATTTCTCTCTCTGTAAAAGCAGCAAAGTTATATTGGGGTGATTCCTGTTTTCAATATTTTATGACATTGCTCAATAACATGTATTTTGAGTGAACTCTTGAATGCATACACTATGTAAGCTCTTCTCCTTTTGACAGCTGTAGGATAAAAAAGTATTTTATTACAAGCAAGAGACTTAAAAATGTATACGGTATAGAACAAAACATATTCAAAGTCAAAATTTGTTTCTATCAAAGTATGAGTGATCTCCTTCGGCAGGTAACAAAGCACTTGCGCGATCTTTTTAAATGAATTAAATACTTTTGAAACACTCCTATGTGTGCCTACTCTGCGTATGGAGACATATACACCCTGGGGAAGGCATATACACTCTTAGAGAGCAAAGAGTAATAGGTCTACAGTTCTGTGAGCAGAGGTGATAATTTGTCAACAATCGTGTCCACTGCCCAGGTAATTTATTTCACGGATGCATGAGACACCACTTTAGCACATGCGATGTAGTTCTGATTTTTTTCTCCCACACCCTCTGACTCTTAAATTCAAAGTATCTCGAAAGTCAACGAGCCACATGACCTATGATGAGAAACCAGTGGAGACAGGTAACTAGGTGAGTCGCTCCGCATGGTCCTTCCGTCCAAAGGCACCATTTTGAAAGGAAGTGGGAAGACTTTGTTCCCTGTTTTTGAGATGGAAACAGCACGCCCTGAAGACTTACTGAGAGCAACCAATAAGGGTCACAGCTGACACATTCATTTCACGTTTCACCCAGATACGTCAGGCTTATGTTTACTTTTCCCTTACCTTTCGGATAGCTTTAAGAAATGTATCATCTTTGCAGTAATGTAAGAAGAAACCTTTTCAAGGGCTTTTCTTTGAAATAAATATCTATCACGTCTAGGAATAGACCCTAATGTTTAAATTGAAAAACTTCATTAAAAAACCTAAAAGACATTACCTTGTCATTACTCAATGTGGGTAAAAATATGATGCTATTTAATTGTTAAATATGATGCTATTTAATTGTTAAATATGATGCTATTTAATTGTCCGTACTTTCTTTTCCGTGTGCTAACAAACATTTTTCTTGAAAGACAGAGAGAGAGGGAGAGAGGGAGTTGGGCATTCGCCAAGGTTCCACTTCTCTGAGTCATCTTTTTCACTTCGAGATTTCTCGAATGATGCAGGCCGTGTTTTATTTCTCTTTCCTCTTCCTTTCTCCCTTCCCTTCCTGTCTTCGCACAGATCTGCAGGTTTTCGCAGACCCTCCAGGGGGAGCACAGAGAGAGGCAAAAGAGATCATATCCGAAACTCGGAGAACGATTTGAATTTTCCAGAAGTAAAAACGAGAAAGGGCCTTTCGGTTGAGAGAAGAGCATATGAACAGCCTACGATTCTCCAAGCCTGCAAGGGCGTGGCGTCTCCTATGATGGCGGGACGCTGGAACACAGGCAGGAGAATCACAGAGATGGATCAAAACTGGGAAGAGACTCTTATTTCTTATAGCTGGGAGGGAAAAGCCTAGACCTGGGAGAGCTGGGGGTCGGTGAGACCAGGTGAGAGGCTCTGCATCTTTTCAAGTAACTGATGACAAGGGTTTGCATTCAGGGACAGCAGGGTGGGGGGAAGCCTCCATGAGTGAGATATTTCAGAAATAAAGTCGTGACCAAATTTTGTGATTTGTGACGAGGGGTAGACTTGAAGACACTGCCCAGGTTTTTAGCTCAAAAAGTAGAAGGCTGCACAGAGCACAGACTCAAGGAATCGGAACAGATTTAGGGGCTTTGGAGATGAGATGTAATGCTTTGGAGGTGTCTGGAACGACTATTCAATAGATTCAAACATGACGCTCAAGAGAGGAGTCTGGTGTTGGGGGTACGAGATGTGCAGGTGGGCCTTGAGCAGGGGGGCCATCAGCTTTCCATGGGCTGGTAAGCAGATGACAGCAGGGAATTCTGACCAGCAAGGAGCAAGGTCCTAACCAAGGATAGGATTCCAGTCTCCAGAAGGAACAGGACTCACCAGAGCAGAGTAAGCACCTTACCTTAGACACACTGAGTTGAGGTGCTGCATTTTCATGGTGGGGCTTAGGCCAAGGGGAGCGTGTCATCATCTGGTAACTGGAAGTTGGGTACAAGATAGAAACTGGCAATCTAGAAAATGCCAGCCTCTAGGTGACAGGTGGACCAGCCTGAGCTTGATGTTGGGTCCCCTAAAATCTGATTGACACCACCTTCACGTTTCCTGACTACGCTCTGCGTTGACTCCGGTGGTTGCTGGGGGCAGAAGGGACTCTGGACAAGCACAGGGAATCCTATTCTTGTGTCCATATGCCAAATACCAAAATGATCCAAAACGACGATAAAGAATCATACCCAAACCATTTTACAGGTTCTAATCCCCGTCAGACTGAAATCCTGATGTGTAACACTAACACGCAACACCCTTTCCCTCGCACTCTAGAACATTCTCTAAGTCACAGCCTACGTATTCTCCAAGAGTTATCACTTGAAACGGAGCAGGGAAAATCTTCAAGGGCATGTATCAGAAAGGAAACTCCTGTTCTTTTTTTTTCTCGTGGAAACTTGTTGAAAGAGTCTTTTCCCCATCGATTGCAATGATGGCTGAAAGAAAGCGTGCCCTACTTACATGAGCGGTCTAGAAAGTATTTGAAAATATTTCCCTTTGCTTCCCTTTTTCTAATAGTCTTGAAAAAAAAAACCAAAAAAACAAAAAAACAAACAACAACAACAAAAAAACAAACAAAAAAAACAAACAAAAAACCCCTAAATGGTGTCTGTCCTAACAGGATCGGGGGCACCTCAGGTTACGGGCCAGGAAGAATTCTGGCTTTCTTGAAAAGATGAAACACCCAAGGCTTCTCAGCCTGAGGGCAGCCTGCCATTGCTCTCAGGGTAACAGAATGCGGGAAAGTATAGTTGGCCCATTGTTTAAAAGGAACCCCAGACATCCTCATTTGCTGTGTATTAATTGAAAGAAACTGTTTGTTCTGTGGCTAAAATGGTTTGCTCCTGAAATTTGCTAGGAAATGGGTTGCCGATTTCTCAGAAAACTCAAGGCCAAGTTGAATTTTTCCAGCTTTCAACCTAACACATGATTCTTTTTTGTTTCTAAAGAGTGAAAGCCTTAAATGGAAATCAAAGTCGGATGGCAAGAACGAACCCTCTCTGCCCAAATTGGTGTTTCAGAGAAACTCTACTCTGCATTTTCTTTCTTACTTCTGAGAAATTGGTTCAAAGGTCAAGCCTAATGGAACTCTTTAGAAATTTTATTTTCCTTTGTAGGCTTAATGAAAGGCTCAGAGCTTGACCCAATAAAATTGAGATTATGAAGCAATCTCAGTTGTTGAAGGAAACGCCATGGTTTCTCTCTTTAAAATAATCACATCTGAGAGATCAAAAGACTGTCGGTATTTCATTAAAACAACACATAAATACATCCGTATATTTACAATACCCTTCTCCTTTATCTCCTGTGAACATAAAGACATCACTGTTAATTTTTTCTTTTGGACTGAGGTGTCATCATGGATATTATTAACATGCGACCAATCAAAACATATATGATTATTAAAGCAAACAAGTCTTGATACGTCATTAAACATAAAACACTTTATTGAAAATGCCTCCCTTCATGAGATGGATGTGAGGTTTTAAAAAATCAGCCTGTGTATCCATGAACGAATATTATTTTCTGTTAGAGAAGACAGGTCAGCACCTGTATTTGGCCTTTACAGAGGCAACTATTAAAAACTGGTTCACATAAACAGTGAGGTTTGGAGTGAGTGGGAAGTCGGCTTTACCTGTAAAGAGGAGGAAGGGACACCAGAAGGCATATGGGAAGAATGCGTGAAGGGAAGATAGATAGATAGTGGCGAAGATGACCGTCTTGAAATGGACTGCCTGGGAACACTGAGGGACCCTCATCCTGGGGACACACCCCCTCAGCCTAAAAGCCAGTGGCTCAGAGTTTACTTTCTCTAGATCCCCACGCTTCCTGAAAGCTTAGCCCCAGATTCTTCACAGGGAGTACAAACTGCACAACTCAGTATAAGAACTATGAAGGCCTTTCCTTAGTGATGCGGAAGGAGATGGATGGACAACAATGACCCTCAGATCAGAGCTTCAAACTTTCATTTGAAATGAATCGCTGGGGGATCGTGTGAAAATGCAGATGCTGGGCAGTAGGTGTGGGTGGGGCTTACACTGGTAAAGGGCCCCTGGCTGCAGGGTGAGGCTGACACATCCTCTGGGACATGCCCTGGCTGTAGAGAATGGTCTCCAGCGTCTCCACACTGGCAGAGTGCACGTGGCTGAGCAACCGAGGAGCGCCCGCTAATCTGTAAAGAGCATGCACAAGGCATCCGCAAAGTCAGCACTGAATCGCGACGTCGCACAACGTGGCTACGTCCGCGTAGATGGGTGTCAGGCTGGAGAGGGGTGCTACGGGCTGAAGTTAATCAGGGAAGACCGGACGTGGCTGAGTGTTACACTGGGTCTGATGGAGGTCAAGGGCAGGCAGCTAAGGGCCAAGACGGGGGAAAGAATCGGGCTCTGAGCAAGTCCACGTTATTCTAGCATGATTAGTTCAGATGACTTCAGCTTGCTGAGGAAGGCTCTCCAGAAGGAATTGCTTGAAACCTTCGAAAGGCAAGTTCAAGGTTTTCAAGGGAATAGAACCATCTCATAAACTACAATACCAGGATAAGAAATAATCAAATAAAAGAGTTCTCCAAAAAGAGCATTTGAAAACAATACACGAAGGGATGATTAAGCAAATCGTATTACATCTATACAATGGTTAAACGAATAACGTCAGTGTAGACATTTTGACAGAAAAGACTGCGACATCATATGATATGAATAAAACAAAGTCGCAGAGTAATAGTCACATTATATTTATTGAAAAAGTAAGAAATAAAGATAGTGAGAAAATTTTAAAAAGTAAATTTTGTCTGCAAAAGCCCATGCTGCAACATTTTGCAAAGTGAGTTTAAATTTTGTTGGCCACATTATTAATTAAATTGAGCACCCGGGTTCCTAAATTCAGACTTTTGATCAAATAAAACCCTATGACTTCAAAAGTCATATGATCCTAGTGCCTTATTATGTCGCCAATATCACAATATAGTAAAAAGCACATCTGCAAGTTCAAATACGATGAACATCTTAGAGTCATAGGCTGATTTCTAACTCCTGCAATAAACTAGATGTGGTATTTGAGAGAAGTTTCTGACTACGGATCAGCGATTAAGACTTTAATGTGCATAGGTGTAAACCATTTAATGCCTGGTTAAAATGCAGATTCTCATGCAGTAAGCACATTTCTAACGGGCACCCAGATTCCATACCATACTTTGAGGAGCAAGGCTCTTGGAGGAGGTACTTGAAAGTTTAAAGTTTTGGCCATTGTAGTGTTTGTAACTTTTTAAGTACAAAGCTGTATTTTGATGTAAAATTCGAAATGTAGTAGACTGAGTACACTGTTTCAGTGATTTTAAAATGGAAGGAATGGAATGGGAGAGAGAGTCTTGTTTTGTAGAAAACATTCCATTTTCATAAGTGGGTAGATCCAATTTTCCAAAGCACTAGTGGTTTATTATATTTGGTTGGTTTATTCGTATGTTTAATGATTCACGTGCGAAACTAGTAAAAAGTACTCTATTTCTTTTGTAATCGCGTTTTCTATAACCTGTGTGTTACGTGCCTTTAAACTGGGTCCGACTCCCAGCGACCCTACGAATGAGTGACGTCCACAGAGTCCCGTCCCCTTCGGCCCCGCTCAGCTCCTGCAGACTCACGCCTGTGGCTTCTCCCGTCTTGGTGTTCCTTCTTTTCCGGCTGCCTGCGATTTTTCCAGCATCGCTGTCTTTTCTAAAGAAACATGCCTTCACAAATCTTTCCAAATTCCAAGAGGATAATGTATAATACGTTCATCTGCATGTGGTATTTTAAACACTATTCAAAATTCATCTTCAGAAAAGGTGGATTTAGATGAGCAAAATGACTGGCCAGCTAAACCGCCTCCCTCTGGGCCTTCTGAGAGCGGCTAACACACCCCAAATGCTTTCCTTTGAGGAGGCGAATGCAGAGGTTATTGGGGAACCCTGCCACAGCTGAATGCCAGTGGGGTTCCCACCGATCCGAAGGCAATCCTGCCCAGAGGGGTGGCAGACGAGGCGGCCTGTGGCGTGAGCTGCGTACAGTATGTTTTACCCCAAATACCCATCTGTGGCAACAAACATCATCTCTTAATTAGTCATTCTGCTAGCGCTGCCGTTAACGAAATACCACAGGCTGGAAATCTGTTTTCTCACAGTTCTGGAGGCTAGAAGTCCAAGGTCAGGGTGCCAACAGGTTAGCTTTCCCCTAAGCCCTCTGGAGAGGCCTTGGTTGCAGCTGATCACCTTCTCTGTGTGCCTTCACGTGGCCTTTTCAGTTATAAGGACACCAGTCACATTAGATTAGGGACTCGCCCTGACAGCCTCATTTTAACTTAATCTCTTCTTTAAGGAGTTTCTCTCCGAATACGGTTACATTCTAAAGTACTGGGGACCGGGCCTTGAACACGTGAATTTGGGGGGACCCAATTCAGCAGCCTTCTTGAGCAAGTTTGAATTCAGTCAGTGCTGAGAGCGGAGGACGAGGACGAGGAGAAGGAGGCAGAAGGACGCAGGGGGCACGGGCAGGGACGCCCCACATCACAGAAGCTCACTTCTCAGCGCCATGCTTGGGGTTCCTGCCATGGCCCCAAAGCAGCTTTTGTACCCAGGACCGTGACCTGGTTCTCAATGCGACCTGCCTGGCTGAGGCTGCAGCGGCAGCTTCCTGTCCCTTTCAAACCCTCTGGAGACTTACAACAAGCTCCTATTGACAGAGATGACCAGGGTGCATTCTTATTCCTTGCAATCTGTAAAGTGCTTGTTGCGGTGAATGAGCTCATGTGCATGTTACACACAAGCGCTTCGGTGGATGGTGCGGGCTTCAGTGATGCACACGATCCGTGCCGAGGAGTGTAAGGACCTGTTCTGTGTTGCGTGCTTTGCCTTTATTTTTATTAAAGCAACAGTGCAGGGCAATCGAACAAACTTCTTTCCTTTCCAATGGATACAAACCAAAATTGATAGTCGTCAAGGGTTCCCCATTACTTAAACAGAGCAGGTCTAGCCTGCGTATGTGTGTGTGCGTGCACACGTGTGTGTACAGATGCCAGTGCAGACACACTGCCTAGCAAACACATCCAGCGTTTGTGCTCCTAATGGCCACTTTTACACTATTAACAATACTGTCTATTACTTTCAGGCTGATTTCTGCTAAATTTAAATCTGTTAATGTTTTAGTAATCTTCTGAACAAAACACAGCAAATACCTTAGGAGACTCGCTGTAGAAACATTTGAGTTTATCTAAAAGAGCCTATGCTTTATGTTTTCTTTGTTAGTTTCAGAAGCACTTTCACTGCAGTATAGATGTTAATTGCCACTTATTTCATGGAGTTCTTTTCTAATATAAAATAGCCTGGCCTGAAATACAGCAGACTTCTTTATCAAGAACAGATAGGAAGAGGGGTTCTCTTGCATCCTGGGAAAAATGGGATGTGTTTTTTCCTGTCTGCTTTCTTTGTGCTGGGTGAAGGCTTTCTGAGTTAGGGCCTTTGGGGATCAGCTGCTGCCTTCATCTTCAGTGCGAAGGGGAAGTAACCCCGCAGAAGTCACAAAACAGAATCAGGAGCACGAGGTTACGAAAACAGAATTATGTGGTAGCTGGCAGAGTCGGTTACTGAGGGAAATTTTTAATAAACTGTAGTGGATAGTTTCAGTTTAAATTTGATTTATTTCAAAGTTTATATGATTTTAAATGAGATTATTTCCTATTTGTTTCCTAGGTAATATTCCTATCTCATCTCTCCTATCCAAAAGTTTCTAGTGCCCAGAACATTGCCTGGTGGCTGCTGGTACCCAGTAAATAAATATCTGCTGGATGAAAGAACGAACACACTTAAAACTGATCACCGCATGGGACCGTTTCTCAAATAATATTAATAACTATTTTTATTCTATAGAATAATGTTGTGTCATCAACTTTAAAAAGCACTTCACATTCATTATTTGAACTGAGGCTAATAGATACTACATTAGGTGATTTATTATTATTTAAACAAAGAATATGCAGACAAAAGATTATAGAATTTACTTAGGTAAAGGACTGGCAAGTAATAAGTGGGCTAGGACACTGTGTATGTTCTCCTTAAAAATGGGCTCCGGAGCCCCCCGCAGAGTGGCGAAGGCACTGTGTCACAGGGGCTCAAGCTCAGGATCCGTGGAGCCGCTTTTATTCATGCTTTGTCCACATGACTTTTGCCTGCAGCTCCTCCATATGGCCTTGGCTTCCATTTGAAAGGGTCATGCCTAGACGGTCTGTAGCTGGCTCCTTCTTTTCTTTTTCCTTCTTTGACTTTCTTTTATTTATTGTGGCAACATATACAAAACATAAAATGTACCATTTTAACCATTTTTTAAGTGCATAATTCAGTGGCATCAAGTACATTAGTGTTTCTGGGCAGCCATCACCATTTTCCTGGTCCAGAATTTTTTGATATTTCCAAAGCGAAACTCTGTGTCTGTTAAACACTAACTCCCTCCTCTAGGCCCCTGGTAACCAGTATTGATTTCTGTCTCTATGGATTTTACTCTGCGTACCTCACGCAAGTGGAATCATACAGTGTTTGTCCTGCTGTGACTTGCTTCTTGAGTTTAGTATAAGGTCTTCGAGGTTCATCCATGTTGTAGCATGTGTCAGAATTTTCTCTCCTTTTTAAGGCTGAATAATACTCCATTGTGTGTACTGGTCACATTTTGTTTATCCACTCGTCTATTGATAAATATTTGGCTTGTTGTCACTTTTTGGCTTTTTTCTTTTAAATAAGAAAAGGGAAAGGGAGTTTCCCAGGAGATATTGGAAGGAAAAGCTGATAACTCTGCTGAGATGACAGGTCAGATTAGGTTTAACAAACTACCTCACAACGCAATAGCTGAAGACAGTCAGCATCGCTTATAATCTCAAGGTTCCTCAGTGCAGGAACTTGAGACGGGGAAGAGCAGGGGTGTGTCATCTGCTCCACAGTGTCTGGGATCGAAGTTGAAGACCCACAGGTGTGACTGGCACTGGGGGTTTGCCCTGAAGGCGGCCGGCTCACATGGCAGGCAGGTTGGTCCCTCCCACTGTGGGCCTCTCCATGGGGCCGCACGAGGGCCTGCAGATGTGGCACTGGCTTCCCTCCCTATAGAGGTCACACACTGTCACTTCCACGGCATGCTGCTGGTCACACAGGCTGCCCTGAATCTGGGTGGCAGAGAACCACCCAAAGGTGTGAATGCCAGGAGGTGGGGGTAACAGGATGCTGGCTTATTACTGTTAATTCCACGGAGCATGCGAGTTACACGGAGATTTATCAGAAATGATTAAGACTTCAGAATATTATTACTGCTCTGAAATATATGAAAACATTCAGAAGAAATATTATGATTCTAGTCATTCATTCATTCAGCAAATACGTTCAAACGGTATATGCAGGCAAAGTAAACAAGATAAAAAGCCAGGGGTTCTTCTTTGTACTCACTGGCACATAAGCGAGCACCTTAAGTTAATTTTACATTACTCGCTTGTTCAGAGAAGTGATTTCTGCCACATTGTGGCTTCTAAGCCAGTGTTTTCCAAACATCCATCTGAAACCAACTTTGCTTTTATCATAAGGCACTTCTGATGCCATTGAAGACTATCCTATATTCCGAGGTAACTTCATGTAAACCTTTCCGTATTAGACAGTGTTTGGAGGAGATCATTTACAAAGCAGAAGCCTGGCCACTCGGTGCGGGCACTCCATACACCGTTTGACATATAAGGAGTATGTGAATTCCCAAAACACTCGCGATCATTGTGCTAAGTTCTGAAGTCGGCGGGAACCGCCCCAGAGTCACCCTGTGGCACCCTTCAGCCTGAAGCAGCTGAGGGAAGACTGAGGCCCTCACTTTGGGGGATTCCCTGCAAACCACCCAGGTACCAAACTCAACCAGTGTTTTCTTGGTGTGGAGACTTCAACTCTAAAGAGCCTCCAAACTGGTGGCCCGTGGGCCACATTCTAGTATAAAATTTTAAGTGAGGACGAGTTACTCGATGAGATGCATGCAAACAAATAAAACATTCTGTATTGCAGAAATGTTTCCCACTCAATGTCTTCTTCTCCTTCTTTTCCTCTTCTTCCTCTTCCTCCTCCTCCTCCTAATAAAATTAACTGGACTCTAGAACACACTTGGTTCGGCATCCCAGTTAAGGTAGGTGAATGTGACCTTCAGCAGATAAGAGTTTAAGTTACTAGACCCTCAAGCTGTGACGTATCATGAGCAATGGGAATTTCAGTTTGAAATATCTTTTTTATTACCATAATATGCTCATTTTCTCTTACAGATGTCGGTACCTCCAAATTAATGACCATTGTTACCTGTAAAACCTCTCAAAAAACAATGGAAATTCACTTCCATTGGTTACCAACCGACAGTCAACTGCCACCTGCCACGTAAGACAACACAAGTTTC
This sequence comes from Pteropus alecto, assembly GCF_000325575.1. NCBI lineage: Eukaryota > Metazoa > Chordata > Mammalia > Chiroptera > Pteropodidae > Pteropus > Pteropus alecto. The sequence continues at coordinate 1,754,492 of NW_006438869.1, forward strand.
GAGTGCTCCATTTTTGTCCTTCATTAAATGTTCAAAGTCAGATGGTGAAGAAAAGTGGCTCATGACATCAAGAAAAATACTAAAACTGGTTTGTACAAAAAAAAATGACCGAAGGGGATTTCAGAATTTCGCTTGTGGTAAAATAAACAAGGATGAATTAGGTGAGATTTGCTAAAAATAAAATAGGCTTTCGATCGATACGGCAGCATAAGTTGGAGAATAAAAAAGAGACTTTTTTTAAGCTCAGACCTGGTCAAGTTCTCTGAGAAGCACAGAGCACTTTAAATGGTGTGTAATTTCAACAGTTTGGGCACAGCTCTGGGGTTGCCTACGAAACCCACATCTGAATGTGCTTTTTAATGTACTCATGGCTACTGGGGTGGATCCATATTCCTAGAAGGAAAAAAGATCTTGCATTTCTCTAATTTTGTGAATTTATATTTTACTTTTTAACATTCTATCGACATTGATTTAAAGAATAAAAAATGTTTTAAATGACTTTTTTTTTTTTTTAAAGTGGTAAAACAAAGCACAGGGGCTGAGAAAGCAGAAAGATAAACAGGCAAGAAGGAGAATCGATATCTTGTTATTGTGTGTCTTTTGGCAAATTAATAACAGTGCGCTTACGCCGGTTTTGTGGGTCTTATGTCTAGATAAATGGGTGCAGAGCCAACAAGCAGAGAGATTATTTATGCCTCTATACATACAAACACACGATCTAAGTGTATACACACACACACACACACACACACACAATCTAAGCATATACATACACATGTATAATCATAGTATATATCTCTATCACTTTCCTTAATAAAATCAAATCTAGGGCTGTCGAGATTCCCCCAAGAAGACGACGGTCCTTGGACTGACCAAGGGAGCCGATTCTCTCACCTTTCATTTTCTTGGTTTCTCCTTTCCTGGCGAGGGTGCCCGCTCATGGGACTCACCCTGGGGAGAGGGACGCTGTTGTCCATTTTCACGCTCTTCAGGCATCGAGTGGGGAGTAAGGAGCACATTGATGTGACACAGAGACAGTGCACCAAAGCGGAGACACTGACTTTTGGAGCTTCCTGCCTGAGTCACTCTAATTTTCCACGAGATTTCAGGGCAAGAGGCTCCCTTGTTTTTGGTTCTCGGCTTCTTTCCCAGGGGCGCCATTTGGATACTCACACTCCCACTGTGCTCTTCAATATTCTGATCAGTTGCTTCACGATGAAGATGGAGAGAGAGATCTATCTCCTCCCTCTCATCTTAGGGTTCTGCGTCATCCTAAGTGACTGGTGGAAGGAAGGACTTCGCCTGCAAGATCTCACTCTCTTTTCAGTATGAGCATGTCTGAATCCAAGAGACACATGTCACACCCATCAACGGAATTAACCATGAAGCAGGGGTAATGTGAATTACTAGCTAAAGTAATATACGTAGAGCATAATAATATTCCAAAATAATTATTTGTTTTTCTTTGCAATTTGATACATCATTCCTTTAAACCACTAATTACTTTTATTTTTAGATGTCATCATAGAAGATATCATTATTGGAGACCTTAATATTAAGAGAAAAGATGCTTGATATTTCAGAGTTCTGACTTCTGGGCATCCAAGATACTCTGATGCTGGGCGGTATCAGCAGATTCAGAGTCTCTCCTATAAGACTATCTGGCAAGGGTTCCATGATAATTATTGTATGGGACGTCTCATTGCTTTGAATTGGGGGAAAGATAATCTCTCTTCCTGGGATAGGGAGTATAGTTTGCTTTAGGTAGAACAGTTAAAGGAAAGTGCTCGAAAAACTATATAAGTATATATGATAGATACATCGATAATTCATTAGAGACACAAGTTAAGTGACCGAGGACGAATATTCTTGGCTTCATAATGGAGACCAAACCCACAACCACATGGCCAGAGAGGAAAGATGGGGGGAGGGAACAATTGTGTGCTAGGGAGGGGACTCCACCGAGAAGAAGGACAGGATGTACAGTAGCTTCTGCTCCTACTTGGTGGCTCTAGCTAGCCTGGATTGGGCCTTTTGCCCCAAACGATGCAGGAAAGCCCAGAATGCACACAGCCCACTTTTGCGAAGTGGAGTTGCGTTTCTCAGCCTCCTAAGCCTCGCTAGTGGGTGGGGGCCCCGGTGGGGGGTCAGCTTTTGGGCCAGGTGTGAGCCAAATGCTCATCTTCTAAACCATTTTACTGAGAGCACGTGGACTGAGGGGAAGGAAGGGGCGGGTTCTCAAGAGGAATGTCTGTGTGCCAGAAAAGCACAAAAGGCTGCTACTATCATATCTGACGGAGAACTTGCTAACGACTGAGCAACTGATCGAAACTGGGTACAGTTACTCATCGGTCATGCCTGCATCACTCTTCCCTGGGGCATGGTGGTCCCCTGCCAGGACCCGCTTTAATACAAATGAAGTGGGGGCCGGTACTGGAACAGAGTCGCCGGTTTAGAAATGCAAATGTTTACTTCTACAAGTGACTTTGAAGACAGGAGGCAAAGTGAGTATTCCAGGCTATGGGAAAAGCAATATTAGCACAGACAAGTACTGTGCGTGAACGTTACTTTTCTTTAAATGGATAAAAAGAATCTGGAAAAGGCAGCTTTTGCTAAAGAAAACAAAAAAAAAGTCCTTTTGCAGAGAAACCTTCCTTCCGTCTTCCATTTCCTTCTTGGCCTTGAGGGCTGAGCTGTCAAATATCCCTCGTCTCCGCCTCTGTGGGCCTCACCAGACGCCTCCCACCCCCCATCTCCCGGTAGGGCCTCTCTTCATCTTTCCAACCAGGCAGCTCAAGGCTTCCACGCCTTCACCCACTCCTCCCAAATCTTTCTCAGTGCCATTCTCCGCCCTAACTTGGCCGTGAGGTGTTCCTGACGGCAGCAGGTGGGCTGTGGCAGGGCGTGTGGCAGTAACTATGAGCCCTTCCTACACACGGGGTACCTCTTCCCTACGTACAGGTATCCCAGAGACTTTAAGGGCTCCACACATTGCATGGTCATAACAGCTACAGGAGGAAGGGCTTTTCTCCTTTCCACTGGCTCACGCAGACACCGAGGGGAGCGCAGGTGCGCGTCGGGACCAGAATCCCGATCTGCTAAGAAGCCCTTTGCCCCTGAATGGAACACCACGCAGCCCAGGCTCCCTCCAGTGCCACGGGAGCGTGGGGAGAAAATGCGCCACAGAGCTGCACAAGGTCAGCCACTGGGGTCAGAGGGGAGAGCATTCGCATGTCCACCCACTTATTTACCTAAACAAAACAGAGAAATAAAGGGTTGTCGTACTTACTCCATGGACTGACCCGGCCGTCTCACTTGGGTCCGCGTTTCAGACGATGCTGTCTTCTCCTGGAAGTTTAACATGGTGGGGCGGACAGTGATACCCTTGCTTATTCGGGCCCCCACCTGAGGCTCCTCTTGGCTATTGATGTGGGTTGGCCCTTGGGGACTTCTGGATCCTATTATCTAGCTTTAAACTAACCCTCACACTATGAACGAGACGGTGCTATAACTCAAGCATGTCCAAAAGCCAAACAATGGTGAAGCTCCGCACCTGCTGCCGGGAGCGATTAACACCAGCCTTAACCGGTACAAGCAGTGACTGTAAGCTCAGGGCTAACATTCCAGACGCAGTCCTCTTTCTAAAGAGAGGATTTTATGGTTAGAAATGTAAACTAAAATAAAAACCTTTTATTACGTTGCTTTATCTCTTAACATACCCCGTTTTCAGTTCTGCCCTGAGGGTCCAGGTATTTGATAGTGTAAATTGCACTACAGCATGTGTACTGAGTTGAATCGTGTCTCCCCAGAATTCACGTCCACTTGGAACCTCAGAATATGACCTTAATTGAAAATGGGTCTTTGTAGATGCCATCAGTTAAGACAAGGTCATACTGGATTAAAGTGGACCCTAAACACAATGACCGGTACCCTTAAGAGAGGACGGGAGGAGACACAGAGACAAGGAGAAGAAGCCCACGTGAAGCCGAGATGGGACGGAGCCACGCGCGACCCCAGGAACAACCTGGGCGACCAGGCGCTGGAAAAGGCCGGGAAGACGCCTCGCCCAGAGCCCTCGGAAGCCGGCTCTGCACCTGCGCGCGCCTGGGCTTTGGACTGCTCGCTTCCAGAACTGCGAGAGAATAAAATTTTGTTGGTTTAAGCCATCCCGTTTGTCATGATTTGTTACGGCAGGCTTAGGGAAGTAATACACTCTGTTCATAATTTATAAGTAAAAACTATCCACACATGGAGGTGCGAGCTAGAACATATCGGGCATCTTCAGATGGACCCGGAGCGAACAGTCCAGAGGAATGAGAGACACAGGGCTCCGCCCTCGGGGCAACTCTGGTTACGTATTGATAGAAACTTCACCGAAGACTGTATATGGATGCCTTTCAAATTTCCAAGTGACACGGAGCAGTGGGTGACAGTAATCACACAGGATGACTGTGAGACCCAGAAAAGATTTCTGTAGTAACAAATAATGGAATTACCTAAGAAGAAGTCAATGTAAAGTTAAAAAAAAATTAAACATTCAAGGTAAGGAGAACTGATTTGCAGCCTCGCAGAAGTCACACGTGAAAAGACTGGGCTTTTTATTGGCATCAATATTCACGGTCGTTAGAACCGTGGGATTAGAAGTCTGATGGACTTGGGCTCAATTTCCAGGTCTATGTGGCTCAGTCTCCCCACATGTAAAAGGAGGACAATAAAAAGTTACATCATAGGGATTTAGGGAAGATTAAATTAAATAAGAAATACAAAAAGTTTAATGTCGAGCATGGACCATATTAATTAATTTTCATTATCATTGTTATCATCACTGTTATAAACATTATTCTCATTTCGACTATCAAGAAAACCTACTACAGATCCAGGTTGCCCAAAGGTCACACTTCTTCTCTTCCCGCACTTCTGGTGACATGTGAGACAGAACTAGGAAGGGGATTGGCCACTGGAGGACTCCAGAGGACAGCCCTCACAGAGGGACTGCAGCTAACACAGAAGGAGGCGAGGGCATTGGTGAGACGTGTCACAAGCGCATTCAAAGGCTGTTCTTTGAACAAAGAGTGGGTGTTTCTCATGCGATTTCAGAGGTCAGAAATAAGATCAGGGAATGAACGTAGTAGAGCTGCATATTTTGTATCAATGGAAATTAGTTTTCAAGGCTTGAATTATTCAAAGAATTAATAAAATTCTTCCAGAGATGATGAGTGGCCCATTGCTAGAGGCATTCAAGAAGAGAATGAATGGCACATGTCAGACTTGCTTTTAGCCTAACTAAATAAATGACTTCCAGTGCTCTTTGTACTCGGAAGGTCTTTAAGTTGTGCGAGCTTTATTCTTCTCTGACATTTCCCCCAATTAAGTAAATGATTATTGGGCATTTGAAGTGAAAAGCAAACTCCTTAGAGATTTACCACCCAAGAGAACTGGACTATGAAGACTATTATGGAACTGTTCCATTGCAAACGCTTCAGCCAAGTTACTTAAGTCACATAATAATAGCGCTTTAAACTTTAATAAAGATTCAAAAATATTTTTCAAATCTTCGCCTTTAAAAAAAAGCATTTTTGTAGTATGCTCTGTTTCCTGAGCCTTCAATTCACTATCTGCTGTGTGATTTTTTTAATTGGGCAAGAAAATGATGAAGAAAGAGCATTCGGAAAAATTCTTAACCTGTGTTTGCCTAATGATACTTGCAATATTTGTAATAATAATATAATAATACCCAATAATAAAATAATTTTAGCAATATCTTAAAAGTAGCAGATATAACATAGTAGAAATATTCTAGGTAATTCCTTAAAAGGTGCATATTTTTATATTATTGGTCAAATATTGTGGCCTGAAACAGAACATGCTGTATACGTTTGACAGCCGACTAAAATGCAGTTGCTAATTTGGGCTCAAATTCAGCAGAATAGATGTGCCACTGTATTTACTTTTCTGTTATGTTGGATAACAAAAAGAAGATAGAGTTTTGTTGTAAATTATGCTTCCCAGAATTTAGATTCATTATATAGGTTTGAAAATTGTTTTTGACGGAATGTACATTAAGGATTATAAGATCTTGAAAGCGAATTAATCAAACATGATTAAAAGATACTATTCCTGCTACAACCTATACACCAGGTTATGCCAGTAAGTACCCTAGTCGAACTTTTCTCCTTTCATAGACAATATCTGTAGCATCTTTAGTATATCCAGCTATCTCAGCCTTGCTTTATTTTCTCCAGTTATTTCATTAACCACGTTTTCAAAATAAGAATGCTATGACTTATTACTCCTAACTTCACTGAAACTTCTTTCATAGAATTTAAGTTTATATTTGAGCTATATACTTAAAAACACCAGTAGAAAATACTCAGTATTTGATATAGAATCAAAATATATTAGCCATGACAACAGTTCTTAAGAGATTCACATTTTATGCAAGATAACACACAATTAGCAAATAAAAGCTCAGTGAATTGTGGCTGTAAAGTA
>NW_006438869.1:1761012-1763906 GCF_000325575.1 Pteropus alecto
TCAAAAAGGAAATTAGATTTTGCCATCTCTTGTACAAAAAGTTTCTGTGCTTTCTTTGTTTGGAGTACATGACGGGGAAAGTTAAAGGTGAAAAAAAAAATGAAGTTTTGCCACAATCTATATGACGGAGCAAAGCATACTAGAACCAACCCTTTCATATCCTACGGCTCAGAGGAATGAAGAGCTGACATGAAGTCTCTGGTTTCAAGTCTAATGACTGAATTAAGGCTATCTTGATTTCAAATTCTTATTCTAAAATGCACAGTTTGCTTGAAAACTTCTCAGTGAATAATACTAAAGCTCTTTAATGGAGAAAAGACACTGGTCTGCAATAGAGGAATAAAGCAGCTTTTAGAAAAGAAACGAAAAGAAAGAAAAAGAAAAGAATGAAAAATAGTACGAAACCCACACATCCAATAACCAGTGTTCGGACAGGGTCGAGCTACTTAGATGATGCGCATCATTTCCTTCATTCTTCCCAGCAACTACGCACAGACTCCATCATCCTGCGAGATGTGAGTATATTCTTTCCTCTTCCTTTTTATTTTTTTAAGGAAATAAAATGTTCACGCCGATATGTGCCACAGTGTCTGAACAGTATGGATTTCAGCCTGCGTACGCACCTGTCTGCGCTGTGACCTTCAATAACTCATTTAACACCCCAATTCTCCATGTGTATAAGGCAGAGCTCATGGAGCTATCAGTTTCCTCTCACAAAGGAGAAATGCATCAAAGGTGTAAGTAAAATTGCTTTGAGAATTGGGCTATAAAGATATGTTTGTAACAGTAAAGGGCTTACATGGTCTGGTATTTAATGATAAACGAAACTTTAACACAGTTTCTTTACAAACATATGTTAAAAGCTGAAAGGCATCATCTAAAAATGGAAAAATTTTAAATTATAAGCCATAATGCCAAAATAAACAACTCTGAAGTCTAGAAAGTTAAACATATTAGTTCTAGTGATAGTCATCTGGGAAGAATCAAAATGCATTACTTGAAGGAAGATGCAAAAAATCTGGTCATAAAAGAATTATTATATTTTGGACTTGAGCTTTTAAATTTGGGATGTCTCTTAGTTAAATATGAACGCTGTAACAAAACCCCATATTTTAAGAAAACCCTACCAGCAAGGCCTTATTGTATTTTATATCCCATCCATTCTGCATGGTGCCAGGTTATTATTTCTTTTTACATCACACCACAAAAATCTAGTTCTGGTTCTAGAGCTCATTCTGTTTGTTTTGCTTGTGTAGCTGGGCTTAGAATGTTGGTATGATTTTTTTTTCCCCCAGAATTAACACATTTAAGGCCAATGCCTAGTATTCTCAAAAATAACACAGTGCACCTGTAATTCATATAACAATGACCTCCATATAAATTTTACACATACAAAAGACTACAGTGGTCAATATTCTCTTATTCATTCTAACATTTCTTACTGGTATTTCTCTTTTTTAGTTTCTAGTGTGCACTCAATAATATAGTGACATAATCCCTAACTTGAAAAGGTATGACAGTATATTGGAAAAAGAAGAAAGCCTATAAAAATGACAGTTATATAAAATGGAAAGGATACGCCACTTAGTGAAATGAAATGCATTTGATAAACAGTAGCAAATAAAGAAGCTTATCTGTAGCTGGAGAAATATAAATTTGGTTTCTTATTAAGCTAAAATCCCCTAGTACAAAAATTTAAAACCTTTCCATTGGAGGTAAAACACTTATCCTCAATTTAAATATACAATGATAAACAAAGCAATGCAAATTCAATTATACATTTTTCTATTTAGCATTTCTTAAGAGTTTACTATGATTCTATTTTTATATGTTTTTGGTAACACGTCAAAAAATTATTTAAAAATACAGTGTTGAGATGTTATCTGAAGTGCATTGTATCCACACATGCCCAGGATACTTAAGGGTTTGTGACAGATTTTAGGACCAAGACTACGGAGATTGCTGTTGAGAATGAAAACCTGGATAAGCAGGACTCCGCACAACGCAATGTAGGATACTTCTTCCCAGTAGTTAACAGCGAGTACTTACTACGAGTCACATTTACAATGAACGTTCTCCCAAACATAGCACTCAGCAGGGACACTCCAAGGCGTGTTGAATTGTGCCAAAGTGGCTATCACAAAGAATACCACAAAATGGTTCCATTCCGCCTTTATGTTTGCAGATGTGAACTTTTTTTTTCAAAACAATCTGTGCAAACCCCTCGACACAGTACTTATGTGCTCTATCGCAGAAAATTTCTCAAGATGAATTTCAAGCACACCACTAGAGTCAAGTCACATGCCCTGCTACAAAGAAATGCCGGAAATCTGACATATCTACGGTATTCGCGCGCACACGCACACACGCGCGCACACGCACACACGCGCATATTTATGGGGAACTATCAGCATAAATCAAATGGCTATGAATAAAACATCATTGAACTCTACAGGAACTCGATTCCAACGTCAGAAGTAGAGCATCGCCAAATCCCTTGTCACTATCGAAAACAGAAAGCCAAAAAGAAATACATCTCAATACTAACAATTTCTTTACTATGTTATATTCAAGTTTTCGTCAACGCCCAAACAACTTCAAACTTGTGTTTATTTTCACACACAGAAACATGAAGGTAATAATACGGATTTTCTAAATTTCGATTTTTAGTAGAACCTGCTAGGTGTACCACTTTACACTCTGGGAAACAGAAACACACATGGTGACAAAGCACGCTTCTACTGAGACAAGAAGACACCTTGTCCATGAGAAGTTGAGTGAGATCATCTCCCATCCTCGGTTGCCTTTCATTCTAGATCTTATCAAACAGCTGAACTGCCAGGCACCTACAGATGTTCTGATCACAAGGTCATCTCTGCCATCCGCTGCTGAAC
>NW_006438869.1:1763935-1797243 GCF_000325575.1 Pteropus alecto
ATCCCAGACCAGAGCAAAGATTACAAAACCCAACTAGAATCAACCTGTCAACACATGAACGCAATAATGTGATGCAGAAAAAAAAAAAAAAATCGCGCTGTAACAACACCTGATTAGGAAATCTCTTCAGACACAAGCAGGGAAAAGGGAAAATGTTTGTACCCACCTGGGGTCTTTCTGGATGCTGTCGATGGATGGGGACCTGGCCAAGGTGCCTTCGGGTGGGAGGGTAGGGCCGGATTTGCTGTATGGAGACTCGACAGAGGGACAGTACTGTAGCTGTCGGTAGGGGTCCGCGTAGCTGGAGGCGGGGCCGGCGGCATAGCTGGCCCTCTGGAAGGTGGCGGCGGCGGTGGCATTCTGGGGGCCGTGCTGGCTGCCGGTGCGCTGCAAGGGGACGGAGTCGACACCAGGGGAAGATGGGGCTAGGACAGGAAAGTAGGGACAAAGCAAAAAATTGAGGACCTGCTCACAGAAATGGTTAACGAGGTCTAGGCAGGGGGAGAAATTACACACATAAAAAAAAGGGGGGGTTTGAAAGAATAAAAAAAAATAACCAGTCATATTTGAACCAACATATTCCATGTTATCCAGTAAAATGATAATCGGCATGCAACTTCAGAAATACACCTTTTGGCTACCGGGGAAAACGCATCTGTTGTGCGTTTATTGTTTACCAATGAATGTTCCAGAGAAGGTTTGTCGTTCTGAAATGTAAGCTACGTGTGAAACAAGAACCCAGAAGAAATACAGGGAATATTTTATAGGAAATCATGGATGTGAAATTATTGTTCGCGTTGAGAAAATTCAGAAAAGGTTTGTTCACGTGATGGTACATTAAGTTTATTAGGGTTTAAAACAAAATTAGTAATGTAGTTAATTTTCCTCAATAAAAAAATAAGGAAAAGTGGAAGGGAGGCTGGAGGTGGAGAGAGGCAGAGCTGATGTCTCCCTAATTAGGCCAGAGCAGGAAATGCAGGGCTGCTCTAGCGCCTGTAAAGTAACGCCCCGAAGATTTTTGTAAGCTGTCAGAGTAGCAGATAAGTTTGGTGAAGGGTAGATGTGCAGGAGATGAACTGTAACAGACAGAATAAAGAGCTGACTTGGTTTTTCCAGAGTATCTACATCTTTTCAATATGTCTAAATTGTTTTGAGAAAATTTTACACCAGTTACTGAAATCGGTTTATTTCCAAACTGAGTTTCGGTTTTCTGTTTCCTGGCCTAGATTTTTTTTTTTTTTTTTTAGTTCATGTCATGTCATTTTTGAGGTTTTCTGGATCTCAAAAATGTTTGACATCTAAAGTTTAGTTGTCCTATACAATGAGAATACCATCTTTCATATTAACAGAATGTGACATTATTAACTGCTATAGCAATTATTAGCCATGGTTAACTTTACATAGGATATTTACTTCATGGCACTGCAGATCAGAATACGTCCAAAATACAGCTAGTGTCTAGTACACCCATTTATACCATGGGTGCTCCATATGGCATTTGGTTCGGACTATAAATCACCCTCCATGACTCTGACTTTCTGAGTGCTTCTTAGTGGACAATGACAGAGCTTATTGTATCCTCTCTTACATTAAGGGACATATGCCAAGTCAAACGCAAAAGAAATTATGTCACATGGAGAAAACAATTGTTAAAAAAAATAAAGGAAATCGTGTTGAAATGACAAAAGTTGCAAAGTGAACAGAGAAAAATACCTTCTAATACTGAGAACTGGTTTTTAATGAAGAGTTCAGTGTTTCTCGATTCCAATGAATTTTTAATACTTAATTTTATAATAACCAGAATTAGGACTATAGACACCATGAAATGATGAAAATCAAAAAAATATTTAAGAAAAACTTTGTAAAGAAAAAGGTGTGTATATTCCCAGGGGTCAGTCTTCTGAAATGCTGAGGCTTGCCCGGATGGATTAAATTTCAAAATGATCAAATTAGACTAATAAACATTAAGTTCACAACCAGGAAATCTCTCTTAGGTCTTTATGCAATTTCTGGAGGATTTATATTTTCTCCAAAATATGACAAACATGTCTATTTAAAATTCATGTTTTAAAAATTTATGAACAATATGCTTTGGTGACAGGGGTTTAAAATTTAGGCCAAGCATAACCTTCCTTTTGGAAGAAGAAATGCACAGAGGTAAACAAAATTTCATTTTCTAGAAGAGTTATGATAAGCTGGCCAGCAAATCAAGGACGGAAGGGAAAAACTAAGTACACTTGACTTTTTTTCAGATAAACGCATTTTTTCCCCGTTCAGGAAACTAAGTATCTACCTTTAAGCTTGCTGAAAATGGTTACTAATATCAGAAAATAAATCCTTTTTTATGTCATATTACTCACTACTAATAAAATAAATACAATTATTACCAGGAAAGAGGATAAAATAGTACAGATGAGAAAGTAATATTGAAATCTAAAGAAATATATTTGTTAACATAAAACAAACAAAAAACAATAGGATGAGTAAAGCAAGCAACCTGACTAGCCTCTCCAAAAAACTCTCAAAGGGCCATAAATTAAAAGGTAACAAGAGGAGTTTAAGAAAAATAGTCCCAGTAGCTGATAAAAATTATGAAGACTATCAGGAAGATTAGGTCAACATGTGAATCTAGGGTATCGAATGCAGTCAAGCAGGAAAAGAAAGGTACCGTCTCAGAATATGAGGAGCAAGAAAAGGAAGAAAGAAATTTATAAATATCATCAGGCTCATCTATGTGTTTTACTTTGGCCTTTTGCGGAGAAAATATCGCGGAATTTATTCAGAACTTGGCTTCTGCAGTTAGAGCATTGGTTTACATCCGGGTCTTTTGGTCATTCTCAGTATTGGACAAGGTGACGGAGCTCTCTGAGCTCTCGCTCCCTGACCAGAAAGGGAGCAGCATGGCCTCATGGGGCTGCTGTCTGCTTTAGATGCATGAAAAGTACTAAACACCTAATAGAAAACTTTAAGCAGATGAGTTATGATAGTTATTACCATTAACTATGTTGAAATCAACTGATACTAGACAAGGGGGCCGCATATATCACGTTGGGGTGAAAGGCCCTTCCTACTGGGTATTGGACATCATAGCTCATGTGTGAACTCCTATTTCCTTCAGCAACTCCTGAAGACAGCAAGCACCTCATTCTCACTTTATAGATGGGAAACCAAGGCACAGAGAGATTGCAGAAGTTCGAGTTTACCTGCTTCCTAGCAGAGAAGGAGTTAGAGTCCCTACACTCTGCTGCCGGAGTTTATGCTTATAACCACCCCTGCAAACTGGATCGGGTTTAAAACCTCAAAGATGCCTATTACTGAATTATTTAACTTAATGAAAAAACACAGAAAAATGATGAGAGTCTTCGAATTAAGAGAAATGTCTACTAAAGTTACAGAGAAGAGATAGGTTTATCATAATTACTAATGACCTATTATATTGAAAAAAATGATCACAAATTGGTGTGTTAACAAATTTATATCATCTCTCATTAAATTGAATTTATTAAGATATGCAGAAAAACTACACAAAAATTCTTTGTGCAGAAAAATCTAATTTTGTTCCTTTCTACGAAAATCAAAGAATGGGAATACATATCTTTATCTTAATTTTATTTGAAGGAGTTTTGAGTCTTAATCAGTGATTTCACTATATTAAGAAAAAAGAGGGTGGGCTATGAAATCTATGATGAGTAAACGACTCTCAGAAAGATCGTATTAAAAATCAAAATCACACCTCTGGCACTTGACAAATGGTCCTTCAGAAGTATCATTCTTGAATCTACAGGTTAATCATTTTTTAGGTCACAAAAAAATAAGATAGCTGATGAGAATTTCAAAATATATAACTGGAATTCAAATTGGTAATTCCAAATCAAAATAAATTAGAGACTGGTCAATGCAATGAAAATACCAATACGAATGGGGAGAAAAATACACTACATTAAAGGATAGGTAATTAGATTGAAGAGAAGAAAATGTGTGAGAATCTAACAGATCTAATAGTAGCGTAACAAGGTCATGCTTTCTATTGTTAAGCATGACATAAAAAAAAAATGACTTCTACAGGTAAAGATTAAATTCTTCCTTTTTGCCTTGCCTGTGGCTTATACAAACCATGGATCTCCATCAGTATGAATAAGCTGGTGTTGGTCACACTATTAAAAGGCTTTCTTTTAATACAGTATTTCCTTTCATTCCTGTCCTGTTATACATTTTCTTAGTTGAGTTTTAGGGCTCAGTTGACCAACTCGCCTGTTTGTAGGATGACTCCTTCAGTGGAACCTTCTTGTGGCGAGCTTTTCAACTGGAAGATGCTTCATCAGCTCTGTAAATGCCTCTGTCCTCACCTGCTCTGCAAACCGCTCCTTCTCCCCTCAATAAACTCTTAGAACTCAATGAATCCTGATGCTGGTCTCTTTGGGGAGATTTTAGAAGCAGCCTCTTCAGCAGTTCACTTGACAGCTCACCCTACATCTGTGTGCTTTATGAAGTTATCTGTTTTCCACGGAGCTACGCAAATAAAGATCTAGCATGTAAAGGAAAAAAAAATGTGTTCTGTATTATATTTGGAAGATGGGGAAGAGTAATCTTTTTAAATAAAATCAAATATTCTACAGGTACTTTGATGATAATAGCTCATTACATGCATTATTTACTGACAATAGAATAAAATGAGAACAGAATAAAATACGAGAATCTGACACATGAAGAAACTTAGGAAGCCTATAAAGTAGGGTTCAACAAAAACTAAAAACATTTAGTTTTGTCTTTGTTTTATTTACCTTTGCCTTCAGGTGTATTTGTATATAGAGAAATATGAAAACGTAAAAAACATTCACACACGTTACATAAATACAAATGGAGCATGCTATAATAGGCTAATTAACATGTTCCCTCTGAAAATAAAGATGGCTTCAGTGACAATGGGTCCAAGGACACGGCCTATACATTCTGCAAGAGAGCCTAATTTCATTACTTTAGAAATGTGGAAACTTTAGTACCCAATCTACTATATTTCCAACAACATTATCATTTAGAACTGAATCGTAAAGGTCTTCCAATCTTCTGTGCTCCACACAGGTTGATCCAAGCTAAACTCAATGGAAAAACATTCACGAGTAAATTTAACATGATCTTTTAACGTGACATATTATCTTTGTGGGGAGAAGCGTTTAATGCAGAATTTTCAGTTGTAATAGAATCATTATTATTGGAGTTGATGTTGATGTTTCTGAATTTTCCCAATGAACTGTTCTACTAGCAAACTCTCTTCCTTCAGCTGTAATTAGATCCGCCCCCCACCCAGCTTTATTGACATAGACAGCTAGTTACTTATGTTTACATTGTACAATTTGACAATTTCTTTTTTCTACTATAGCTGGCATACAATAACATTTTAGTTTCAGTTGTGAACCATAGTGATTAGAGATCTATATAACTCATGAAGTGGTCACCCCACTAAATCTGGTACCCCTCGTCCTCCTTCCATATTACGACATTGCTGACTATTTTCCTTATGCTACATTTTATGTCTCTATGACTATTTTGTATCTATCTTAATCCCTTTGCCTTTTTTCCTACCGTCCCCATCAACACTCCCTCCTATTTAACTTTTTATTTACACCATTTGAGGTGAGTTAATACAGGTAAGCATCTGGGAGCAATTCTTGGTTTAAAGATGATATTTATTAAAAATTTCCAATTGGGTAATGATGTGCCCCTGACTTTTTAGATAAAAAAGGTAAAACTTTTAACTAAGAAGTTAGGGAGGTTCTAATGTGACTTGCTCTGATGAGAAGCAATCATTTTTACAGTTTGAAGTAATAGCATTTCATGAGTATTAAACTGCTAGTATCCTACATTTTTGTGGACTCAAATGATTTTAATTGAAGATGTTATTTATATATCGTTGAAGAATCGTGATAATGTTATGAACATAAAGTTTTTATGTATTCCTTCTGTAACTTTACTAAGCACTGGTTATTACTACAGAGAATTAAGGTTTTTTTAAAAAAACACTTTCTCCATATGTGCAATATTTTCACCACATTCTTCTTTTTTTATGCTGCAATACTTGTCAACCTCATACTTAGCATGTTTTCCTCTGCAATGTATCTATGATAATTCATTCCTTATTACAAGCTGACACTTTCATTACAGAAAGCTTGTTTTCTCCACTCACTTAGAATCACATTTAACCAAAAGGAAATTTGAGTGTCTATCATCAGAGCAAACGTTGGCCATTTTCACTAGTTTTTCTGAAAGATGTGTTTAGGGGTTGTTAGCAGTCAAGTGTCTGCGTTAATCAAATGACTCCTAAGTTGATAGTCATTGATATATTTTGAGTTTAAAATAAAAATCTGTGTTATTTAGTTTCTGCTTAATCGACTTGACCATAAGCAAATCCATGAGGTTCACATATTCCATGTCTGGCTGTATGCACTGTATAAACTCTGGTTCTGACAAGTCTTAACCCAGATGAAAGGTATGTTTTATTTAAATAGACACCATAGCTAAAAGTGCCTCTTTAAATTTTAATTGTGTAAGAATTAAAGCCTAAGACGTTAGGCTGACTGTCCTATAAAAGTACGTGGGGATATTCAGGCCACCGTCCGACTCCCTGGCCTGCTATTTCTGTGGCTGTTCACACAACCTTGCCTCCCTGACCAGGCCGAGATCACTAATGGCAGCCAGCCTGTCTCTGTCTCCCTCTCTCTCTCCACTCATTCACTGGCTCCGCAAGAGAGGAGTGGCTGTCAGATCTGGTGAGAGGGGGCTCTCTGGGAAGCCCTATTGACAAGGGACCACTGCTGATTCAATGGTTCTACCTGAACCTGGTGGATTTTACCTTCTCTTAGGCTACCGAGTCTCTGGGGCCAGGATGCTGGCTTCTGTGTCAACCTGGGCCCAGGGAGGCCAGAAGGCAGCCTCGGAGCCCACTCCCTTCTGCTGGGCCTGCATGGGGAAGAGGTCTGTGTTGGTTGTAGTGGCCGGGGTGCCTGAGCCTGAAGAGTCAGAGATAGGAAATGCTTTAGGGATTAACCTGAAAGAATGCCAGGCACTGGCCTGTCACTTAACAGCAGAGAAGCCTGGTTGCTAAAGCCACTCAGCCACCAACCTGAGCCAAAAGCCAGTGTCCCCTATACACTTCCAGTCTAACGGGCCTCATAAGACCACGTCCTCTTTTCCTAAGGAGTTAGGGTGTTTGTTCTGACCATGGAAGCCCCCTGAAGGTGGTCTCCAGTGTGGGGTGTGTACAACACAACGGGTGTGAGAAATGGCCCCCTGGATATGGGAAAGCAATCTGACAATCTTTCTTTCTATCTATTTTTAATCTTGACTTTTACCTCAAATAATTTAATAATATTGTCAAAGGAGTCCATCACCGTCAAACCAGTGTGAGGAAAGTTAGAGGAACTTCTTTAAAAAGAAGAAGAAAAAAATTAAAAAAAAAATGTCAATAATAAAATAGTAATGACTACATATGTATTAACAATTACTCTAAATATAAATGGATTAAATGCTCCAATCAAAAGACATAGGGTGGCTGAATGAATAACAAAACAAGACCCTAACATATGCTGCCTACAAGAGACTCACTTCAGATTGAAGGACACACGCAGACTGAACTAAAGGGATGAAAAAAAGGTATTTCATGAAAATGGAAACAAACAGAAAAGCTGGGGTAGCAATATTAATACCAGATAAAATAGACTTTAAAACAAAGGCTATAAGAAAAGATAAAGAAGGACCCAGTAATCTCACTTCTGGTTATTTATCCAGAAAAAACTCAAAACACTACTTCAAAGAGACATGCGAATTCATATGTTCATTACGGCATTATTTACAATAGCAAAGACATGAAAGCGACCTCGAGTAGGGAAGTCCATCAATGGATGAATGAGTAAAAAAGAGGTGGTACATATAAACAATGGAATATGACTCAACCATAAAAAAGAATGAAGTCTTGCCACCTGCAACGACATGGATGGACCTTGAGAGTATTGTGTTAAGTGGAGTAAGTCAGACATAGAAAGTCAAATGCAGTATGATTTCACTTACATGTAAAAAAAGCAAAACAAACAAAACAGAAACTCATAGACACAGAGAATGTTTTGATGGTTGCCAGATGGGAGGGGGTCAGGGAGGTGGGTGAAAAAGGGGAAGGGATCAACAAAGTGGTAGTTACAAAACAGTCATGGGGATGTAAAGTATAGCATAAAGAATATAGTCAATAATATTATAATAACTATGTATGGTGTCAGAGGGGTACTAGATTTATCAAGGTGATCACTTTGTAAGTTACATAAATGTCTAATCGCTATGTTGTATATCTGAAACTAATATCATATTGTATGCCAAATGTAACTGAAAAATAAAAAATGTTAAAAAGTAACATTGTACACTATGTATATAATTTATAAGTAAAAGACATACATCCCTATTAAAGACATTTTCGCAGACATATGGGTTCTGATAGAGAACGTGCCTGGAGTTGCAGATTTAGCTGTGAAAGTGTACGAATTGGAAATGAAATAAGTGTATAAACAGGGAGTAACCTGGGTGAGTGCAGGGGAGACAGAGTTGTGGTTTTATGTTTAGGAGCGGGAAAGAGGTGGCTTCTTCCCTCACCCAGAGAGACCATCCAAGCACTTCTGGAAATTTCTGTAGCGTTGCATAAACTGGCATATTTCCTCAAAAGTGCCTCAAGTTCCAAGGTGCGGACTAAGGTGAGGTTTTGGACATCTGGCTGTCACATCTTCAGCAGTTCTCTGCCAGGGCAGAGATTCCGGCTCCTGGGAAAAGCCTGGGCAAACAGCTTTTCCCTTTTTGAAATGACACTTTGAAGTGTCCCCTTGAGAGGACACTGCTGCCTTCCCTCATAGGAGGGGCCAAAGAAAAACAGCCTTCACTCGGTCAGCACGGTTTTCCACCGATGGCTCTGAGTAGGGGTTGGCAAACTTTTTCTCCAACAGGCCAGAAAGTAAATATTCTCAGCTTTCCCAACCATCTCGTCTCTGTCACGACTACTCAACTTGGCCACTGTGGCGGAAAATTTAAGGATGACACCAAATAAATGACAGCAAATGAAGGGGTGTGGCCATACTCCAAGAACTTTATTTGTGGACACTGAAACTTGAATTCATATAAATTTTAAATATCATAAAATCGTATCCATCTTTAGACTGTAAACCATTTAAAAATGTAAGAGCCGTTCTTAGCTCATGAGTGCTAGAGAAGCAGGTGGCCAGCTGGATGAGACCCATGAGACCCATGAGACCCAGTTGGCTGACCCCTGGCTTAGAGAAAATGCCATGGTTTTATTTTTTAAAACTGTGAATGTCTTCCTCTGTCTTGATCTGACATAGATGAATGAAGCATTGTTTTTCTTATTGTAGCTAATTTTCATTAACCTCTAGAAATTTTTAACAAGATAATTCTATGAACATATGAATATGGAACAGAGAATCAACATGACCCCTTTTGTCATCAGCTTTTATTCAAATTAGATACTGAACATCACTGAGGTTTTTATCTTTGTCTATTCTAAGGGACGCATGGAAATATAATTACCATAGTTCATATTAATAATATGCAACAAACTCAAATGTTAAAATAGCCCAGCCTCAGATGGGAATGGATGTGCGGGCTGATGGGTGAGAGAGATTCTGACAGAAGAATAAATGGGTATTCTTTTTCAGTTAAACCAAGATATGTATTATTAGCATTGGATGGAATTTGTGATGTCGAAAATAAAATAAAGAGGATTTTGTGCCTCTTTTCCTATGATGCAGTGAAATCTTGAAATGTGAATATCAATAATCAACTATAAAAGCAACAATACTGGCCTGGATTTCAAAACGTGTAATTTAGTATCATAATACAGTTTAACAAAATTGCCATGCTCTACTTCGGGGTAACTAGAAGTTATAACAGTTTTCAGACATAGGCACGCACAGAGCCCTGTGTACCAAGTTCTATGCCAGAGACTCAGCCTTTCCACACCTCGGCCCCCGTCCTGGTACCGTGGAGCATTAGAGAGAGAGAGAGAGAGAGAGAGCCTACTGTCTGCAAGTCAGCTCCACAATAGTTTCTAAGTTTACTTAGCAATGAGAGGCTTTATAAGTGCAATTCTCGACATCTTCTTAATTATATCAATTTTGTAGTTAAGATAAGTGTTCTCCAGCACATTTAACCATGACATTTGACCAGTTATTTTGCAAATGGCTACTTGTTCTCGAAAAATACTTGTCTTTCTTCATGCAGCCTGTGGTGGTGTTCAATTCAAAATATATAGGAGAGCAATAAAGTTGATTGAACATATTCAATGGCCAATATCCAACCTTTAAATGATAATTTCATATGATTTAACCTAATAGTGTGTATGAAATAATGTACAAAATATGCTACCTTTTTAGTAAATATGTTTTTCCCAAGCTTGCCAAATAAGTATATTATTAAAAAATGCTTACCAGCATATGAGCATGCCTACATGCTCATTACGTCCCGTATAATGACGGTGTTTTCTTGGAATACATATATTCATTAAATGCATTAATAATGATGCGCAAAAAATTAGCACTGTTTCCTTCGATTTGCCTGTTTGACAAAATAAGCTTCCACCCCCCACGGTCCTTCTTCCATTTACAATATACTCAGGGAGCTAAAATGGAGTCAGATTGGTTTCTGTCACCATCGGCACAGACACTGGTGATATAAGAGGCCACAACGCTTGTGGGGAGAGAGGACACACACACACACACACACACACACACACACGCACACATACTCACTCACTCACACACACACGGCCCCCTTTCACAAGAGAGCGTTACGTAAGCCCCCAGCTGTGCCCGCCCTCCTTGCACAGGCCCCCGAGTGGGGTCCTGAACACTCACCTGTGCTCGTGCGGTAGGTGCCGGTGAGTGCTGGCGGCAGAGGGTCCCCCTGGCTCTGGCTGAGACTCCTCATAGGAGGCTTCTGGTAGACGCGGTCTTCATAGATGGGGTCTATGTGGTGCTCGGGCGACTGCAGAGCCCGCAGCTCGGGGCCCAGGTGGCCGTGCTGGCTGCTGTACGAGGCCCGGGACCCGGCTGAAATAAAACAACAGGAGACGTGAAGGCCTGGCCCACGTGCAAACGGAACTTGTCTTTTTTTATATCCATGATGTATTTGATTTTTTTTTTTTTTTTGGGACAGAAATGTTGAAATCTGCAGAAACTCAAATGAACAACACAAACGGCAGCAATATGTCAAGCTAACCAGCTTATCGGCATCACTCAGCTGCCTCGATCTGCTCCCAGATCCCATCTCCCTAGAAGGTTGATGGCGATTCTGAGAGAAATCCACACGGAACGGGGCCCATGAAACGTCCTTTTGCTCAGCCTGGAGGGCATCCCTTGAGGGCTTCTGTTCTCAAGGGATCGGGCAGAGTCAAACCTAAGACATTCTCCCGCAGTCCTTTCATTTTCAGTTTTACAACAGAAACAGTTAAAGTCAAGAGCAAATGAATAAGCCATGCCGATGGAAAGCCATCCTGATGCTGTTCCTGAAAAGTGAACCCGTCTGTCCCCGTCAGCAGATTTTTCCTGGCAATGAACAAGCTGAAATGTTCAGACTTATCCACAGCCTAAGTCCCCGAGAGAGGCGGATTTTAAAGTGTTTTCGAGTGGTATTTTCTTGTACTCTTACCCTCTAAATCGGAGCATCTGCATTTACAGTCTACCTTCCTCTGCGGAAGGGATAAATGGCTGTCAATAATTGGTTGAATTTATAAGTCGAGGCTATATGTCACTCGCCTTAGAGATATAAATCCTTTTCCGTGTCATTCTGTTGCAGAGGTGCAGCTTCGAAGCAATGCTGTGGGCTAGGGAACTTCTGCACATGGGACAATAAAATTGGATGAGCGCTAAGAGGCTGAGTTGACACGGGGAAAAGGAAACGTTGGTTGAGAGCCAATATTTCATTGGAGGCAGTCAGAATCATGTCCATGGAGGCAGATGGGGTAGGAGGCACCCAGGGACAATGAAGGCCAAGAGGCATCAAGGAGAGGATATTACCCAATAATGTGAGTGAAGAACACACAGGAACCACATGGGGCTGCATCTCCAATGCTAATACCCGCAGGGCATGCTAGGAGCTGTCAACTGCCTTTGAACAGGCCCCATGGGGAGCCCCCATTCCAGCCTAAACCAACAGGGTCCTGGAGTCCTTTCATTTTGGTGGTGTTTGTGGACAGCTTTACCTCTGTTCTGCTGGTCCATGGCCTTCACTGGCAGCCGCT
This sequence comes from Pteropus alecto, assembly GCF_000325575.1. Lineage (NCBI taxonomy): Eukaryota > Metazoa > Chordata > Mammalia > Chiroptera > Pteropodidae > Pteropus > Pteropus alecto. The sequence continues at coordinate 1,776,219 of NW_006438869.1, forward strand.
TTAAAGGCCAAATCATCAATGCTCAATGATTGTGCTCCTTCCTCTGGATCACCTAACCACAAGGATTTTATTTGATATTCGTGTCTAGTATATCTGAGGAAAATGTCATTCAGAAGCTCTGAAATTGCCAACAGATAAACGTCTTACTGATATATTTACACAGGCAGCTTTAAATTTAAATGAACAGAAAACAGGATTTTTGAATGACTGCAGCATGGCTGAGAATTCTATGAATTAAGTGAATGAAAATCACTGACTGCTTTGAGGAATGAACAGGGCAGGTGAGTTCCTTACCTTTCCCTTCTCTAGTAATTAAATCAATCTTGATTCAGAGTGTTCAGAGGAATGATAGGTCCAAAATAACCGGTTTACATAATTAGGTCCCTTGCATCTAATTTATCGCCTGCCGACAGCATGCTAAATGTTATCTCGTGCTCATATTTTCCAGGAATATATTTTAAGGATGCTATTCCTTGAGCTCCTGCTGCCAGTTCTTCCTGCTTCTTGAGGTTTTGATAATATTGCAAGGACTTCAAGTATAAATGCAAGAAAACAGTCCTTTTACTTGGCCCTTGAATAATGTGGGGCCTATGGGTACTGATCCTCCACGTGGTTGAAGATCCTTATGTAACTTTTGACTCCCCACAACTTAACTGCGAATAGCCTAATGTTGACCAGAAGCTTACCGATAACTTAAACAGTGATTATGTTTCAGGTATTATATGCTGTATTAACAAAATAAGCTAAAGAAAATAAAATGTCATTAAAAATACAGTTATAATACTGTATTTAACAATACTATAAGTTTATATAGTCTGTTTGTAAGATGAAAAAAATCTGTGTATAAGTAGATGTGCATAGCTCAAACCCGTGATGTTTAAGAGTGAACTGTACATCCAAATGTTGTATAGTTAAATAAAAGTTATCCATCACTGGCAGACTTACAGTTGTAACTTCATCATCATTCCATGATTCTAAGTCTCTGAAAACATCTAAGGATAAGGAATGAAAAAGACCTGCTGATCCTTTAAGTGGTGACATGATCCCAGGGCATGTGTGAAAATTCTGTTAGTGTAAGCATTTACTAGGCAGGAGGAACTTTTTATCAGTATACCTTGACCAATGGTCTAAGGCAGGAATAAGCATCTTAAGATAAGGTCTACTTCTGTGGATACCATACTTTCTATGTGCTGATATTAATAAAAAATGTAATAGATTAAATATTTGAAAAGTATATTATACCCTTTTATTAGCAGGCTCTTGATAAAACTATAAGTTCATAGTGTTTCCCTATGGAATCCTTTATGCAAAATACATTTGCATAGTGAAGCATTATGTATAGTACTGAATGAGACAAGGCTTTCAAAAAACAGTACTGTTTATCCATTGTGATCAAGTTTCCATTGCTCACGGGTGGGCGCAGCTATGGGCAAGAGAAACTTAGGGAACTAGGAGAGAAAAGAGAAGCAAGGGATCAAAGGTTAAGTGTAAGTTTTGGGGTTCCAGCTTTCTACCCCTCCTGCTCAAGAAAGAACGTTTGAGACCCATACTAACAGACCTGTTTTATTTGGGGCTATTTCAAGAAAATTCTCACACAATCTCTTCTGGGAATATGCTCCCAAATTTCATGAGATGGTGTATATACTTGCTGATTCAAAGAAAAAAAGAAATCTGTGACTTTGTCCAAAACGTCACAGACATGAAGGGCAATTACGTGGATGGAGAATGATCGTGAGAGCCTCGCCTTGACCAAGCTCAGGGCTCAGAATGGCCGAGGTCATCGAGTGTGATACCTGTGTCCACAGGGCACTTTCTGACCAATTTCTGCAACGATGCTTACAGCATCCAAAGTCAACATGCTGACGCTGTTGTATGGTTTTACTCTCCCCACTTATCCTCTTCCCAAGACAAAGTTTGGTTCTAAGGAGCTCAGGCCCTGGCAATTCTCATCTGCGATGTTTCTGAAATCAATGGGTCTGAAGACCTGCATCTGAGACATGAATACTCAGCTGCCAGGCATAGAGGTTGTGACTCGGAGGGCCAAAGGGTCATGTAATAGCCCACGGGTGCTCCGTGCAGGCCATACCTCCTGCAGGCCCGGGAACCCAGGAGGACAGAAGACCGACTGATGGGGGACTGGGCCTGAGATGGGTGCTGAGCAAGAGCTACTATTTGTCATAAAACGTTAGCCACCTGCTCACGGCTGCTAGGGCTGACCTCACGGCTCATATGGCTCAGCACCCGAGCTACTCCTGGCCACTGAGCTGTGGCTTTGGTGGTGGGAGGAGACAGAAAAAGGTTCAGTCCTGTGGCACAGAGCAGGGTATGGGCTCCAAGGGCTCAGAGGGCTGGGCAGGCTGGACCACTGGAGGGGGGATGGGCACTAGACCTTGGACATCCCTTGCTTCTGTGTAGGCACCTTCACTTCAGCGCCGCCATTTACATGGCCGTGCCTACGCAGAAGCTGGACGTCATGGCTCTCCATCGAATTCTGCACATACGAGGTGGCTGTACAAGTGTAGATGTATAATGTTCCACAGTTCGAAGTAAAAAGAAATAACGCCTAAAGTAGACATTCTATTGCTGTTTCTTGAGTCGATTTTGCCCAGACAACTTGAAATAAGAACACGGGATTTGGGCCCTAGATCTATATCTCACCAAGTGGGTGAATAAAGACAAGTCACTGACCCTCTCTGAGCCCCGGATGCCTTGTGGAAAAATACAAATGATAACAAATGCATTTGTACAGCATGAAATTGTGGGAGGTTCAAGATGAGAGCAGTCATGTATGAAAATGCTCTCTGACGGATAAAACTACCTAAGGTAAATATTCTCATATCACTCAATCTTAGAATCGAGAAATTATGTTATCTCATAAAAACACCCCTTTTGATTTAAATAAAACAAATGCTTAATATACATTATCGAAATATCAAAAACAACTTAGAGATTTGATTTTGAAATAGTCTCAATGACAACATTTTAATAATTTTGGAAAATATTGCAAAATATAAATCTACGGTTTTATTTTCTTGAAACAATTAGTGTTGCTTTGTAACGGATAACCGCAAAGAATGCAGGAATGAGTAAAGTCCAAAAGAGAGAGAGATATTAAAATAACCAAGAAAAGGTGGAATCCTTTTTAAAAAGGGATATGGCATAAATTAAACCTGCAAATTGAAGATAACAAACATTTGCTAATCCAGTAGGAAGCCAGAGACAGACCAGCAGGCAGTTCTTGACGTGAAAAATGATTATGAAGCTGACAGTGCTAAAGGCTCCCTCACTGGCTTGCTCGTCTCATCCTCCACACCACACTTTCACTGGGCCGGAGAATCCAACAGGCTCTGGTTATCTCAGACCAACAATAAGCAACACTGATCATTTTTCACCTGACCGGCAACATGTAGTAGTTATCATTTTTGGACTGATGTGTAAATGTCTACAAGCTAGATTTTACATATATCATTTCTATGCACCAGTTGATCCATATTGGCCAATACAGTCATTCATTTGGCACATATGAACATCTGGGTAATCTCTAGGAGTTGAGGTGCTTAGACAGACCAGGTCCTTGGCCTTGAAATAACTCATCACATTCAGGCAGGTACAGAGATAGAGGCACTGAAGAAAAATAAAGTAGGGTAGGGGAGAGCAGACCAAGTGTCGAGGGTATGCTGCTTTGATGGGGGCCGGGGGCGGTTGGTCAAGAGGTTCTCTTCCTTTTTTTTTGTTTTTTACGCCTACAGCACCTGGTCTTCCTAGGTGGTCTCCCATCCAAGTACTAACCAGGCCTGACCCTGCTTAGCTTCCGAGATCAGACAAGATTGGGCACGTTCAGGGTGGCATGACCGCTGACAAGAAGTTCTTTTTGAGCATCTGACATTTCATAAGGCCGGAGGAGGGCACTAAGCAGGAAGACCCCAGTGTCTCAGCTGAAAGGAACCAACAGCCAGAGCAGAGGCCTTCTGCAGGAGATTAGTGTGCTTGTATTTACAGATGTGATTTTTAGTACCTATTTAATCCATATTGTGTTTTAAAAGAAATGCTAGTTAGTATGTGAAATTTTTATGAATTCATGCTGTAATTGATTGTAAAAACTAAAAAATATTTTCTTAACTCAAAAGCACTTGAAATAGCCAACAGATCACACATAAATTCATGAGAATTGCACAAGTGAAGACTTGGCTTAAATATGCATGTACACTTTTTGCATTTTGAGTTTTCATTCCTTTAGTACATGATTAATTCTCAAATCTGTTTATTCCCCAAAGAATCTTCTGGGGGCTCTTTGAAATGCTGATTCCTAAACACAACCCCCCAAAAGATTTGGGCTTGGCCCAGTCCATCCTCATAATTCTAGCAGAAATCAGAATTGGAACCTCCCTGTCCTCAGTAGAGAGGAGATAGGCACATTTAAAAGAAATATCTAATGTGTTACAACCCCCACTTTATCATTTCTTGCTTTCTTCAAATAATATCATTTACTACCATGCTATGCCTAAACACTGACTAGAATGAAACAAATTCATTCTTCTTTTCATTAGGACTCATTCACATTCTTTTATTTCTGTACTATGTAATTTATGACTCTCTAATTTAATGCAAATTCACTTGCTTTTGCACATGAAGAATACATGTTTTCATTTGGAGATATCAATATTAGGTTCTTATGACAAACTGCCATTGATCTGGTTACTTAAATTTGAGAGCCAGTTTCCAACGCTCATTTGCAAAGAAATGGAAGGAGAGGAAGAAGGGCCTGACAGACACAGCCCTCACTTGGCCAGAGCTAGCCGCAGACTCGGCATGTTCGCGAACAGGTGGCAGAGATAAGTGCTTTCATTTGCGATAAAGAGAGCTGTCTTCAGAAGAGCTATAAACTTCTTGTGCCGTGAAGAAAAAAGTCCAAAGTAAAAATCTAGCAATTCAGGTTTTTAAAAAAGTTTGCAAAGTTCATGCGCTGATAATTTAGTAGCGACACTACATCTTTGAAGGGAGAAACAGGACTTTTAAAGAAGGGTGCGTAGTCTGGAACAGAAGCAGATTTTCCCCTTGCAAATGCCCCCCGCCCCAACACTCTGATTTCAGCAGTATGCGCCCCGCCTACGTGCTGGCATCACTAAGCATCGTGACCAGGTAGCATGACCTGTGCAGGCCGGTGGCTGGCCTTTGCTCTGTGGTACTTTGTGGCCTGAAAATATTTTGTGGAATTTGAACTTCTTAAAAAGTCTGGTTTGATATATGTTATCATTAAACTCGAGGGTGAAAAATGACATCGGCAAATAAACACTTTTAGAAATACTGAAGGTAACCGAGTTTTGGTTAACATCGTTATAACATAAATGTAGGCTAAGTTGCTGAGATGCAAATGCTCCACCTTAGATCTGAGGGGTACCTCGCCATAATATTTATTTATTTTATTCTTGATTTTTGCTTTTGACTAAAAGTTCCAAAATCTACTTCCTACTCCTATGCTAATTTATGAATTAATTTCAGTACTTAAAAGACCCCAAAATATTTCGTGTCTCCTGTGTCAAGACCACGTACTAATTTTCACTGGCAAATGATCATTAATTCTTTGAATTAGTTTGAATTTTATCTCATGTTATAATGAATGTTAAAGTACATGAACACATTTTCTATGCAGGCTATCAACGATATTTCAGAGTCATGTTTGGAAGGGAGATTATTAATTCATCTATAGTCAATGAAAAAACCAACTGAAGCCTAATAATATCAGTGTAACGGGCCACATGATATCAAAGGGTGCTTTGATAAGTTTGTTTTGGAAGGAAAAAAACGCCCTCCTGTTTCATCTATTTCATAAACGCTAGATTTTCATTTATTATGCCAACTTACTACAGCTCCTCTGTTGTCACAAATAACTTGAATGTTCACGCCATCTCTGGCAATGCACGAAACACACAAGGATTTTTTTTCCTGTAACTTGGCTGATGAGGTTTCCAAGATACTTAACTGCAATTATGAAACCTCACCACACCTTCTCCCCAATGAATACTGTAATCTTGTGGGATTCAAACACTTTCCAGCAAGAAGAATTTCAAAGCCGAAATCACTGTAACAATAAGTGTGCCATGTGATCGTGACCTCGATAAAAGCCTACACCCCTTGTTGTTATTTTCTGTCTAATCACAAGCATTTCTCCCCAAGCTGTTGGGGAAACAGGGTTCTTTTGTTCAAGTCCTTTTGTGACAGGCAAGCACGTGAAAGTAATGAGACGGTGGTAATGAAGGATAATGAGCCATGTGGAGTCTGGCATCCTTGCATTCTTGGGATGGGCCACTTCCATTTTTACTTTTAAAGGTCATGTGGCTTCATATCTACAGTGTAGTGAATGGTCTACTGTGTCACAACCCACACACAACTCCCAGTTAAAAAAGAGCCCGTGGAAACCTACTCGTCTAAGATGGTTCTGGTACTGGTGAAACACACGAGGTAAAGCAGAGATGGCCTGGCACCCGCCCCCAATACCTGCTTTCGATATCTTCCCTGAAAGAACGGCAGGAGAGAGTGGCTGCAAATGTACCAGCCACGTCATTCAGTGTTTCTCCAAATGCCATGAGCACGGGAGTGAGTGAGTCCCCCGATTAAAATTCAGGTTCGGGGAATGGCCCATCGTTCTGCATTTTTGACAAGTTCTCGGGCCATGTCTGCTTTTCTGGATCAAGTGAGGGTGGGGTCGTTGCAGTGACGATCGTGTGTCCTGGGAACTCTTAGGGGCCATTCTTAAAATAACTTCATTATAACCACGATCATTCAAGTGACAGACGGTGTGGACTGAAGTTGGTGGAAGGACTCCCAGGAGGACTCACTCCAGGCACCCCAAGTCCTTCCCAGCTGAGCCTGGGCAGCATAAGAAATTGGGAGGGAGTGAATTCTGAATTGTAATATTATTGTACAGAAGGGCAAAGAAATTGATGGCAGGCTTGTCATGAAAGTCTTTCGACATTAACTTGTAAAAAAGTGTTATCTGTGAGTGTTATTTTGGACCTGGGAGAGGCCGCCTAGGTAAATCTGTTCCCAAGCCTGCCTCCTGCTGGGCTTGGCTTCAGGCAGCAGCATCCTTGGGCGAGAAGGACCAGGAGCGTGGCTACCACTGTCTTCTCAGAGTCCTCATTAACTACTGACACAGAGCGATCTACGATTTGGCGCTTTATTAATGAGTCGCTCACCAGAGTTTTTAATGGCCAGTCTCATATTCACACAGATACTCTCCTTTATCAACAAGGCGGATGAAATTCAAGGAGTGTCATCTTATTTCTCAACAGCTGCTTCTCAATGCCCCATCAGTGAGATCCTGGAACAGTGCATCTGGAGTCTGGCTTCAGACCTAATTGCTATGGATAATTATGGATATTTCTGTGGAAAGAATCCAGAACGAGGTGCTCCTGACCCAACTTTTTTGTTATATTGAGATGCAAGGCAGGACTGGCAGACAGGCTTTGGCTCCAAGGGACCAGAAGTCTCTATCCTGAAATGCTGACTGCTGTAGGGGCTGAAGCTAAGTGTTTAGCTGTGTGTGGTTCGGCCCAGCAAGGGGCACAGATGAAATTCTCAGGGTTTGGACATGGAGAAGTTTGACCAGACAAAACTTGGCTTGAGTATGCAGTTTCCTCCATAAATCAGTTCGAAATTTTGAAAAAAATAAGTGAACTAAGATGTTTTGCTTTCAGTATCTTAAACACAGACCTTTGAACTTGGATCGTATTAGACACGCCATACGTAAGTGGCACGAATTTCTTTTCAAAAATTATCTTCTAAAATGCAAACCTAAGATATATTCTCACTGTATCTTTAACACTCAGATAGTGGCCCTGGTGATAATTCCAGAAGAATAAGACACCATTAACCCTCAACATAATTTATAGGGGAAAAATGGCAAATAAACTGCGTCATAGATTAGTCATTCTCTATATTTACATGTTAAAATTCTTTATATCAACACTATTAAATTTTTATTATCTCATTCAACATCATATTTGGCACATAAAAAAGTTTGAGAGAAATTATGTGGTGAAATAAACAAATGAATTTTTTTCCTTGATTCTTTTCTGGTTAAGAGCTTTAGTGTGTATGTGTGTGTGTGTGTGTGTGTGTGTGTGTGTGTATTTTAAAATCAAATCAGTAATTGAATTATATGCAAATAATTATTCGAATACAAGTTATACTTATTAAAACATGAATTCCTTGATACAATGTACCATTGATGAGACTGATATATAGTTATAATTCTCCCACCCCGTTTTTCATCTTTCTTTTCCCTTTTTGTCTTTATCCAAAGAAGTCACTACCAAGCCACCAGCTGTACGGTATAGTGCGGTAGTGATATTGGTGATGTTTTTCTAGAAGAGACATCCATTTGTGTTGACTCTTCCGGTGCAAAGCAAATACTACATATTTGCCAAAAGGCTGGCCATCGAGGTGAAGGGGATGTTCGTGGCCCTGTCAACAACAACCAGCTAACTGAGTTGGTCACAGAGGGGGCTGTGGCATTATCTGCCTCTAACCAGCAGAGCTTCAGACCCAAATGGATACCCGTGTGTGTGTGCATGCCTCTGAATGTGGGTGTGTGTATTATTTTTCATGCTAGAGAGAAATGCACACTGACTTCTCTTCTCTACCATCAATTATTAAAAAGAAGTCTTTCTTGTAGGAGGGATTCTGACTTCGCCCACATGCTGTCTGTCCATTCCAGGGGAGCTCAGGTTGCAGAAACATCAGGAAATACAGATGCCAGTTGAGGCTCAGTGTGAGGTCCCTTCTCTAATGACTGTCTAGGAAGCTGAGCACGAAAAGTCACCGCTCTCGAGTCTGTTGGAAGATGCTTACTTAGCAAGCAGAAATAGCAGGGGCCGCTCAAATCCCTTTGGTCAAAATCATCCACGCATGGTTTTCTGTGGGTCCCCTTGGCTGCCAAGTCTCTACCCGCAGACTCCCCGGTATGCAGACGGCATATGACAGGCACCGTCTGTTCCTACGATCGGTCTCTCGCTCACCTACTTCTTGTAATGTCTAGAGCGACACAGGGAGACGGCGGGCTGCATAGCTGAGCCGATGCCATTCCAGGACTGCTGCCTAGGGCTCTGTGAATAGTGCAACCGAGACCTAAAAACACACGGCAAGCCACTTTCCACAGACCGGGGAAGCCCAGAGGCGACGCAGCGGGCACTTTATCTTACAGATTTCCCATACGCACAGAGCCAAGTCTTTCCGGTAGGTGTGGGTCATTTTTTAAGGTTTCACTCACTTTGGGGAGAACCTGGTATCGCTGTGTTCCTGCTTCTCCCTGCGCTACGGGCGACTTCTGGTTATCAGCGAGATGCATCGCTTTCGCCAGCTAGTTAATGTCCAACAGTCAGTCAAAAATATTTGTTGAATATCTGCTAGAGGAGGCATGGTGGGAAGTTCCGAAATATGCAAGGTTTCAGTGGCCCCCACGGAGACCGTATGTCCCCTATGGTCAGAAGCCCTTCCTCTGTTGATTGTAGGAAAACTCGAGTTATTTTCTTCTTTGTGTCAAAGTCAGTGCTTTGATAATAAACAGCACAATATATACAAATAGATCCATTCGGGATTAGCCTTCAGAGGTTTTAGACTTTTTACAGCAAATGCAAGGTTTTATACATATATATAAAAACATATACATATATACAGATATGTATAAGTATATATGTATGTGTGTAGTAATTTTGTCGTATATTTAAAATATATACATAATAAGCAAAAATTATACCTGTTATATAAAATATATAATTCTGCGTAACTTGGACTAAATATATGACAAATAATTTTATAGTAAGAATTATAAAACGTCCCTTGGTTAAAAACAGTGGTGAGAGGAATTCTGATACAGGCTTGGTTGCAAATTAACTCCATTTTGAGAGATTTTCAGTTATTAATTATTTAAGCTTATTTGTACATCTACTAGAATAGCTCGTCGCCACATAATCCCTGTTGCTCTGATAAAGATTTTTAAAAACGTTTGAAAGCCTCATCCTTACTAAGACAGAGATGCTGGTTAGCTATGACCACTGAACTCACGCTAAAACTTAGTCAGCAGCTAGCACAGAGGCTTGTTTGCCCAAATCAACGTCTGTGACCCAAAACGTGTAATACTGACAAAAGACTCGGGAATATTTTACCCTCAATATTCCACTGATGTTAAGTTCAAAGACAGGGAGCCTGGGGAGGGGTAAAAACCCACACCATGGGGTCAGACACCAGCCAGGCTGTCCCTATTGCTGGGTGCTGGGACCCAGCTGGGAAGCTGGTTCTGGCAGCCGACAAATGTGGGGCTGCGTGTCTCGGCATCTTTCTCTCTCCCCATCCTGTCATTCCCTTCTCTGATTCGATATTGTATCGAAGGGAGTTCCCCAGGAGACTCCTATTTCTACCAGTCGTTCAGTACCAGCAGCACTAACGAAAGGTGACAGACTCTCAGAGTTCACTACCAGCAAAGCAAACAGCCACTACCCGCCCGTTTCTCAAGGAGGGAAAAGGGACCAGCCTGTAGCTGGTTCATTTATGGAGGCCCCAGAACTGGTCCCATGCTAACCCGTTTCTCTTCACACTTGTCACATACCCTCATCTTTTCTCCCATCCCTAATGTCTCAAACAGTCATTCTCACACTCATGCGATCCTTAACTCTAAGGCGAAGAAGCTTATAGGGCCTTCTAGAGAATTTGTTCCTCCAAAGAAAAATCTCCAGACTCCTTATTAAAAAAAAAAAAAAAGATAAAAATCTCTACTTAAGAACACCGTCTCTGTTGCCCCAGAGCCTGGTGAATGTGGTCACATCTCCTCAGGACAGCAGCCCTCAGAACACGTGCAGCTTTCCTGTCAGGCACATCCCCGTGCCCCAGGCTCTGCCTTAAACCCGCCAGCACGCATGGTACCGCTGGACACCTGCTCATAACACACATGGAGCCTGTCGCCACTGAGCTGAGCCTTTCTCCTCCTCTCTGCACCTGTCACGGGTGCAAATGCCGCCCCCACCCAGAAGCCTTTCCTGAGCCTCCTGCCTGGATGTGTCTCCCACAGTTCACGTCCTAATGACACAGACTTACGAGGCACTTCTCAACTGATGTCACTCTGCCCTCCTAGCCAAACAAGACCCCTGGAGTCATGGCTTCCATCTTACCAGGAGAGCCTGGCTGGTGTGATTCCCCACAATTGCGGCAGTTATAAATTGTTGGGCCTTTTTTAATGTGGGAGACACAGTCATAAGTACCTGACAGGCACACCTCGATCTCATGTGACCTTTGTAGTGACTCTGTATAATCACTGCGGTATTGTTATCCCCACTACTGGATACACAGACAAGGTCAGAGAGTCCCCGTTTTATTCCCCCAACAGGCTGAGAATGATTTCATCTCAGGACCCTCACACTGGCTGTTCTCTTCTGGGACATTCTCCCCCAGGCACACACTTGGCTCCCTCTCTCCTTGCTTCAGGCACCTGCTCAACTGACACTTTATCATAGTTTCTTGGCCAGCCCGCCCGGACAGCCCTGCCTCCCTCAACGTTCCTCCCCATGCCTCTTCTCGCCGTGAGGTAGCATACCTTCATCAGAGGGTAGCCTCCAAAAGAGTAGGGGCTTTGGCATCTGCTGTTCCCAGGTGGGTGTTCAGCACCTGGAAGATTGCCTGGCATCAAACAGGTGCTGGGCAAATGCTTGTTGAGCTGAACCCAACTGTCCAAGGTCACAGAGCCAGTAAGTAACGGAAGCAAGATGTGTACCCACGTCTGCCTAGCCCTTAGGGCCGCGCTCTTAACCAATGCCTCCTGCACTGTGCAACTCAGTGTAATGCACCACGATTCTCTCTTCTTTATCTGTAGTTCGATTCATTTTCTTATTCTCATTACCTGTTCTGTCCTTAGATAATTTCCCAGATTCTTTGGGGCTGACGGCAAGTTTAACGACTATCGACATTCTCGTGTCAAGTCCCACTTTTCCTTGCTTGCTAGCCTGTTGCCCAGCTGTCTTTTTTTTTCCCCCTTTGGGGCATCTTCTCATTATCCCTGAACTTTATTCTAGTCGTAACCATTGTTTTCTGGGTACCATGTTTCCTCTTGTTTTATGTCCTTATCTAGCTGGACTACATCCTCGACTGAAGTAATTGTCTAAGAAAGAGTGCACAGGAGAGAGATTTTATGAGTACTTGCAAGATTTGAAAATATTCAAACCTCCCTTTATGGATGATGGATAATTTGGCTACGTAGAGATCTTATGGTTGAAAATAATTTTCCCCCAGAACTTCGAGATTATCACCCTATTGTTCTTTATCCTCCAGAGTCACTACAAGAAGTCAAGTGGCATCTGTTTTATTTCTCCCCAGAATTATTTTGTTGGTGCTTTAAAATTCCCTGATGCATATTTTCTATTCCAAGCACTATGAAAGCACAGGTCCCTTAGCTCCAAAAATTTTTCTGTGTTAATTCATCGCTAAGAAACTTCTCTCCACTTTCTTTCTGGGACTCTAGTTATATGTTAAATCTCCCGGATTCGTCCAAGGCTCTTACTGCATTATTCTGTTTTCTGTATCTTTCCCTTTATGTTCTACCTCCCCCATGATTTCCTTAACTATTTTTCAGCTGTTCTATCAAACTGTTCATTTTGGTAGTTACATTTTTATGGTCTAGAAAAATATCCTTGTTCTTTGATCCTTTTGCACATCATCGAGTTCTTCCTTAATAAACATACGATCTTCTTAAATTCTTCTCAGCACCAAACCTAAAGTTTTTTCTTGTTTCTTTTAATCTTTTTTATTCTGTAAATCATCTCTGTTTCTTCTGAGACAGTTCATTCTTCTATTTTTTTATGCCACTGATTCTCCCCAATTCCTCAGTAATCCTTGTTAATTTACTGTATTTGAGAAAGAAAAACCCAGAGGCTTCTTCTTCTAAAATCCAAAGAAGTGTTTCCCACTGCGTGTTCCTGAATTAGAACTTGAGACAGGGAGGGAGGGCCATCCGTGCTGGTGGTTTCCTTTAAAATGAGAAGCGGAGGGTGGCCCTGAGCCCCCTGCCAGCCACCAGCCCGCACGCCTGTATGGAACGTAGGCCACGGGCGGCCGTAACTGCAGCCTGAGCTTCTCAGACAGTTTGCTCCGTGCCCTCAGGAGCACCCGCGTGTGCTTCACCTTAGAGCAGGTGCTGGCTACAGACACCGTCTCTGCAGGAGCGAGGGGGAGGAGGCGGCCACCTTAGACGTGTCTCGGGCCCTGACTGTCAAGTGGACCCCTTCGTCTTCAGCCTCACGTCTCTCCCCAGACATCCAGCTTGGTTCCAACCCCTCGGCCCGCCCAAGAAGTCACCAAAGACGGCCCATCTGCCTCTGCCAGGCTGACAGAGCAGAATCTCTGGGGAGAAACGTGTACATTTTAACTGCTTATCACTCCCATCTACAGAATTCTTAAAAAGGAGGCTTGTTCATTACACCCACTGACTGGCCTCTGCGTTCTTGTCTCTTCTGTGACTTCGTTTCCCTGTAATTCTGTATTTTTTGGAGGGTCTGAAATATGAGAGGCAAATGAATGGACAGAGTATGCCATCTTGAACTGTTGTCCGAGATACATTTTCATCTTTCAAATTTACATTTTCCCAGTTAAAGCATGATCAAAATCATGTAAGTATCAATAATAGAATTCTACATAAAAAAAGGCCACTTTCGGACAAAAGAACGAAAAAGACCTGTTTACCCCATTTTAACCAGCAAGGTTACTATGTAGCAGGAAGCGAAGGGAAGGTATTAATTTCTGTGAATCAATAAAGAAGACGTCGGAAAGGCCTTTGGGGGCACCTAGCATCTCGAATATTTAGTTCCAGGTGCAGCCACCAGCTTCTAGTAATGAGACATCGAAACGGCCTCTGCGTGCTGCAGCCTGATGTGGACACGACCGGCCAGAACCCAGACACCAACCTAACTGTGAAGAGATGCTGTGTAAAGTGACTTTACGAAGGAATGCCTGATGGCCATTCCCGAGAATCCTAGGTCTCTGAGCAGATGGAGGCTATTGGATGTGGACCAGCAAGTGCAAACGAGGCTGTCTGGAGAGATTTCAGCATCCACACTCCCCGGAGGCAGAGCCTGGAGACGGCGGCCTTCTGTAGGGCCACTGGGACGAGGGTTCCCTGCCATAAAATGGGATCGCAGAATGCCAGGGGGGCAAAAGGCTGATGGAGCAGTCACTCTGATGTGAAAGCAGGAAAGGGCCAACGTGTGGGAAGGGACCCGCAGTCCCCGAGCCTGTCGGGGTGCAGGAGATGTAAGCTAAAGTCTGATCTAGAAGAATCCTGGGCAGGGCCTAGGTTCCTAGAGCAGGAGTGCCTGAGGAGGGGGCAGGGGCTGAGGAGCACGGCCAGTGGGAACGCCATGGAGCTTCTGTGGTTGGGGAGGGGTCCAGCTCCCAAACAACCTGGAAATGCCAGCTGAGCGGGAGACTTAATTAACCTCCGAAAGAAGATCAAAGTGTTAACCGATTTCACATCCTAATGAATAAATCTCAACTCGATCCTTTTTTTTTTTTTTAATTTAAGGGTGAGCAGAAAGTTCACCGATCACGTGTTTGTCCCCAGGCTGGGGAAGATCACCTGCAGAAAACGCACTTTGGAGGAACAGTGGCCGACAGGTACCGTGTTGTTCTCTGCCCGTATCTCACGTGCTGTGTGTTAAACAAACTGGCCGTTATCGGAGGAGCCTTCACCTTTCCTTTGAGAACCTGACAGCAGAGATCACAAAGCTTTTATCTCCGATAAGGCCTTTGTTCCTGTTTTTTCTTATATCGGGTGTACCCAGAAGAAACACGAGCAGGTCAAGGGATGGATCTAAAATCTCCAAATATTCAAAACTTGGGGTTTGCAGTATATGACCCACTCAGAATACTAAGTTTTATGTCCATTTGGCAGGGGTGTGAGATGGATGTGCCTTGACCAAATTCCTCTCCATAGTAGGTCAATTTTTACTGCAGTCATTGGTTAAAAATCTACATTTAATCCATTTCATTTTTACCTCCAAATAAGCTTGTGATGCCTGACTTAACTATATTCACAACTCAGATTTCTATTTTAACAGGATTAATTTTGCTCTAAAGCAGAAAATGAAATGATCATATTATTTTCCTTACAAAAGTGAACAAGAATTGGTATTGGTTAAGTCACATTCAATAGAATGCTGACACATTTTTGAGATATTTTAGCTTTCTTCAAAATCACTAGTCATTCAAATAAATTGAAAATTTATATTGTATTTCTACATCCTTGAAGTTTTCTTCAATAAAACAAAATATGCTACCTCTACCTATATATCGTGTATTTTTAAGAGCATAGAGAAGCTGAACTCAAAATGATCTAGGTTCAAATTGCATCCCTGTCATTTTCAGCCATGTGACACTGGGCAAGGCACTTGTCATCGGTAAGCCTCAGGTTTTCAACCTGTAGAACGGGGCTGAAAATGATAGCTAACTCATTAACTGGCTGGAGACTGCGTGGGACACAGTTTGCAAAGTGTCTGGCACAATGCCTGGCATCTAGCAAATACTTTATATTGCAATGTTTTTTAACCTAATTTTATTCAACAAGCATCAAATAAGTAAATTTAACTTTAACATTATAAAATATAAAATTAAGCAACCAATCTGTCAGGAAAAAATGGATCAAAGTACTGATATCGTTTATTTAACTTGCTTCCAAAACCATTTATAAGTGATAATTTTTGAACTGTCTTATTTTAAAATAAGTGAGGGAAAGTTTTAATAACTAGATCTAGAAAGGGCTATTCCAAAGGCTTCCTAAGCGTTTCCTGACTTTTTTTTTTCATTGGAAATCCAACCTCCACACAGCACCCCCAGAATGAAGTTTCTAGCATGCAAATATGATCGGGTCACCCCTCTGCTAGAAGGATGAAATTACAAGCCCCCGATCACTCATCTGCCCCCTTATCTCCACCTCCCCGCTTCCTTTCCGGCTCAAGAAGGCCTGATGCGCTGGTCATCTCCACCCCCCACCCCTCACCCCCACCCCAGACCCCTCACCACACACCTTCTCCACTCTCTGTTCCAGAAATCATTTTTCACTAGTTTCGTCTATACTGCATTCTGTAGTTCCGTCTACACTGCTTAGTTCTGGAGCCACCACATGAAAGAAGCATCCACAGCACACACATTTGATCCCCACTATAAGATGCCCCTCCAGCATGCTCCCATAGCAACCGACCTGTCTCACCCCAGCCCTGGGTTTCAAATTGTCTAATCTTATATCCACTCCCAACGAAGTCTCTTATCCCTCACTCTCCTTTGTCTGCCCAAAACAGAAACTGGCAAGTCTTGGGGCTCAAAAGACCTACTTTACATCTGAAGCAAAGCAAGAACAAATGTACGTCCGAGTTAGTGTGGTAGGTATTATTAAACAATACAAGTTAATTTTTATTGAGACAGCCAGTGTAATGGTATTTTATATACACTTCCTCATTTACATCTGAAATTGAAAGCGTAGGTTGATAGTATTGTGATCGCCTAGAGGAGGGAGCAGCTTCAAGCAGATGAATCATGTGCCTAACATTAGAGACCTCCAATAGGGCAGAGCTGGGTTTCCACTTGGGCACCACTATACAATAAAAAGAGATATGATTAAAAAAAAGAAAAAAATGTTCTAAAGGATCTTTGGACTCTGGTGACTCAACCTCTGAGAAATTACAGTGTTCTAGGTTTAATGTGAAGTGTGGTGTTTTCCCAGAAAGCTGGAACTCTGAGATCTCTGGTCAGATTTTAGAAAGTTTGGCCATCGAGCTTTCTCAGACAGAACTAAATTTCTGGAAATGTTTGTAGCTAAGCTACTTCTTGGAAACACTTTCAGTCTCTAGTTTTTCTCCTCCCGTTCTCTCTTGCCCACCCCCACCCACCCCGATCCCTTCTAGGAGCATCTTAACACCATCCTTCACTGAAATTGCTCTTTCAAGGTACCAAGGAGCACACTCTGCTAAACCAATGTCATCGGAGAGTTTTCCTTAGTCTTAATTTCTTAATTGCACTGGTTGTAGTTTATTGATCTTTTACCTTGAGACATGCTGTTCTCTTGGCTTCTAAGAGATGACATTGACCTATATTTTTGGCCTCTCTCTTTTTTTGGCTGGTTCCTTCTCAACAACTAGACCTCTACATTGTGGGAGGCATCAAGGCTCAGTCCTTAGATGGCTTCTCTCCATACCCACTTCCAGCCTGAGCTTCTCCCCTGGACTCCGACTTGCATATCCAACTGTCTACTTCACATGTGCATTTTGATTCTGATAGACAGACATCACATGTCCAGAACGAAGATCTTAATATTTACCAGCACTGCCCCCAAACCCAACCAACTCCCTCTGCAGCCTGTCCCATCCTAGTCAGTGGTGACTCCGTTCTTCTGGTTGTTGGCTCAGTGGCATCCTTGAGTCTTCCTTCTGTTATCATCATCATGTAGTCCATGAGGAAATCTTGTAGCCTCTAACACACACACACACACACACACACACACACATACACACACACACACACACGCACACACGAATCCAGAATTATACTACTTTTCCTATCCTTCAATGCCACCGTCCTGGGCCACGCCATAACCATCTCTTGCTTAGATCACTACAGTTACCTCCTAACTGCTACTCCTGCCTTTGCCCTTCATCTCCTACATGTCTGCTCCACATGGCAGTCAGAGTGACCCAGCTACAAAATAAATCGTGTTGTGTCACTCCTGTTGAAATCCTCAGTGGCTCCCGTGGGTTTAGCGTAACCAGCATCCTCAAGACTTTACCAAGACTTATAAGGCCTTCCCTGATCTAGCCTTCCACCCCTACTCGGCGGTCACTTTGCTGACCTCATGTCATTTCCCTGCCCTCCTCCTCTCTGAACCACCCGCCAGTTTCCTGGCCATTCTGTGCACTTATCAGCCCATTCTGCCACCTTTTAAACTTGCTGTTTCTCCCCCTGGATATTAATATGGCCAACTCCCTCACCTCCTTCATGATTGACTCGAACGTGTCCTTCTAATTAGAGCTTTCCCTGGCCACGCTACCAAAAATATTTATCTTGATGATTCTGTCTCCTCCATTTGAAATGAGGCCAAGGATATTGGTTGATATTGATCACTACTGTATCCCCAGAGTCTAAATTAGTGTCAGTGAATCAGAAGTGCTTAATAAATAATTACTGAATGAATCAAGTCATTCAAAAGTGAAAGTCACCATGTAATCCGTATTCACACATCCTAGTTATCAGTGACAAATCTCCAAAATCGCAGCTCTGAAAACCCAAAAGCTCTTTTTCAGTCTTGCCTTTAACTGTCCTTTCCATTAGCAAGCCAGGTGGCTCCAAACTTTACGACACTTGGAATGGTCTCAAGCACGTAGATTTAGGTATGGAGTCCAGAAGCGCCCATATATTCCTGAACTCTCACACACGGCAGAGTCTGTCCCCGTACACCTTTCCTGGCCCATAGTTTCCTAATATCTAAATGGGGCATATGATCTCATGCAACCCAAGTATTTATGCAGAGTTATAAAATAATTTGAAACTCAAAACCACCAGCAGCTATCTGCCTGAAAAAAATCTTTACATGAATATTTAAAAACATGCATTTTAAACAAAGTAATTCGAATATGAAAACGTTCGTCGTAGCTCTAAAATTAAGACTCTCCAATGGCAAGTTGATTTTTTTTTTTTTTTCACCAGGTAGCAAAAATGAAATATGGCCGGAGAACTTGAGGAACAGGTGGAGATGGGGAGGGAAGGGAAGGGAAGGCACGGGGAATTTTGTTGACCAAACAATGGCAAGTTGATTTTTTTTTTTTTCCACCAGGTAGCAAAAATGAAATATGGCTGGAGAACTTGAGGAACAGGTGGAGATGGAGAGGGAAGGGAAGGCACGGGGAATTTTGTTGACCAAATGCTGTTCTCTTTCTGGCCAAAGCCCTCACCTCTCCCCCACCCCCTGCAAGGCACACACCCCACATCGAAGCCTCTGAAACATTCACTCCAGACAGCAGCGTGAAAGCGGTTTCCACCCCATATTTACTTTTACAACCTCTTTCTAGATGCAAGATATAAGGAGCCGTGGGGGCGCCCTCTCTGCTCCTTTGGCACCCCCAGCCTCTCCAACACACCCACGCTCCTGCTTCTACCAAGACGATACAGTGGAAAAAAAAAAGCAGGTATTTGCTGAGACAAAGACCTGGAAGCTGAGACTCCTGGTTTCTTTCGCCAGGTCTGTACAGGAATGCAATGGCCTTTGGCAGGTCACGTGGACTCTCTGGGCCTGTTTCCTCTTTGCCGTGGTGGCTAGGAAGTGTCATGATGCTTTAGTTTTCCGCAAGCGCCAACCAACCGTTCCCCACTCCTTGACATGATCTAGTAACTCGTTTTATAAACTTGTAAAACAAAGTTTCCATACATCTTCCATCCCCCTCTCCAGCCAGAATGCTTCTCGGCCCTGCCCTACAGATATTTTGGTACTGGTGCTGGGCTGGCATTCGTGATTGTCTATCTCCAAAATTCTATTAGAGAGAAAGAGTGACTGGGAAAGAATATCGGTTCCATTTCAGTAAACACACCCAGCATAATTTGGGGGCAGCAGAATTCCAGCCTGCACCCTGTCACGTCAGGCCAGTCCACACCAGTACTTACTGTGTGGAATTAAAGACCCTTTGGACACCTGCCTCTGGAGTGCAACAGGTTCCTTTTTTATCCTATTTATCTTCAGTCACCTATTTATGTCGAGAAAGGAAACACATGAGCGCAGCTTCTGTTTCTAGAGCGACACAATCACCAAATACTTTCATAAGTAGGAAAAAAGTGCCAATACATCCGAGTTAGCTGTCCGGCGTTTTATGAAACAACACATTAGTCTCTCAACCACAGTGTCTTGTTCAAGCTGAACGTATGGTCCCACCAGCGGAGTTACCAGCTCAGCCTGCTCTTTGATGGGCAAAATGACCACAGACATGTCCCTTCCTCTGTACTGGCAGAGAAAAGCAGGTTGCTTCCCCCAGCCCCAGCCCAGCCCAGCCCCTGGGTCCGCATCATAAGCAGGCAATAGATTCAAGATTTCGTGATTCATTAGTTTTCCACATTGCTGGAATCTGTGTAAATTCGATGGCAGGTATGGGGAGTCCGTCACTTTGCCCAGTGACTAAGTTGAGACAAAATACAATAAATTCCAGCCATAACAAAGTAGTAAAACTTCAAGGCAATTCATCACTACTATTGAAATCTGCGTAAATCGAATGCCTGCTCTGGGGAAATCCGTGACTTTCCTCTACAACTAAATGTAGATAACTATAGGAGATCGTATAAATACTGAGTTTTATTTGCTTTGTCCTTTTTCTGGAAACGATCAACAGGTCTGTATGATTCTCTATTAAATTTAAGTTAATTTTACGAATGTCCTTAGTCTTCCAATGGGAGCGATCAGAATACGAGAGACCGCATTACTTTCCAAAAAGAAGTGGCATGCTTTAGTTCAGCTGCTAACATAACATAGGGGCGCCCTGGCACTCTCTACATCCTGCGGACTCTGGCCCCTGGCCCAGGGACATGCCCAGCTGGAGTTGCGCTCCAGCCCAGCTGTTTTCACCTCCATCCTGCACGCCACCACCCCACAGTGCGCCCGGGCGCCCCCGTGGCGGAGCCAGGGAGCGCGGGCAGCGAGCCGTTTACCTGCCAGGCTGCCCGGCCTCTGGAGGGTGGCGGTGGCATACAGCTCCTGCGTGTGCTTGCTGTACTGCTCGGACGCGTGGACCAGGCGCTTGGTGGGCGACAGGGTGGCGTACGTGCCGATGGTGGAGCTCAGCTGGTGGATGGGCGAGGAGGAGATGGTGGACTGCACGGTGGGGGGCGAGGTCACGCGGATCGGGGACAGGCCGGCCGAGGACACGACGATGTTGATGGGCGAGCTGGTGCTGTAGGACTTGGCCAGGCGGCTGGGCGACTGCTTGGGCGAGGAGCCGCGCGGCGCCGCGGCGTAGGC
>NW_006438869.1:1797668-1801857 GCF_000325575.1 Pteropus alecto
GACTGCAAGAGAGAAAAAGGAAAAAAAAAAAGAAAGAAAAAAAGAAGAAGAAAACCAGCGGGCCGAGGGCGGCCGGCAGGGGGACAGGCGCCGCCTCTGGCGCATGGGACACTATCCTGCTGACATAGCTAACGTGTTTCTGGACTACCAGAGGCATCGCATTAGTCACATGAAGACTTTCATTAAAAGGCCACCCAACCAGGCCACATGGTGTGCCGGAGGGCAATCACGTTTTAGTTTTTTGTTTTTTTGTTTTTATGAGAAATTCTGGCATCGAATCTTTTATTCCCTCGACCCCCACGCTCGTTTCACTGGATACAGTTTCAACGTCCAAAACTGGCCAAGTTGCATACTCATCTGGAGAACATCAAGAATGAACATACTTTGTAGGGTCTAAACTGCAGCTACCGTCGCGTCGATTTTTCTTTTTGGACAAGAAAAGTTAAAAGGAGGGAGAAATATTAAGTTCGAATAAATACACTTGGTCATTCAGGTTTTTTTTGTTGTTTTTTTTTTTTTAAAGCATTTCTAGAGGCATCAGCAATTGTAAATGAAAAGACGAAAAAAAACCTCCCTTTTCTAGATTTTAACGCCGGCCTCCAAACATTTCTAGAGGCAACAGCAATTGTAAATGAAAAGACGGAAAAAAAAGCCTCCCTTTTCTAGATTTTAACGCCGGCCTCCAAATCTTTCCGCATCCCTCTCTCTCTCTCTACCTCGCTTTTAAGAGCCCCCTGCAGCTGTGTCTTCAAATTGAAAGCCAGTTGCCTCTCATTTATTTACAAGAACACAAAAGACAAACAAGGGCTGGGGTGGAGACAGTTGGAGGGGAAAGCGCTTCCCTTGAATCTTGTCCAGAGACAAATTTGCATTCGAATGAAAACACTACATTGTCAACCACTTCTCTGGGATCTTCCAGGCTCTCCCAGGGGAGCAGAAAGTTTTTTTTGAAGAGCAGACTGGTGTGAAAAAGGGGGTTGGATTGTGCACAGAGAGAGAAGCTGGGAAGGAAGGTTTTGGAATTAGGGATGGGAACTGGATGGGGTGGAGGAAGCTGGAGAGATGGAGGGAAAGGGGAGAGAGAGAGAGAACTGATGCTCTCGGTTAGAAGTTCCAGTTCTGCCTCTCCACCCGTTTGGAAAGGCAGTTGGCAAATAACAGACTGGGCATTTTCGTCCGCACATAACGCAGTATCCCTAATTTTATCTGGGATGTCAGGTTCACGTGAAAAGCCGAGGGACTTCATTGAGCGGCATCAAAATTCTCTCTTAAAAGCAGCCTGGAAAGAGGGAAACTGTTGAAAGACATTGTCTGTGTGAGGAGGTGTGTGTGTACGTGTGTGTGTATGCACTTATTTATATATGATGCACATATTTTATATGTTTGTGTGTGTACATATGTATGTACGTATATGTGTGTATCTCCATGCACTGACAAATACTCTCTTCTCGACCAAATTCTCATCAGGCCCATCTGAACTCTCTTCTAAACTAGACCCTGATTTTTGGGCTTCTGGGTTTATCTCTGTATTGTCCAGTTTTAGCAAGAATTTTGCTAAGTCCCTTCAGCCAGCATTCCCCACTCTGGATGATGTCTGATCACCCTCCATGTCTGATCAAGCTCCTCCTCCCCCACCATCCCCAGGAGCTGGCTGGTCACCCTGGCCTGTCTTCAGCCACAATCCTATTAGGTCAGTTTGGCCAGAACCCTTGCCCACCGATGTGTCCTCTTAGTAATGTTCTGGCCACTGGCCCCACCTGGTCCTCCAGGGTCCCCGGCTATAAATTCCCACTCTCCTCATTGTATTCGGCACTGAGCCCAGTTCTATATACTGAGGTCTCTTTTCCTCTATTGCGATAGTTTTTCTTTTTTTTTCCTCTTCCTGAATAAAATCTGTATTTACTGCTTCACTGCTTAGTTCTGGTTTTCTTTAACACCGTGAAGCAGTTGTTTTGAGCGTTAACAGTAGGAGGGAAAGTAAATGCAAGCTCCATGATTTGTTCAATGATGTGTCTCCAGAAACTACAGCAAAGCCTGATTCACGGCAGAGATGCCGTGAACGTTCGTAGGAAAACGTGTAGAAATGTTTAGTAAAGCTGGTCCCAAGGCTTTGGCGATGGGAGCTTTTACGAGTGGAAGACTGTGGATGAACTGCGACTCAACTCGAGAGATCTCTCCCAGCGTCATCCAGAGTCTGCTTAGATCCAATTTTGCTTTCCTCCTGCTGGGAATTCTGAGCGTGGATTGTATGGACTGGGCTTCTCAACCCTGGCTGCATGTTCTAATCACCAGAGGGGTTTTGAAAAAATCTCAGTAGTCATACTGTACATTAGCCCTTTAACTCAGAATCTCGGGGCAGGGTGGGGTGGCGGGGTCAACCATCGGGCTTTTGGGAAGCTCGCCAGGTGATTCCAACCTGTGCCTGAAAGTGAGAACAAGTTATCTTAGTTTTCCAAGTGAGTGGCAGCCGAAAGAGCCTTTACTGAGTCGGAAACTCTAAGGGGAACGGGGGACAGGGATCTGTGTTTTAACAAGTGCTCAAGGTAATTATGGTACTCACTAAAGTTTGCAAGCCACTGATCTAGAAGAGATTGTGATTCGGGGGTCTAGAGTGGGCCCGAGACTCTGCATTTCTAACAGTCTCCGGCGGAAGGCAGATGCTGCTGCTCTGAGAACCACCACTAAGGCCACAGTCACCCTTCCTTCGCTTTTCTTCCGAAGCTCTCCCGGGGCCTGAGCGACATTCAGCCACACAGAACCCAGCTGGCAAGGGACAGAAAAGCCTCCGAGAAGAATTTCGGTAAAGTCTTCCCACAGGAGCATGAGGAGAAAGATCCCCAGAGGGTGTAAGGAGAGGCCCCCTGCTAACAACAGGACAAAGACTTTTTGTTACGTGTTGGATACATAACATTCATAATAACCCTAGAAGACGTTAATGATGATGTTCGTTATCAAGTAGCACGTTTCTAATAAAATAAGTGCTAAAGTATTTAAAGTAAGTACTAAAGTATACCAATATTATATAGTATTTTAATACTTCAATATTAAAATGATGTGGATCCTAGAGAAACCTTGAATAAACTTTGCAAAAATTTTATTTTTCCTTTTAATCTGTTGGAACTTTGAGGCTCAGAAATGCCAACTCTGCTGAATATTATTGTCTAATGAGGTTTCCTAAATGGTCCCCAAATCTGTAGAAGTTTTGAGAACTGCTACGCTAGCTCAAGACATTTTGTCAGACTATATAGCAACCAATTTGAAAATGTTTTTAAATATCGTAATATCTTGGTGAAATTTTGTCAATAACTTCTTTATATGAAAAAAACATAAACAACATTTTATATACGCTTTAAGGTTGATACTGTTTGGAAATGTTTTAAAACCTTCGTGGTCCAACATGGTAGCTGCCAGACACGTGGGCCTACTGTGCACTTGAAATGGACACTGGATTTAAACACAAATTTAACATAATTAATTTGAATTAAGTTGAATTTAAATAGGCAAATGGGACTAGTGGCTTCCTAACCATATTGCATAGTTGGATAAGCTTTTCTGCAGTTTACAATAAATAATTCAGGAGTGTTACATTCCATCCTGATGGCCTACGACATACTAAGTGTGTAAGAATGGTTCTCTGGCTAAACTAAGAAGTCTGTTTTTAGCATCAATTGGACAAAAGCAGTAATCTTTCGGGAGCTGTTTCCACTCTTGTGTTTATGTTTTGTTCCATTATGTGATTTCATTCAGCACCTCTTAGCCAGTTAGGGATACAAAAAGCTGCACCTCGAGCCTCTTGCACAATCTATAGCATGGTTTATTACTACCTATGTCATCGGATTAATAATAATATAAACACAGTTCAACACACGTAGACTCTCATCCACTTTACTGTTACGGAAGCTCAATTCTACCTTAAAAGTATGTTAACTCTATGAAAAACTGAAAATTTGATTTTAGAGTAGAATTCCAAGCAAAACAAAAAAATGACTACTATATGCTTCTCTAAAAATATTTGGGAATGTGTGTGTAGAAGCACTGAGAGTTGAAATATACACATATATTTTATTGATGATGAGACTGTTAAAAGAAAAATAATAATACAAAAATTTTTAGGTCTATTGGGAGACTATTTATTATGCTCCAATACTGTCCTGGCTGACAGTAGGGGCTACCGACAGGGACAATTCCT
>NW_006438869.1:1801894-1850392 GCF_000325575.1 Pteropus alecto
ATTCAAAAGGCTACTTTGTTGTCTTTCCTACCCCGACAGAATGGGGGGACCCAGATACATGAAATTGACAAGGAAACAGGACACTATTGGCTAGATGTTCCGATTGAAGTGCTTCGAGCTGGTAGAGTTTGGTGTACATTGTATATCATTCTTTTCTTGCTTCCCATTATGGAAAATTCACCAAGAGAAAAATGAAACATTACTTTCAATTTTTATGGACATTTAGATTACAGCTCAAGTAAAAAAAAAAAATTTGCAGAAGTTTTTTAATAGGATATGAGCAATACCCATAACTCAACAAATCTCTTATAAATTAAATATTTCATCTGTGTTATAGTTTACATATGTTTCAGATGGATCAGAGTTAGGATATCCTACAGTTGTGATTTTTTATATATGTTTGCATGTGTTTACACACGCACAGTTGGTATACTGAGGCCTCCTGAGGTGTAACTGTGGAGTGCATTTATACCTACTTTATGGAAGTGTTTAAAGAGGGGACGTAGTTTCAAAGTTTGGTGGAAATAACGTTGAAATGAGAATTTAGGCAATGCATACATTATTCTCACTAACAGTACTGGAGTTCCATGCATTAATATGCGCATTAAGTCAATAAACCATTAACGAGAGCCTTTTATATTCCATGAAAAATGAGGAGTTTGTGAAGGTCTCCCCACAATCCGTATCCATGGAGTATTTTACCTCGACATGACCTTGAAGGCCTGTCATTGTTTTTGTTCGTACAGAAAGCTATCTGACTCACTTTTCCAGAAGTTTGAGCCCCTGAAAATAAGACGCTCTTGGAATGGAATGTGGCATCAGCCTCAGTGCAGAGCTAAGTTGTTTCCAGACCCCTTCACAATATCTCTTCTGTAACAGGGGTAGGGATGGCACAGGGGGGCCGGGGTCGAGATGGCACAGGGGGACAGGGGAAAAATTCCTTGAGCTTGGAAACGTACGGAATCCTCACTCTTTGGGAATTTGGCAGTGCAAAAATCCCAGAGAAAAACCCACTGCATACAGCCAGTTAAGAGAGGTGACAGCCTGGACTTTAAGGAATCTCAACCTCAAATCATGAGTGTCACTGAGCAAAACATTTCAGAGAGCAGGTCCTCGATTTATGAGCAGTACTTGTGAAGATGCGCTGAGACCTGACAAGTGTCCTGTAATTGTCAGCGAGGCTCCTAACTGTGGGTCGAAAGGGATATTTACTCAGAGTGCTGAGCAGCCAGGCCCACGGCGTCAGGAATGGGGACCTGGAGTCCCCGTGGGTTCCCAGAGAGGGGCTTAGTGATGGGGTAAGCAGTTTGTCCCCATCAACCGTATTCATCGCGTGTCATTTTCTGGGATGACCATGAGTCCGGGGAACCTAATAAATCATGGTGTCTCCTCTTTGCAGATGGTCCTGGTTTACACATAGCTCCTGTGCAAAAACAATGTCATGAGAGGCAAAGCTGGCCAGCACGGGTTATAGGAAAGCAGAAGCAACAGGGCCGGGGCCACGGAACAGCCACAAGACACCAGCATGGCGCAGGACTGGGTGAGGAACGAGCTGGGCTGGTCTTTGAGGGGAGGCCAAAGCAGAGAGTATTAAGTGGTGACTGGACTGAGAGAGAATAAAAGCAATGATTAAAAACTGCTCTTTCCATAAATAACGAAGCCTGAATAGCTTTTAAATACTAAAAAATAGGACATGGCTTTAGGATGATAGCTTTCAAAAAAAAAAGTCTAAATAAGAACTATTTGGTAACATGATTTAGTAATATTAGCTACGTGCTACCGATTAAAATATCTAAGCATTTTTGGGACTTTCCCAGGCTCTGTTTGCAAAGAGCGTTAGGCTTACAGGTGAATCTGGACAATTACTGTCTGTCGCACGCTGGAAACGAGTAATCACCAAGTCCATCATGTAAATAGTCTTACTTAGGTATTATATGAAATGCTCCTATAATATAATGCACTTAAAAAGAATCTACATCCCCAACGAAGTTTTGTGCCCATGAACTTACTCCGCGGGATAAAATAAATGTGCTTGAACACTACCAGCATTGGTCCCCAAATGTTTATAACTCCTCTTCTGAAATTGTCTTCAGAAGGAACGCTACTCTTTAAAATAATTCCCAAAGTAGAAAATCCCAGTTTGATTTTGGAAACAGCCAGATAAAGTCAAGCGCCTCGTCTAGCGATGCCATTGAAGAACGCCGGTTTGGGTCAAAACTAGTCTAAAACAAAGTACGGAGATCGCACCTGTGTGCAGTTCACACACTGTCTCTTGAGTCATCATGGCCGAGATGAGGAAAAAAAGGGCTGGGTTTACCTGGTGGTGACATCGCACTAACATTTAGAGGTCGTGCTCCGAGCAAAGTCAACTCAAGGAACTGAAAAACCAAGGCGCTTGGAAGGTTCCTCCCTCAGATGAGAACATCTGAATTCAAAGGACCATGAGAGCTGTAATCTTGGAGATAATAACGGAGACCACCTCGCTGTCTTCTCTTTGCATGAGGGTCCCGATATTATGAAGGAGGGGGAGGAAGGAGGAGAGAGCGGGAGGAGGGGAGGGGAGGAGAGGAGAGAGGGAGGAGGGGAGAGAAGGAGCATCCCTTCTCACAAACCACAGCATCCCTGTCGGTGCAGCTAGAGGAGGTGGTACTGGGCCCTTCTTCCCATGGCCGAGAAGCCACTACTACAAAGTGGGTGGTGTAGATTTTTGCATCCTGGGTACCAGTTTTTTCTTCCCTCTGATCTCTCTTTAATAGAAGTACAATTAGGGTCATTATCAACGAATACTCTGAAAGTATTTCATATGCCATTCATAGGGTCTACCAGTGTCAAGAAAATAGAGAAGAAAAAATAAAACAGTGACATAAGTGTCTTACATAAAGTTATCTTAAAAATATATAAGGAGGGATTTCTCGACGGCAATGCCTTCTAAAAGACATGAGCTTTGGCAAAAGTGCACTACATAAAACTTTTATTTCAGCAAGAGGCTCATTTAATATGACTTCAATAACCCAGATATTTGCTCAGACGAGGAAATGTTATAGAAAATGCATACGCATCTGCCCTGCCATGAGAAATGTTTCAATTATTGAAGCCAGATTAAATATATTCATACTGGAAACAGAAAATGGAGGGAGAAGATTTTAAAGCAGAATATGAGAAAGAAGTTCCGATAGGTAGTCATCTGAAACTCTCTTAAAAACAGATAAAGTGCCAGTTTCCCACAAATATGCCAAGGAAAGTACACAAAATGGCTGCATGATATATATTTTACACTAAACATATCTCTGCGATTTTGTGTTTCCCAAGTTCATTAGTGACTTTTCTCCTGACAAGTAAACACCTTCTCTCATAATTAAGCAAACCGGAGTGATGTCACACTAGCTGTCTGTATAACTTTTATCATTCAACCATCAATAATCAGGCTTTTATTGGGGATCTGGCCCTTCTTTGCGGGTCTCTGTGTCCGCCAGGCCACCACCCGCAGAGCTCTCCACCCCCTTGACCTTCACATCTGCCAGACGTGAGAGTGCACCCATCAGTGATGTTCCAAACTCAACCAACGCATCAGCCACTGGCAGAAGTGAGCAGACAGTATATTGATAATTATGATATAGCATAAATGAGGACTTTTAAGACACAAAAGTCAGTGCAACATTAAATAGGCCAGATCAAAAGGAAACGGAAATCTTGCTTCTCAAAAAGCTCATTGCTTTTCCAGAGTCTCCGCCATTGTTCAGTTTTATTGTATAGAACTATCAGACAATTCTTAATTTCCCTAGGGCTGGGAATGTGCGTGCTCACTCCAGTTCTGCTGGAGGACACGAAAGTGGCTTCAAAACCTTTAGGCTTCTGTACTACTTTGCCAATCCTCTCTCTACAGATGTATGCTTTCATATTTCTCGCACGTTTTGTTTCTTTGAGCGATGAAATGCTTGGTGAGACTCCTCTATGTCTGGACGTAGAAACAACCAACATTTTTAGAGCGACTCCTCTGTGCCAGAAGTTTTATATTCAGCGTTTCATATAATCCATAGGAAACTGTGTGTGAGTGGAAGCAGACCCAGCCTGGAGGGCAGCCAACTTCTTTAACATCTCACCACCCACAGCCTTTGCAGCGAGTTTATAAAGAATCAGGCTGGGGCTGGAGGAACTGGATGAACATTTGCTGAACCCTCGGCCGGTTACTTGGGACACAAAGATTAATTTTGTAGGTTTCCACTCCAATCTGATGCAAAGAAACAGATTTATATGCAACTGACTGTAGGGTATTATTATCTGTGATATGACAGGATGATGCTTTCAACACATACATTAGGCCACGTTGTACCTCCGCTCAAAGTTCTCTCCCGGCTCCTCATCTCACCCCAGTAAAAGACAAGGTCATCACAATGACTGACCGCATCTCCCACCTCGTCACAACTCCTACCACCTGCTCTAACCACTTCGACCTCCTTGCTGTTCCTTCGATATTTCAGGCCACCTCATCCGAGAGACACACGTTTGCTGTCCCTCCAGCATCCGTACAGCTGCCTCCCTCTTCTCCTTCATGTCTTTGTCCAAATGTCACCTTCCCCGCAAGGCCCCATATGCCACACCCCATCCTGTACTTTGGATCCCGCTTATCCTATTCTGCATTCATTTCCTCCTCATAGAAATCATCACCTTCCAACAAACTTTGCAAGAGTTCCCACTGCTGCTGCTAGAATGTAAGTCCCTTGAGGATGGGAATTGTGTCTGTTTTCTTTCCTACTCCATCCCAAGCTGATACTTGAGCTCACGGCACACAGTAGGCACACAATAAACATCGTGAGTGCATTAAGGAATAACCCAGAGGTACACAAGAGGAACTGGAAGAGCAGCTCTGTTTGGACTGTAGCACCTCACAAGAGCCACGTGAAGGCCAAGTTGATTTGGAGGAGGAAGGAAGGGATGTTGGGGTAACTACACGCCCTGTTTAAAGGCTGGGGAGGGATCCTGCCGGGCAGTGGAGCAGAGTGCTGGGGGCAAGGAAATCGACTCATATTACTTCCCAGGAAGGCCTTGGGGTCCCACGGGGAAGGTCTTACACTGTCTCCTCCAGTCCGGCCCCATGCCCTAGAGTCTGAGGAGAATGACTTTCAAGAATATTAGTCGAGAAACACCAGAGAACTAATAATAGTTCATGACAACTTTTGGACCCGTAGTTTTACTCAGACCGATGCGATGGGGCAATGCAGGTTCTGCGTGTATCACCAGGGCCCGGTGTGGAGCCTGGTGGTGACCGCTCAAACATTCTACTGAATAAACTAGACTTCTTAAAAATTGAAATTAGAGTCTTTAAACATTTATGACACTGGTAGAAACTGCATTCCAATGTGATTCGTGGGCGAGATAGAAAATCACTTGCTTTGCTTTAGAATTTCACATTTTATACCAAACAGGAAACATTTTCTGTTCATTGATTATTGACCTTATTAACTTGGTGGCATTTGTCAGTCATAATTTGAACTCTACTAGCCCTTTTTGGTACTTTATGAGTATAGGATATTCTAAAACTTAATCTAGCCTAGGAGGAATGAGCTTCGCTACCATTCAGAATATTGAAAAGAAATGAGTCATGGGACTCTGAGAAATCACTGGAATGGAGTTTTTTCCAAGAAAATCTGAACAAAGGAGATATTATTGGAATGGTGTGTGGCCTCCCTACTTTCAAGGTACAATGACAAATACTGAGTAAAAATACTCATTTGACATTATTTTAAAGACATAAGGGCCTGTGGGGTGCTCAGTAAAATATGCCTTTCATACCACATCAGGCCAAAGGTTAAAAGTGAATCGTGGTTCTGATATCTGCCCATTAGCTAAACTAAATGGGATCAGACAGTCTCCAAGAGCCTCGCTCCTGTTAGTGGATGGGAACGACTTCCTGGTTTGAGTATTCAGACCTTATTCAGCCCACTGGCCAGGTGAGTGAGCACCACGCCAGCAGCCTCTGCCTCCAACTTACCACCTTGACCATGCACATGTGTAGATGACTTCAAATGGTAACGCTGATGACCGCAAATACAGTGTTCTGATATCTGTACAATGTAGTTACACTTTCTGATTAACCTTCAAAGCAGACTTTGAACGTGAAGCCCAGTCTTGTCATTTTAGAGCTTCTACTATTTCACTCTCAGGGCAGTTAGTGGACAGATTGGACCCCAACAAATGGGACTCCAACAAACCGGCAGTAGATACGCCGCCACATTGTTTGTCCACATTTACACACCTCTGCCCAGGTTCTAGCTGTAGACTGATTTAATTAAAATGGTCAATATGTAGACTGAAACCTATGAAGTGCTATCGCTTGGAGGGATTAGATTTGAATTCAGTCAAGATTCTGTTCCCGTTCCTACTGCTGCTGCTTTAAAACAATGGTGTGTGACGACGTCTCTAAACGTGATGAGCTTGAGTCTTCACGTCTTTAAAGTATAGATCACAATCCAGCCCTGTTGTGGGGATTGCGTGAGAGGATGCATGCAAAACAGATTACTTCTGGGTGCTCAATAAATGGCAACTATTCATTTTATAAGAAGCTTTGATTTAACAGCTGGTTATTAATAGCGATGTGTGAACGGGCTTACAAGGTGCTCAAAGGTAAGTTGATAAGTTAATTGACTTTTCATTTTACATGAATATTTCCATTTTCCAGATGCTCAGCTCTGGGCATACTGTGTTTTTTTGTTTGTTTGTTTTGTTTTGTTTTTTAGTTGACTCAGTTTTCAGCTCCAACGACAGGGGTCTTAGATATTTATGAGAAAAAGCCAAGCAAAGGTAATAAGAGTTCAAGAAAAAAATAAAAGAAGGTAGAAGTTTATTGTTATCCACACCGCGTGTCTTAGAAGTTCCAGGAAATTGGTGAAAGCTAAACTCATAGCTTTCATAGGTTAATCTGAGTGTAAAATGTGCCTTATTACTGAGGGTGGCCTCTTAGACCTGGAAGTATGGCTGGATATGGGGTAAAAATAAAGGGCTGCAGCCTACTTGTTTGCTTCCATAGAATTTATATATATAGAGTCTGTACATATAACCCAGAGAAAAAAATCATATGGTTTCTTTCCATTTCATCTTTCAATAAAATAAAATTACATTTTAAAAATTCTAATAGTTTCTATGCTAATAACATCTCTTAATATTTCAAACAGCATATGTTTATATGTAATAAAATATAATGACTGTTTTTTGTATATGATAAATAAACATATATTTGTATATATAAAGTAATTTTTCTAGTAGATGAAAACGCATATTTACACATTTTCTCATGTACCCTGTCAAATTTCTGGAAGGGGGTAGCACAGGCCAGTACTTTTAAAAAGCAATGATTTGGGAGCTGAGAAATGTCCTGTGCCAGAGCTGGCCGCTGTGTCCCTCCCATGAACCTCGACTCGATGGCGTCAAGTTCCTCCCTCCCCTCTCTAGCACCGCAGACGGCCGTTTCTCCACCCGAATGGAGGCACCGCCTGAGCTCTGGCCGTGCACCGAGCCACCGCGGGGGCCAGGCCCTTCTTCTCAGTGGAACCTTGTATTTATCACACCCTTTTACCCTACAGCTTGGCGTCACAAGGTACAAGTTACAAAGCCACCGATGGACGAGGGTGTTGCTTGAAGAAAGCGGTCATATTTTCAATATATTGCTGGGACAATAATTTAATAACTGAAATGCACTGAGACTTCTCGGCTTTTGCTTCATTTATATCCACATCACCTAGAGTAGGTACCTCATGGTGACTACACTATGCCATTCTAACACAGTCTTCCCTCCTGTCTGTCTGTAGATATCTCTTCGGAGCCATGTGGATGGCTAGGGGCTGCTGATTAAGATGAAAATGGCCATACCCTCAAGTAGCTTTTAGTTTAGTTGGAAAGACACATGGATGAATATTAACAATTAATTGGTGACGAGGATGGGTTTGCTTGTTATAGGAGCTGGTGGTGGGTAGCGTGGCAGGGGTTTTACCCAATAAAGGCAGAAAGGACAAAAGGAAACACATTAGCTGAAGGGGTTGCATTTGGGGCTGTAGGATCTTCATTCCAGGAGCTTTTAAAAGCACAGAGATTAAAAGGGACCGATACCACTGAAAACAAGGTTAAAATAGCTTAAAAAAGATAGCCCTCTGATAAAGTAATTCTGGAAGGTTGACTGAATATAGCTTGAACCATAAAATTATCAAAACCAAAATACTGTCTGTCTGTCTGTCTACCTTTTTACATACCTTGATATCACAACATTTACATATTTTGTGGAAGAAAAATTCAGATTAGTGGCCACTTCTAATGTCTATTAACCTGTAGCTGGTTTGAATGGCAGCTGATTAATCTGGGCAGTGAAATGATAAGAACTAGTGTATACCTTAAAGAAACTACTAAGGGCACATTTCAAAATCAACCTCGATGAGGTGTAACTATTCCTAAACTAATCCCAATTACCTTCAAATAGTTCTACATACTTGATTATGCATTTACATTATATTCCTTTGTATGATTAATCCCAAAGAATAATTTCATGCTTTTTTTAGGAGGAAAAAATTGTTCCAGGTGCATGCACAAAATCAGAACGCATGCCATATTTACACCTCATATAGACACAGAAATACTGACAATACACAGTCACACAGATAAATATGTACAATATAAATACAGCATGAGCAACACACAGATATCCCTAAAGAAAACCTGTTTACGATTCAGTGTTACTCTATAACAGTATTTTATTATTCATTCCCTTCACTCACACCACCCAAGGCGTCATTCCTAAGTTGTGGGACATGCCCCAGAAAGGCGGGAGGGCTCACTACGCCACCTCACAGCCCTGCTCCCCGCCTGTTCCTCTGGAGCCCGTGGACCAAGACAGCTGGGGGCCCCATTCCCACACATACCTGGCTGAAACTCTGGCTGGCACCTCGGGCTTGTGTGCTGCGGGCGGGGAGCTGCGATGGGGCTGTCTCACTCAGGGCCAGGGTCTGGTTGCTATGGTAGCTCGCCGGATACTGGAAGGACCCTTCAGGTTTGGAATTGAGCTGAAGTGCACTCTGGGAGAGCAGACTGGGCCCTGCATTGAAAGTCATTTAGAGCGGTAAGTGACAGCCTCAGCGAAGCAGAAATGACATGTATTATTTATCGAGAGTGGCCTAGAATTATCACATGCACATGATTCCAGCCATCTATGCTTTGAATTCTGTGAACTAAAATGACCATATAATTTGACTCTAGCTCTTAAATGAGATTTTTTTTTTTTGAGGTTTAGAAGTTCTCAAAAGAGTAGATTTTTCAAATGATCTCACCCTGACCTACATAGAGACATTTCTTATGAGACAAATTAGTTAATCACGTAGTTATTTTTGGCTCAGACAATATCGGAAACATTTGAAATAATTTAAAAGTCTACCTTTTGCTGCATGGTAATTGCGTTCATATAATTGTATCTCCTACTTAATTATTAGGATGCTAAAACACTTGAAACCTTCCAGTCAGTGACATATTCTACTGTAGAAACAGTGATGTAATATCTCAATGCCTGAAGGGCTGACAGTATTTAAAATATTAATAGCTCTTCCTACAATGTAGCATTCACCGTGATCTCACACGATCTCTGATGGCCAGTGACCTCTGCCTCCACGGGGGTTCACAGGAGAACAAAGAGCGAGGGCACCGTGTTAAAATCGGTGCCACCGCCCGGGCTGATAGCACAGGTGACTCGGAAGCGAGACCAGGTTCCTGGCCTTATCGTTTAATTATACGCTGCAAAAGACATTGCTTTATTTTTCTCATATTCCATGCGGATGGGGCCCTTGGAAGAGTTTCTCGTTTTCCTTTTAAGGAAACTGTCTTTAATCACATTTCATACGCACTTTGGAAATGAGGAGCGGCGGGGAAGCGTGTAAATGCATTCGCCATTTTCCATCGTGTGTGCTGAGAAGGGACGGGGGGTACGTGGGGTGAGTTGTGGGGAGTAAGACGGGGCAACGCAGGTCTCTCTTGTTATCTTAACCACAGCACAGAATTAGTTCTTTGCTGATGGAAGGTCAGGATATACACAGAGACGATGACATAATCATTATCCCATCCCCAAGCTCCCTCGGCTGTTTTAAACAATAGTATCATTTCTAATAACTGCAATGAAATCTCAAGCTCCTTACTTCTTTCCTTTTAAGAACAGAACATGGCTTTATATTTCAAAGGAGACTTGCAGAGTTAATGTGACATAAGCCTTATTTTACATAAAAATAACAGGTCTTCTTTTAAAAAGCATCGGTGGTTTCACATGTTTTTTGCCACTCAAGACTTCCCCCTCCCCTCTGACGCCTGATGGAACTTCTAAACAATGAGAAAATACTTTTTCATCGTTGGATATTGAATAATAAGCCAATTAACTAATAAGGATAAGACTTGGTATTTTGGAATCTCTGCAGATTCTGGAAAAAAAGTCAAGCAAGGAAATAAAAACAGTTCTGTTTTCACCCAGCCTCGATTTCATCGCCAAGGACATAACAAAAGTACAGCTGTAATCTTTTTTCTTTTCATTTAGAAAATAGGGTCCCAAACAGTATATATCAGCTGGTGACGTTTGCAATGGCCTGCAAAACATCATTTAATCCATATTGATGGTATTACAGGTCTAATCACCACATATACGTCGTCTCTATGGGGAATGCATATTCCGCGTGTTTCGTTCTGGATGTCGGCGACGTGCTGTCCCACCGCTGCTTTGTAAACTGCCAGGTACAGAGACAGAGTGAAGGTGGGGGGGGTCCCTGAGGCCCAGGGGATGGGCAGGCTGAGACGTGGGAGAGCCTCTGGAAGGGAAGGGGGCGCTGCTGACGAGGGCAGGGGCACATGGAGACTAATTGCAAGGAGGAGGAGAAAGAGGTAGGTACGGGGAGAACAGTGACCAATTATGGCCGAGGGTTTTCCCGTTGGACCCGCCCTCCTAAGGTCTCTACCGACGTATCACCTAGCAAGGACAATACCGCAGGACAACAGCCAAAAGACTGCATGCATTTTAGCATGATTTTTCCATTGCTTGCTAGGTTTCAAATCGACAGCATTTATATTCATTCCAGTCTTAGAAAGATACATGAGAAGATGAAAAAGGTTAAAGTTATAGAACCATTCTTAATTACTCATATTAGGAGTAAAATGTATATATCACTAACACTTGATTAGCTTTACAAACGTTACTGCGTGTTGAGGTAGAAGATACTAATTTCCAGAGATTTCAAAAGCATTTATAGTTTTGGGCTTTAACTCATGATTTTTTCTTTTTTTCCCAAAATGTATGACTTTCCATCAAGTCTTGCTTGGGCTGGTGGTAAAATTAGGCCGCGGTCCTGAGGATGTGAAGTGTATCTGCTGGGTAATGGGGGCCACAGGATTTCTGGGGTGACAGGGAGGAGAGGAAGGGTCTGAGACGTGAAATTCCCACTGCTCCAGAAGCAGTTCAGCCACGTGGAACAGTAGATGATAATGTCCTCTTAGGTCACAGAAAGCAGAAGACACACTTCGGTACGTATTCTTCCAATACATTGACCAAAGAAAGGGTCACAGGGATTTCTTTGATCATTTTGAAACTTCCCTGTCATAGGACAAGCTGAGCTCAGGTATCTACTCAAAGTGACTCAGCCCTGGAGGCCAGGAAGAGGAGGTGAACCCATTTTCTGATAAATTGACAAAACTCAAGAGAGCATATATTGTCAATCTGATCAAGACACAGTAGTCCCAATCGGACAGGGGGCAGAAATTCCAAGAGAACTACAGAACCGAGGGACATAGATCCTAGAAAGACACTTGGAACAAAGCCTCTTGAATGCGATACCAATATCTCAATATGTTTTCCAATATATGAATTGACTAGAGGTGACATAGGAAAAAAGCGCCCTTGTGCCTTCTTCCCTATTCTTAGATGCATAAACAGAAGCATGGAGAGGTTAAGAGGTCATCCAAGTGTCGTGTCCTTGGTGGAATAAAGATGAGACTTAGATCCTCATCCTCCATCTCCAAGTCCAGGAGTGGATGTCTTTTAATATCAAAGCACCTGCTAGGTCATATACACAAATCAACGTTTATAGTTGAAAAATTCTTCCCTAAATGGAAGTCAATTTGCCTGCAGGAGAAATCTTCACGTGTCAGACTGTGGCACCTCCCCAACAACCGCTGCTGAGAGACCCCCGGTGTTGGCTAGGGGAAGCCTGCCATCCATCGCCAGTGGGACAGAGATCAACCCTAGCAGATGGAAAGGCTGCCATGTTAATTTTCTGTGCGAAAATTCAGACTCACTTGTGGGCCGTATTAACACATTCACTACAACATCTAGACAGTTTCTTCTTAAATGAACCAGGCATTTTAGAGTTTTCAGGATCATGTACACTCACTTTGTTTGCACAGGTTTAAAGAGACTTCATCTAGAATTGCTGATTCTTGCCTACTTCAGCTGAACGCCAGTCTCAGTAATGAAGTAAACCTTCATTAAAATTACATACTTTGCAACAGAAAAGGCCAGTGGCTGTTTCATTATTTTGTTTATTTTGTTCTTTAGATTTTAAGTAAGATAATATGGCTTTTTGTCTTTCTCTGTAAAGTACAGCGCAGGGCATATAGTCGCTAATATTATAATAACTATGTATCGTGCCAGGTAGGTACTAGACTAATTGGGGGATCACTTTATAAATTATATAAATTTCTAACCACTATGCTGTACACCTGAAACTAATATAAAATAATATTGAATGTCAACGGCAATTAAAAAAAAAAAAAAAGTCAATGGCCGACCATGTAGCATCCATAAGTCATTAGGTCACAATCGTGCACATGGACTGGGTAGGTGTGTGCTGGAAAAAAATCCAGGGCTCCGATTCAGCAGTCCTGGGCCCTAGTCCACCTTTGGTTGATGAAAGCACTAGCCACGACGATGACGATGAACAGCAGCCTACCTCTCCTGGGCACTGACTAAGTTCTAGGGATCGCCCGGGGCACTTTCCATCTATGATCTCATTACATCTTCACAAGACTCCGGTGAGGAAGGGACTATCGTCCCCGTTTGTGTCGACAGAACTGAAGGTCCCACTACCCGAGACCACACAGTCGGTGGTGGGCCTGGGTGCTCGCTCGCAAGGCGGTCTGGCTTCAGCGCGCATGTTCTCAACCACACTTCATTATTCTGTCTATAAATTTTAATCTCTGCAAATTTGAGCACCTAATGAGATAATGGATGTGCAAGTGCTTGGAAAAATATAAACTGGTGTACAAATGTCAGTTATTAGTATTATTATCTAATTATCTAATTACAGAGCCACATGGTCTGATAATAATAATAAAACCTTGATTGGAATGTGTTTGTCTTGAAAACCTTATTACAGTACTGCCCCATATATCACTTAGCATTTTCTTCCAACACCCGTGAGCTCCCATTTTGCAAATGAGACATCCAAGGCATAGATTACCACAGTGGCCTGCTTTAAATCCAAAACAAAACCAAACAAAACTGAGTGTTAGGGTGAAGAGATAAGAACGAAAAAAGTTATTTTTCTCTGTTCTCTTAGCCTGAAATTCCTTTCTCTGTCAACCTCAAAACTCTTTCTTAAACGTATAAAGTGTTGTTTAAATGTCACCTCCTCCATGCAGCCTTCCTTGGTGCCTGATTGCCCAGGGAAAATTAACCCTCCCCCCGCCATGCCCCCTAACCCTCCAAACAGACCAGACTCTGAAGAATTTTAAGTGTTTAACAGAGGGACTGTGCAGTATTACACATCTAGAAGGAGGGGGCAGGCTAAGAGCAGAGATTCTGAACACTGTGGTGAAGGCAGCAAGACGGTGTGTTGAGATACTGGAGAGAGTAGAATCCTGCTTTTCCACAGTGTAGACAGGAAACCTGCAATAACTGAAGAGACTTTAACTGGGATGGTGGCTGACCTGGGAAGGGAAAGAAAGGCGCCCATTTAAGAGCCATTTTGAAAGAAAAGCTCCTGGGGACTTAGTGACGAAGTAGACAGGAAGGGCAGGAAAGCCAAAAATGGCTGGACACCCTTTACCTGATCGCTGGGGGGATAATCCCGCTGCCGACACCCCCAAGGGTGCCTGGGAGTGTCCACCACCCAGAAACCGAGCAAACAGCACCACTCTGCCTACTCAGCTAGCTGCACACTGCTGTCTCTACAAGTTTTCAGGTGATTTACTGGGAGTTGCTGATTCTGGTCTGTTTTAGTTGAACACCTGTCCCAGAACATGAGTAAACAAGTACTCACTAAGTGAGTGTGGAAAAGTAGAAACTCCCACCATTTGATTTTGCTCTAAGAATGTACTCTCATTAAAAATAAAATAATAGCTAACCTCCAAATCATTCTGAACCTTCCGTCAAGATCAGATAGCGGGAGAGTGGAGATGAATGTCAATTCTGTCCGTCACAGATGTGTATAAATCTTGTCGGCATTATTTTTCATGGTCTCCATAAATATGTCATTTTGAAAGAATCAGCTTAACCCTAAAATAAGTAAACACATTCCCAAGAAAAAGATGGGCAGGAAGTGTGTGTATGTGTTGTGGACTCTGTGTTTTGGGGAAGGGCAAGCTTAATTTTTAAATTACAGGTTGGAGGATGTGGTGGGAATTTATGTAGTTAGAAAGGGACTCTGGGCTTGATTTTAATACCAGCTGTAAGCATCGCCTGGCAAACTTAACCTTTCTAGGTCATAAATAATTTCCAAGATTACGGTTTGATTGTATGTAAATGAAATCTCAGGACAGGGATGTAGTTATCGAGGTCATCATTAGTGGAACCTGAAGCCACAAGAACAAAATAAGGGCTCTAAGAGGTAACTAAGTTATCAATTTAATTCCAAAGGATTATAGAGGAAAGTGTTATTAACAAGAATGTACTAGAATACATAGCTGCTAGAACTAGGCAATGTCTCAACTAGGTGCTCCGTGAATGTTTGGTGATGCTGTTGAATCAGGAATGATAAACACACAAACTTAAGAGAGACACATTCAGCACAGCAGCAGCTTCATTTAGATTGACATTTGTTAGGAAGTTTAGGAACATTCTTTACTTATTTTAGGGTTCAAATGACTCTTTCAAAATGATATTATATCTTATATTTCTGGGGACCATGAAAAATAATGCCAACAAGATTTATATATATCCGTAACGGACAGAATTGACATTCAGCTGCTATCTGATCTTAGCGGAAGGTTAAGAATGATTTGGAGGTTAACTATTACTTTATTTTAAATGAGAGTAAATTCTTAGAGCAAAATCAAATAAAAGAAAGAGGTAGTGAAAATTATATATAAATACAAAAGGGCTGTTATAAATTACAAAATCAATGAGAAAACTGCCAATTATTTGTAAGATTATCAAACCGATTTAAATCAACCTCAAAGTACTTTAGTCATATCTAACCATAAGTTGACTTTAGAGAGTAAAAATATTGACTTTTGTTTAAACTGCCCTACTAATCAGTTTCATTTATAGCAGTAGTTTCTATTTTATGGTTTCTAGATAAATTCGTCAATTTACAAACTTACTTGGAATAGAAAGTAGCCCGTGGTAATAAACGAGTTATTTTCTCCCAATCTTTATTAGTAACTTAAAAAGCTCATACGTAACAGTTCTGCTGAGGATCCCCTGAAAATGATGGGTCATCCTGTCTATCATTTGTAACATTAACTGATGGAAAAAGCTTGAGATGCAAGAAGCTTAGAGTGCTGTGGCTGTTCCATGGGCAGGTGTGTTTTTAAACTTCATTTCTAGGTCTCTGTCTTCAGAATATTGATTTCATCCGGTCAGCCACTTTCGATGTATAATGTTTAATGTGAAAACAAAGCTGTAATGGTCCCAGGAATAGAGAAGGACTCGTTTGGTTTTTAAACTGATTTAGATTCAACCAATGTTATTGGCTTGATTAATATGCTTTTTCAAGTTTGACTGTATATGGAAAATGAACACCGGCATAAGTGTCCACGCTGTGTGATAACTCAGTTTCTTTACAACTGAAGATAATGGAGGAATAAGAGAGAAATGACATTGATCACAAAAAACGTTTACGTTCAAATGTATAACTTCGGTTTAAAATGCGTAGCTCAAGAATGTTTTTGTGCCTGGGATTTACATGATGCTATGATCATGGAATGGTACTTTGTAGAATTCACTCCCATCTCCAAGTATTTCCTAGTAAAAGTTTACATTCAGGTGATTTACCATTTAAAAAAATTAATGCAGCACAGAGAAGAAAAAAAACCCATATATTTCTTTATACATTAATAGTCAAAAGAGAAGAGATTCATATTTCTCATTATCAATAACTGTGAAGAGAAATGAAAATACAAGTCGGTTTAGAAGAAAACAAAATTTAAAAGCTAAATCCTGAAAACGCTGTAATTTATTTATAAAATTATACTGGCTTAAAGAACGAGTTTTGGATTTGCCAGAAACTACAGACTTTTCCTTAGATTTCTGCGTGTCCTGCTTGCGCATTTTACTCAGGTCCCTGATCAAATATCTTCTCACAATGATCCCCACTTCCTGGGCTTCGATGATTTTCTGAAAACAAGAGCAGGTCTCAAACTTTCTGGTCTTAAAACCCTTTCGCACTCAAAAATTACTATGGACTCTGAAGAGCTTTTATTTATGAGGGTGACAGGGGACACTATTTACTGTAGTAAAACTGGAAACGTTTCAAACGGCAGGGTAAGTCAAACACGTGCCGTGAGCCATGAGGGCGACGAGGCTACCACATGGCCAGGAGCCTCTGGAAAGCTCCACTGATCTCTCGTCGTGTGAGAACGAGCGTGGAAAGGCAAAGAACGTTGTAGGACTAGTGTGAAAACCGGTGCCTTTGCAGAGCCCCTGAAGGGGTCTCGGAGACCCCCAGGATTCCCAAGTACACCGTGAGAACCCCACTCTACCCCGTACAGGCTTTGTCATTACTTGTAGCGATGATCTGACTTGTAGTAGTTAGATTGCTTCATTTCAGTCTTTTCTGGCTACAATGTAATTCCCACGAGGGCAAAGACTCTCTCTGCTGCTGATAAGTGCTTAATAAACGTAAATTTAAAAAACGCGATATGATTTCATTTACACGTGGGATCTAAAGAACAAAATCAACACACAAAACAGAAACAAACTCAAAGATACAGAGAACATTTTGATGGTTGCGAGATACGGGGGTTTGAGGGGTGGGTGATAAAAGAGAAGGGACTGAGAAGTACGAATTGGTAGTTATGAAATAGTCGTAGGGATATAAAGTATAGCTTAAGAAATATAGTCCATAATACTATAATAACTATGTAGGTGTCAGATTGTTGGAGCGATCATTTTGTGAGTTATATAAATGTCTAATCACTATGTTGCGCATCTGATACTAATATATTGTATGCCAACTGTAATTGAAAAATAAAAAAAAAATTAAAAAAAATTACTCTCTAACACCTACCTGTGTCTAGAGTGATGCAATAAAACCCCAGTATATTAAGATTTGATTACATCGGTTGCTATCGAAGTGACATTATCTGATCAGCGACTGTTTTAATGTTTTAACTTCTGGGTGAATCTCACAAATCTCCGTCAAGTATTGCCAGGAGACCTCTCCTTCTGGGGAAAAGTCTGCTTATTCTGACTTTCTCATGAAGGTTTCCAGCCCCTTTTTCTCACACTCATGCCAGTTCTGATGCTGACCTTGCACTTGATCCTCACATTAAAGTTCTGGGCACCTACGGTGCCTTGATAACTTTAAAACCCGATTGCATTTCCATCAGAAATTTTCACTAGGCTCTCACTTTGTACTTGATTTCAGGTCAGAGTGATGTTTTTCATGAGAAATGCAGTTCTTTCTTGCTGAGGGAACAGATAAGGAGCGCTTGGTACTTTATGTCTTCGCCTACCCCTTCAATTTCTAGGTCTGCTTCTGAGTTGGTGACCTCCCTGGAGAAGGTATAAGGTTTCTGCTTCTGAAACGTCTATGTGATCGAAGGAAATCAAAGAAAAATAAATTGAATATCAGCTGAAAAATAGGTAGAGACAGTATCTGGTAGGAAAGATAATTATGGCTCCCTGGAGGGACAGTACTATGCCCTGTGTGACACCTGGGCATTTTCCCTTGACTTCTGCTCGCATCTTCCGTTTCTGCCACTGCTAACTTCCCGTTAGATCCACAACACCAAAGGCAGTGTGGAGGTGGTATGAGTGAATTT
Organism: Pteropus alecto; assembly: GCF_000325575.1. Lineage (NCBI taxonomy): Eukaryota > Metazoa > Chordata > Mammalia > Chiroptera > Pteropodidae > Pteropus > Pteropus alecto. The sequence goes on from NW_006438869.1 coordinate 1,820,105, forward strand.
GGAAAGGAAACAAATGGATGCATTTGGTATTTAAAGACAATTTTAGACTTGGAACCATGATAAACTTCTGGAAAGGAGACTTTCTCATTTGTATTTCAAAACTTGGATCAAAAGGCATGTGATGAAGCGATTTCACAGAGAACCAACAATGAGGATAAACTCAAGTAATTTGAATAAATGTCTTTCCAGGAAAGGCCTTGGGGTCTCCAGAGTCCAGGTGACAGTCCTCAATCACTGGTGGAGTGAGGGAAGCAGTAGGACTTGAATCCAGGGCTTCTGGCTCCAATGGCAGGGTGGTCTACCTTGTGACCCCACCCAGAGGCTCTTCACTTCGTCTGGTCTGACTAAGGACCTGGTTGCCCCCATAACAGAAAATCAAACAAATCTGTCCTCTTTCCCAGAGCATGACACCAATATTGTCAGCCACACGATTAATATGTTTCTCATTTTGATTTGTTTAATGATTATAAAAACCTTACACTCCTGAACCACTTCTGCATCCTTTGGTGCCATGCGTACCAGGAATTATGGAAATATTTACTTCACGAGGATGTCTCTCACCTTTATTATTATTGCATAAAATATATGGAATTAATTTTGAAGCATTTTAATAATCCGACCTCTCAATGAACCTCCCTCCACACAGAATTAACTATATTCACAGTAACTGAATGAAACGGACTAACTGTAAATCAACAGTAAATAATACATTCACCTCTGTTAAACTACATAAAATTACTCTGTTTGGATTTCACGTGCTCAGAATGGTACCTTATATGACTGATACTTGGTTTTTTGAATATATTCAGATTTGGAAACTCAGGATAAGATAACATTCCTTTCTTTGCCATAACATTCAGGATGTATTAAGCGTCTAAGATTTTCTTCCTAGTATTTTCTAGAATATGGTAGAAATTTAATTTGTTCATATGCTACAGAAGCAGATGATTACTATTTCAAAATATGATATTTAAACAAATTAACGATCTCTATAAATACATAAGTCCTTTTCTCCCAAGTTTTCCATTCTAATTCTGATTCTGACTGACAAATATTTTTGGCTAAGATATAATCGCCCTTATCTCTGAGTTTATATCTCCAAGGATGCATGGATTAAAATAAGTACTTGGTCCATAGCAGTTTGGGTCAAGCTGTTCGTTTTGTGACATGCTAATGGCCCCGAGCTTCTGTCAGTAATTTTTTTTTTTCCCAGCGAAGCAACAGCAATTCTCCTAGTGACTCTGTGACATGTATTTGTTAGAATTGAGATTACACAGCTGGCAGTCACAAAATAGTGGTGGGTGGCAAAGGTTGGATGCATGATCTACATACTATTTAGGATGGCACTTTCTAAAAAATACCAAGTCTTGAAAACTCTGGTTAACTGTACATTATAATCATTGCCAGCTTTAGGGTCAAGAAGATGGGTTCGCTAAGATTCAAATTTTATTTTAATCACACCTTGGAAAGAAAAATAACAAAAGCTTTTAAACACAACAAATTAAGTACTGTGGGCTCAGGGGCTGATATTGGTGGCCATTTAGAACATTCTCAAGCTGGTTTTAGACTGCAGTTAGGGTTTTGTTAGTCTCTTTTGAGTCAGGACTAAGAGACTGGCTCTCAAGGGCGGCATGCCAGGTGCAATTTAACGTTAGCTATTTCATGTCTGTTCTAGCTAATGAATCCATTGATCGAAGAACCACAAAATCAAGGGACTAGCAGAATCTGATGGGCTTGCGCTAATTACATGAACTGTGTCAAATAGCCACTATGTGTCTATACGCTGTTTATTTATCAAGAATATAAACACGGTAGACTGTTCCAGTGGCTCGTAGAATGTTCAGCTGATTATTCTCTTTGCTCCTCATATTCATTCTCTGCCCTTTTCTCCAAAAAGACTGATCATGAGATTCCCTTGGAATTTGGCCAGTGGGAGGCAAATGAGAAGATGGGGAAGAGACAGAGGTTAGGATACTATTCCTTTGGAGCTCCTGCCACGCCTCCTGATTCTGCTGGTACGTGTCCCTGCAGGCTTCCTTCAGGACTAAGGGTGACAAGGACTTCTGTCTGTCGCTACTACCTGAGTACCTCAGCAGGCACCCAGTCCTATTTCCTTCATCTTGCCCACGCCTTTGTAAATAGTACCTTAATTAAATTCTCTCCAGTTAAACTCATTTGAGTAAACTCTATTTCCCACCTGAACTCTGATATAGATACAAACAGCAACTGGCATTTCTATTTTACAAGTACTTAAAATGAGCAATTCGTGATTCCCCCAAATGAGAGTTATTATCTATTCGATAGTTTACAAATTAATTTCTTAAATTTTACTCAATTAGTTCAGCCTCAAAGTGACTCTGAAAATGTTAAGAACAAATAAATGTTTCTTAAGAATGACAATATTTTACATTTCACTGTGATTCATATCCTGTGGCATAAAACTTTTGGGTGGTGCTTTCATCACGTGTGTGTGTGTGTGTGTGTGTGTGTGTGTGTGTGTGTGTGTATTATTGTTTATTTTGCTTTATATCCTCTCTTATCTTCAAACGAGAAAGCATGGGTTTACAAAAAGAATATTTAACTAAAATCCTAGAAGTCTTCAGACAGATAATTCAGTACATAGTAACATAACTAATCTTTCTGAAAAAAAACAAAACTCAGCAGTTACCGATTTTGATTCAGTAGATCAAAAATCTGTTTCTTAATTAACGTGATTGTATTTTTCCTTTTTGATTATTTACTTTTAAGTTTACTGGGTTGTAATCAAAGACAGTGCCTTTCTATACATTTTAATTTTTAGAATTGTCTAAAATAGCTGATCAATTATTGTAAATATTCCTTGGACATATATAACAAATGTATGTTATCATTCAACAAATACAACTTTTAAAATTAATTTAATGCATTAATTTTTCTAATAATTTATTCCAAATTTCTGTGGCTTTTTCTTCAGCTATTCAGTCTGATTCTGAAAAATATACATGGAAATAGTCACAACATTTTTCACCAACTTTTCATTTTTAATATTTTCAAGCTTTCATTTTTGTTCTGACATTCAGGTGCTAGATTTGGTGCATGCATGCTCACTAGATTTCAGTATGAATTTATCTCATCTTTATAAGTTTCCACTACATAAGTCCTCTTCAACCCTGCTTGGTGCTTCTGCATGAAATTTCATTCCATCTCACATTTTCTTCTGAATCTTGCTCTCTGTGTTCTTTGTATTTGCTGCCACTACTGTGTCTATTCCTTTAATTTCAACATTTACTTCATTAATATTAGTGTGTCTCATAAACATCACATTACTATGTTCTCTGTTTACTACAAACCTGAATTTTTATTTTCAAAGGAGAATTCAGTGTGCTGATAGGTTCGTTGAGTTGATATCTCTTTTTAATTTGTTTGCCTCTTTTTATTCTCCCTTCTTTTTTCTATACTTTTCACGTATTAAAGGTTATTCCCCCCCAACTAAACTCATAATCGAAGAGTGTTTCTCTATTATTATGCTGAAAAATGAGATATCCAATATTATCCTCCCTACCAAGATAAACTATTTTATCTCTGCTTTAGTACTCTCTAATAAACAGAGTATATGTACCTCAAATGTTAATTAAATATAGTTCTAACGACAACTACCTCTACGAGACAAATATATTTATTGACCCAAAGAGAAGAGGTAACAATCCTACATTGTAAAATATAAAATCCAGAGAACGAGGATCATACATACCCGTATCTTACTTATAGGAGTTCTACTGGAAAGATGCATATGGGTTTAAATCTATCTGAATATTCAGTATGATGCATATGCTATCCTAATAGAAAAATTATACTACACTAATTATACTATCCTAACAGTAGAATTATAAAGATTATAGAGAAAATGAACTAATAAGTAAATTAAACATTTCCAAGATCAGTTTACTATTTTATTTTTATATCTTCCTTTTCTATAGAAAACCTTGAGGAGTATTCAAGGAAATTACATATTTTTTAAATTAAGGAACAAAATGCTCCACTGATTTCTAATGTAGAAATTATCAAGGTAATACATGTTTTCATGATTTAATTTTTAGCTTTTTGTGGGACTTTATTAAAATAAGTCAAGAGAAGCCTATGATTTATTAAGTGAGGCTCGTTTCAACCCATAGAACTTTAGTTTTAAGTCTCAACCACTCTAGTTGAAAAATATGTAATTACATGGAGGTAAAGAAATCTTTAAATTCTTTATTGAGATTAATATTGCAATGTAAGATAGCTAAATGTAGAAATGTAAGAAGTTATTGCAAAGTACTATAGCATAGCACTAAATAATACTGCGTATGTTACGTAAATTTTTTCCATTTTGTTATATAATCGCCGTACTGTTCAAAATCTCTACCCATAATGATCTGTAGGAGTAACACATTATCAATTAATGTTAAAACAGACCCTGTGTTGATTAAACACATATAGGATGAGTTTCTACAATGTGCTGGTCTAGATGCCCAAAAGGATATCGGCTAAGTGAGAATCACCAATTACGATTGGTGAAAAATCTAGAAGCCAATAAGTGTCTTAAGAGAGTTTGTAATCTAATGAGGGTTGGGGTGAAGTAATGTGGGAATGAAATACATGAGCGTAGAGTGAAATGGATAAAAGAAGTATAAACACATCTTGAGGTCCTATTACATATGTCTCGTGATAGTAGTTATATTAGCAAAAATAATGACATAATACCCTTATATTCGGTCTTCAAGATTGCCGTTTGACTCGACTTACTTTCACTCGTTGAATAACCCTGTGGGTCAAGTATTCCTGATTCTTGCAGTGATCTAATGCAGGAGTCCACCAGCTCAAGACCTGTCGTGAGTTCATCTTCGATATCTTTTTGACCATCTGAAATACAATATTTTAAAGTCATGAACGAAATCTCGATAATATTAATATTGAAGTTGAAGGCTATCATTTAAAAATCAAGAGTGTCCTAACCAAAGATATTCCCTCTATGAAGTATTCCCCGGCCAACCAGTATTGAAAGCTAAGACCAGTCAATTCCATGCATCTATGAAGGACATAAAGTAAACTAGGGAATTGTGACAACTCAACTCCTATGAAATGGTGAGCTATCGCCAACGACTTCATTGAATTTTAGTCTCAAGGTATTGTCATATTCATTTTCACAAGTCTCTTCCTGAAGTTCGGAAGAAAATTAGTCAGTAGAGATACATGTAGAAGTAAGCGTAAGGGTTCATTAAAAGCCATACTTTACCTTGCGATTGCCAGTGAAACTGTTCTTCTGCTGAACTGTAAAAAAGAGAACACACAGGAGTGATGTATCAGTTAGAAACGCAAGGACACTAGACCACAACCCGCGAAGGCGCGTTAGGGCGGTAATGATGGCTCCGAGGCGCTTCCTGAAATTTCTTACTGAGAAAAGGGATCCCATTTTGATAGTCTTAACTTTAATCCATTTGGTGTATGGATACCTCTTTGGATTCACAGGTATTAGCCTGCTATAAATGGATACTGTCCAGTAATTTTCAAAAGAACATCTCTATTTTTACAAAGCTCGGCCTATTATACTTATTCCTTACAATAGTTTCTACATACATTTCTACCCAATTTTAAAATACAAGTCTGAAGAGTTTCAAGTAGACTTTCTAAGGTAGATTAAGAAATAACTTTTTCCTTTTTCATTATAAAGAAGATAAATATATACCTTCTTTTGGACATATCATATGAACAGTTCCTTTCGGTTGATTATTATGGTTTAAATTTAGTAATTTAAAAATTATAACACTTTACCACCAACTGATTACACAGGTTGAAAATTCTCTACAAACTCATTTTAGAAAATGACCCCAGTAGAAAGGGGTGTTCATAGACATGATGTGCCGAAAAGATCGTGCAGAGTTCATCTGTGTAGGCAACATGGATTCATTTTGAATGACTTATTAAATACATAAACAAATTTAAAATTTATAAATATAAACAATGTTCATTATCTACGCAAATATTTCTGACATGCCCCTTTTTATATGTCAATAACTGAGAAATCTGGATGTCAATTACTGACAGGCATCATTTTGAGAATGATTTTCTGTGCATATTTCACTGCATCTTTTGCTCTGATCAAGGGGCTTCTATGAATAGCTCATCAGTTTCACAACAGCAAGTGGGTTTTAGAACTTTAATCTGTATCTCCGAGATGAATTCTGAATACATTTACGGGGGAAGAGGGGAATTCTGGTATAAATCAGTGTTCAGAAAAGCCATGATTGATGTAAGCGAATACAAGAGTAGTCCCTTAAGGGACATATGACTTTTATATGGTACCCTGATCTGCAGCCAAGCCACTGTAGGCAACTGGAAAATGGTTTTACAAGGATGAGAGCTACAGACAGTAAATACATGAAGTGAGAACATTATAAATTCAGTCCAATGCAACTTTTCCTGGCATCGAAAAGATGTAACGTTATGTAGCAGTAACATCTAACTACAAAGTTTAATACTTAAAACAGAAACGTAATCCTATAATCAATATTTTAAAAACTGCAGAGCCATGTTCACTTAGTATAGAAGTGGAAAATGCTTTCATATTTGTAGTAGGTAGAATGGGGCACCTCTCCTCAAAAATATAGGTCCACATCAAATCCCTAGAAACTGAGAATCCTTATTGGAAAAGGGTTTTTGTAGATGTAATGAAGTTACAGATATTCAGATGAGACTGTCTTAAAGCCAAAGACAAGTGTCCTCATAAGAGACAGAAGAGGAGAGAGGCACAGAGAAGGCCACATGAAGATGGAGGCAGAGATTGGAGTTCTGCATCTACAGCCAGTGGACGCCTGGAGCCATCCGCACCTGAAGGAGGTAAGGAAGGGTCTTCTCCTCCAGGTTCCTAGGGATCACAGTCCTGCTGACGCACCTTGATTTTGAAATTCTGGCCCCCAAAACGGCAAAATAATAAATTTCTTTTGTTTTAGATCACTCAATTGTGGCAATTTTTTATGGAAGCCCCAAGGAACTGACACGGTGTTTTTCCGATACAACGATAATGTCCTGTTTTACCCTCCTTGGTTTACGACTACCTCTATGCTGCGACCTTCACGACAACCACAGATCTCTTCTGGTAGATGGGGAGTAACAGGATTACCGATACTAACTAACTTGACCGCACAGACCACGAGGAGCTCGGCAGGGGTTTAAACGAATGTGTCCTGACTCATAATCTGAAGTCGTGGAGGGAGACACACTGACGTCACTTCCCACCTGAAGTGATAGAGTGAACAAGTCCCTGGAAGCTTCTCCCAAGGCCCATCGAAGTCCCGCACTCCTCCTCTTGCAGACACATCCAAGACTACATTCCCCCACCCCCTTGCGCAGAAAAGAGTCATGTGAAAGTCTGTGAGAGGAAAGGACAAATGCCACCTCCTGCCCAAGGCACAGAGGGCTGGCCTACGGTCTTCATTCTCATTCTGTGCTAAGCCCTCTGTCAACGTGGGTCCCTGAATAACCTCGTGGAGGGCAGAGTTCTGCCGACCCAGAGAAGACAAAGCACGAGTGAGAAGCAAACACTGCTGTGTTAAAACTGACACTGGACGGGTGTTTCCCTGGAGTAAATGTCACACTGAATGGCACAGAAATGTGCCATTATTTGAGTTCATAATGCATTTCCTGTTTCTCCATCTTCATTTCCATATTATAGAGCTGGTCACTCTGGCACAAATCAGGTGGAACCACACCTTACACTCCTCCTTCGAGATTTATCCACTCACCTGCACTGACGGGTGGTTTCATGTGCAGGACGATGACACACCATACTATTACATATTTACTTTTTGTTACTGTTATATCATACTTTACTTTCAAAAGTGTTCCTATTTTATGATGCGACAGACAGGAAGAAACTTTTTTTATTGCAATTGAGAAAAATGTCATTGGCAGTGAACACGAAACTATCCTCTCTAAGCAGAGGTGCCTTCCTTTTGGGCAGACACAGAGCATTAATCACTTAAATGGTTTCCTGATTGCTTTAGTGCAGTTAAAATGCATTAAAAGTATGAATGATCATAGAAAATTGAAGTCCCACGAGAAACCTGGTTTGGATTTCATTTCCTTTGAGTGCACACTCTACTCTGCCTGTTAGGGGATTCTATGCAATTGCATATTTTATGTACTTGATTCCATCTCTTAAAAATTGCTGTAAGGTGGATGATTTTTTAAAAAGCAAACAGACTATTTATTCGTTCAATAAACATTGATTATGCCTGTGTCTCTGACACTTCTCTTTCAGGTGTTTAGGAATTATTCATGCTGAACTTTTTCCCAATTGTACGATTCAATTTAACATAATAGAAAAGCCATTTCTGAAGCTGTTGTGACTACACGCATGTTCAATATCAGGAAATAAAGTGGCTTTCACTACTGAAATGCTATTTCTTGAAACAGAAATAATCTTAAATAAAAATATAAATGTAATTTATATCACTCCACGTGTATTTAACCATAACTATATATAAGTTCCACAATCCGAATATTGTGAGAAAACTAATGAAAACTATTATAAGTAATATTTAAACTTTAAACATATCTCTAATATGTACAAAAACCAGGGATGCTAGGACACAGTTTTAAAAACAATCTATTAAAAGCACTAATTTTAATAGCTAACACTTATATAGCTCTCACTTTATACCAGGCAATATTCTAACTGACTTATAGTTAATATTCGTGCCAAAACATTTAGGAGAAGTAACACTTTCCCATTTAACAGATAATGAAAACGAGGTAAAAAGATATTAAAGAATTTGCTGGAAGTGCCACAGCCAGCAAGTAGTAGAGCCAGGATTGGGAACACATCCTGAACTCTGTTCTATTCACATTTGTCTGCATCGAAAATAAACCTCTGTGTGATAAAAACAAAAATATTAACACCATAAACCGAGGACATACGAGCCACATCCTGGGAGGAGACATCTGCAATGCATATGACTTACAAAGGGTTAGTTTCCAGAACGTATAAATAACTCCTACAAATCAATAAGACAGAGATGAGAAGATCTAATAGAAGTCAACAAATACATGTATAGCTGAGGCATAGCAGAGGAATCAAGAATGTATGGCTACTGAATACATGAAAAGATACTCAACTCTACTAGGAATTGAAGGAATGCGTATTAGACACAGGATATCTTTTTATACTATTTAGAGTATAAAACATTTAGAAAGTCTGACGATACTCAGTGTTGGGGAGGAGATGGGAAAATAAGAATTCTCGTACATTGCAGATGCGTGAATAAGTTAGTCAAATGCTTGGGTGAGCTACGAGGCAATACCTGGTAATGTTTTACATGCAATACCCGATCAGCCTGCAGTTCCGCTTCTGGGTAGAGACTCCAGGGGAACCCACGCACCTGCACCTAGGAGACTCGTATGGGACTCTCATGCCTACACGTCCTTGTCCGCAGCAGCAAAGCAATGGAAAGCACGGAAGTGGTCAGCAATAGGGAAATGCATAAATACGGTAATATGATTACGTATCATATATGACACACATGGATTAAATATTATTCATCAGTTAAAATGAATTAGCCAGATACCTATATGCCAACATGGGTAGTTCTCGAAAACAAAATATAAAGTGAAAAATGCAGATTGCACATAAGAAATATATCACACAATCCCAATAATGGGAATTTTAAAAAACTATACGGGAGTTTTTACTACACAGTACTATTATCTATTTTTTATTAAATTTATTGGGGTGACATTGGTTAATAAAATTATATAGGTTTCAAGTGTACAGTTCAATAATATATCATATGTATATTGCATTGTGTGTTCACCACCCCAAGTTAAATTTCCTTTCATCACCATATATTTGACACGTGTGTGTGTGTGTGTGTGTGTGTGTGTGTGTGTGTGTGTACAGAGAGAGGATGTAAGCATATGGATTACAAAGATGTACTCAAAATCATGAATGGTGGAGGCCTCTTTGGGGGACAAAGAGAAATGAGTATAAGGAGTAAAAAGAAATTTCACTTGTGTATCTACTGTCATGCTGTATAATGAAAAATGAGGACAAAATGTTAAAATTAATTTAAGAATACCTTTGATACTAGAAATAGGAAAAAAATCATGATTCTTACATTTAAAAACATGTTTAGTTAGTTAAATCCTTAGATAAATCCTTGTGATTCGGTTTTACATAATATTCTCATCGTTGTTAGAATCACTCACAGTTGAAACTTAAATGATGCAAAACAATTCTGAAAGACATACATACACGACAGAAAAAAGAATGGTTTTAGATGGAAGTGTTTTCTCCCTCTACTTTGCATTCGAGAAAAATGACAATATCACTTTTAGAATGTTTCAAGTTGGACATACCTTGAACATTTCAAGTAAGCAACCGAGAACTTTCAAGTTCTTAGAGTGCGATGCGGGGCGGGGGACGGGGCTAGTTTAAATCAAAGAATGACCTTTGAATCCCTTGAGATGTGATTTTCGCTCTCACTTCCGGCAAGACAGTCTCCCTACCCATCTCCAGGCTATTTCTAATAAAAAAAAATATATACATATATAGGAAAGTTCAGAGAGTTTTCTTAAGGTCAGGCCAAGACACAAAGCACACAATTACTACAGCTATTCTGTTATGAACCCGTTCAAACACATTTTCTTATTTCCTTTTTCAACTTTCTGATGCCCAAAGCATCAATTCTCTACACCGTATCCTGTGCTGTATTATTGCTCAGGATATCTTTCAAAACAAAATAAAGAACTATGAGATTTTGTTCGTTTGCTTTCAAGTTAAGCAATGCACCTAAAACAGAAGCCGGAAAAAATATTGTGAAATAAATTGCTTCATTCCTGACGTTTGATTCTAGCTGGCAGAAGGGAACAAAGGGCTTTATATTTATGATGTCCACATAACCTAAAATTGTATTTTGACCTAAAGTGGTTTTCAGTGTATGGTTTCGCATGCAGACATATCGCAAGAATAGGCATCAGTTGCAAAATAAAATGACCTTTGTCAAAAGTCCTAAACACTGTGGAAATGTAACATATTCAGTAAAAATGGTGAGAAGGGGTGCCCCACGGAGCTTTGCTCCAGGCTGCTGTTGCCCACATACCTGAGGGCGTGGTATCCGGCCCTTGCGGCTGAGTCGGGGAGCAACCCTGCTCCTTCCAGAACTTTCCGTGGAGCCAATTCCCCTTCAGTCCACGGACTGTGTTCCCTACAAGTATCTGTGCCACATCCTCAGGTGATGCTGTAACATCCCTGCTGCAAAACTAGAACATTTACTTCTTTCTTAGATCACGCATCTTTACGCTTTAACTATTTTCATCAAAAATATGATTTCACAGCTATCATAAAAACGTTTCTGGGGCTACGATGGGTAAACAGCCGCAGTGCAAACCCCTAAGCTAGGGGACAGCGGTGAAGCGTGTAGCTCGGCAACCAGGCTCTGCTGCTCTCAGTCTAGGCCCTTCGGCGAAGTTATTTAAATTCTCTTGTACCAAATGAAGACATTTGGAGGATTAAATAGACTTTGAGCACATCACTTAGTCTCCCTAAGCCTCAGTTTCCCCATTTTGCAAATGGGGATATTACTAAAATTTTCTCCCTAGAGACCTTGCAAATGTTAAGAATGTAATATACGTAAAACCCATAGAACGGTGCTGGCAATATGGGAGGCATTAAAGGGGAAAAAAAAGTGAGCTCTGGTTATCACATGCAGATGGACGGAGGCCGGAGCCAGTCCAGCCAGCTGATGGGACGGCAAGCCAGTAGGTCAGCGACATGGAATTTAGCTTGTCTATGTCTGGGGCCAACAAATAGTATCGCACAATTATGTTACAGGCCTTTCAGAATTTAAATTGTCTTTTTTTTTGCCCCCTACACTAAACTGGGGAATTAAAAAAAAAACAAAAAAAGGCAGTCTATGATTTCCGAAGAAAGATGATTAGCTTTTAAACCCTGTTTTCCAATCAGTCCTGTATAGGATGCTTCTCTGGGAAACTGGGAGCGTTCTTTCTCTCCTTCGTAAAATCTTAAAGACTATCCGCTATTTCCAAAACCTTGGAAGAAAATAAATCAGACCTAATTACTATTAATAATTTCCTTGTTAATTTGAGGCAGAAGAAATTCATATTCTAAACTAACTGTGTTGCATTTGGTGACTGATGAATTATCCAGGCAACCGATACGACAAAGCAGTGCCGGCTCTCACACTGGGCTCAAACGCACGCGGTTCCAATGTTTATCACAGGATACCACCCGCCGTCGAGTCTGTCAGCTAGCCAGCTAGAGCCAGACAAGGGAGAATGAATGGGAATCCTGTTTTGTTTTAGTTCCTTCCAAATACATACTCCAGTTTCTAGCAAACACATGGAATTAGCCGTAGGCTCCATCTCTCTGCACAAAAGCCAAGCTCCAACCATGGGAAAGACAGGCATCCGAGTTTCTCTTCTCCAAAGGCTTTTATACTTTGGGAGTTGATTGTACTTACATTACAAGAGGCGTATTATATGTAAACTTCAATATCAGAACAAAGAACAAATGGTGAATTATCAACTAGAAAATTCTCATGTTATATTTCCCTCCCTAGTTGTTTGGGAGACTTCTCATGGACGGGCATTAGTTTTTTTTTTTTTTTTTAATGCTTACGTGAGAACAGCAGAATTTTACAGTAACTGAAGCAACATTTCAGAATGCCAGTCACACTAGACAATGAAGGACCACGATATCTTCCTCTGCGAACACCCCATAAACTGGAGTGTGCTAATTTACAACTGCAGATGACCAGGGAGTAGTTCATCCATTGACATTGAGATTTTACAATATCCTGAAATGCCTTCGGACTATCAAAAATTGAATAGTTTGTGTAGTTTACATGCTAAATATATCATACACTGTTATATTGATAAATCTCCATTGGCGTTCATTGTAACTCATGGTTAGATGGTCGGTGAAGGTGTCATTCACTGATCCTGAGGTTGAAAGAGTGCTCACTGTACTGTGCGGTCTGACCATTTCTGGCTGATTTCTTAGGCAGGAACAGAGTAGCTGGTGTGTGTTTGCTGACAGAGGCAGCACCTAAGGCGTCTCAGAAGTTCCAAACTTCAGTCTTTTGTATTCAGTATCCCAGAACTGTCCCCATTGTTATGGTCCTCTCAGCAAAGGGGGCTCCTTATCCTTGGGGACATCTCTGGGGAAAAAAACATGTCAAGTTCATGTTCTCCTAGCCTCTTGTGATCATGTGTGGATGGGCGCGAGAAGTATGTTTATGTGTGAGTGTGTGTGAATATGTATTTGTGTGAACCTCCCTCTGCGGTTCTTCTAAAACACACAGATTTGCTTAGTTTTTTTTTTTACCTTCTCTTATTCCATACGTGTGTTGTCTGTTACAGACATGTCAAACTCTGAGTATTGAATTTGCACGAAATTGATATGATTTTATTAATATAAGTGAAGCTAACACATCTTAGAAATTTAATGGAAATTTATGCAAATAACCGTGGACTATTTCATAGGGAAGGAAAAACTGGGTCTTCTGTTTTGTGACAGATGATTTGTAAAAATAAATTTCAATTTTAGTGCCCTTGTATAACAGAAACCATGTAATATTCATAAACGACTCTCATGGTCTTATAGATCTTTACTTCCTTATGAGCAGGAGTGGTTTTTAAACAATTTGAAGGTTCAGTTTAAATGTTTAATGGGTACACAAACGTACATAGCAATCTATTCCTGATTGCCCCAAACTAGAAGCAACCAAATGTGTTGCAACAGGTGAATGATTACACAAGCTGACACATCTATACCAAGGAGATGTATGCAGCAATAAAAAGAAATGGATTATTGATATATGCAGCAAGAGACAACTTGGGAGGGATCTCAAGGGAATTCTGCTGAGTGCAAAAGATAAATAACATTCTTGAAATAACAAAATTATAGAACTAGAGAAGAGGTTAGTGGTTGCCAGGGCTTCGGGAGGGAGGTGAGTGTGGGTGTGACTATAAAGGGGTGGCATGAGGGTCCTTGTGATGTTGAAACAGTCCCACATCCTGATTGTGGCAGTGGTTCCACAAAGCTACTTGTGATAAAATTGCATAGAACTGCGCGTGCACGCGCACGCACGCACACACACGCACGCGCGCACACACACACACACACACACACACACACAGAGTAAGATCGACACTAGGGAAATCTGTGAATTATACCAACATCAGTTTCCTGGGGTATCATATTATATATTTTGCCCGACGTTTCCTTTGGTTCGGACTGAGAAGTTACAGGATTTCATTTTGCCACTTCCTGTGAATCTATAATCCTTTGAAAATAAAAAGCTGAAAAACAGTAAGGTACAGGGTACAGTGTGGCATGCTTCGTTTTTTTTTCCCGGAACTGCTTTTTCTACATGCCATACGCTACTCGATTATTCCCAAGTGATAATTAAACTAGAATTATAGGAAGAGTGAGAATAGTGGAGTTAAAAGAAAGACAGGAAGGAACGAAGAAGAAACAGAAACATCGATTCCAATGATCTCTTTTGTTCTTCATTCTTAGCAGCCAGACCTCAGGTGACAAAGCCCCGGGCTCCTTGCGGCTTTACTCTGTGAATGAAGGCGACAGCCTTGGAGCAGAAAATACACCAATCGCACTGCCCACTGCCAATCCGATGGAAGGAATTGTGCTGCTTCTGAATGAAAACTCACGCCTTCTACCTAAGCTCATCAGACGCCCGTGTCACTTGCATTCCCATACGTTTGCAGAGAAAATTAAACATGGTGCTTTGGCTTACAGGACCAGAAGAAAGTCCAAGTCTTCACATTCTACATGAGTCCAAGAGACCGCATGTGATATCATTCACTGGCTCTCTGGAAGCGTGCTCATTAGTTAGCCTTTTCCCCTGGCAGATATGCTCCTGCCCTTGTCACCGGTTCATGGGGGAGCCACCGCCATAACAGCCCATTGCCACGGCTGCCTCCCCAGCATCCCGACTCCTGAAAACCAGTCTACCTGATTACATCTGTCTGTTTCTTTCCATACTTATTGAGGTGGGAAAAAGATTACATTAAAAATATCATTTCCTTTCCAACATTTAACATCTGATATTTGAAACTGAAAAGCTGGAGGCGCTGCCCCATTTTTCTCTCCACCTTCGCATCCTGCGGTGGCTGTGTTCGTCCCGAAGTTCTCCGTTTAGGAAAGCCTGAGGATTTGAATGCGAGCTTTCACTCGACAACTGTGCTGCCAGCCAAATGTATACAATCATTTAAAAATCCATGAATCGAAATATCTACTAATATTCTTAAGATATTTAAAGCACATCTTTCCCCAAAATCACTTTCGAGATACAAAATATCTACCCATCCATTTTCCATGTCTTTGAAACCTGCCCCCCTTAATCGATGTGGACCAAAATTCTCTCCTTCACCAAATTACCATTAGGCTCTTCTGAGCTCTCTTTCTGACGAAGCCCAATCTTGGGCTCCCATGTCCTTCTTTGTAGAGTCCAGTTTTAGCAAGAAAATCCTGTGAAGTCAGTGCAACCAGAATCCCCCACGCTCCATATCTGATCACCCTCAATATCTAATCCCGTCCGTCATCCTCCGTCACCCCGCAGGCGACGTCTGATCAACCTGGCTTGTCTTCAGCAAGAATCTCGTGAGGTTGAACCGTCAGAATCCACCCTTACTCCTGATACCTCCTCTTAGTAATTTCCCATCCACTCACCCCCACCCTGCTCCTTGGGTATAAATTCCCACTTTTTCTTGCTGTATTTGGAGTGGAGCCCCATCTCTCTTCCCCACTACAAAATCCCACTGTAGTAGCCCCTCTTGGATAAAGCCTGCCTTACCATTCTCAAGCAAGAATCACTGAATAATTTTTTAACACCATCTGCCTGAGAGGAACATGGACAAAGTCACGTGCCCTCCCTGTCCTCAATCTCCTCACGCATGCTGAGACAACGCTATCAGGGTGGGCGCCACAGTACTGGGTGCTGTTGGCCAAAATGAACACCGCCTCCACTCAGAGGGCCTCATGCTCGGTTTCACGCTTCGCTGTTGCCGTCTTGAAACTCTTAAAAATTCCATCTTTGAACTTGTGTTTTACCAGCGAAATGCAATGGGACAATGAAACGGGCACGAGTGGAGAAGAACACACGACATGCACGTCCTCTGCTCCTTGCTGCCTCGTTCACGCGCAGGTTCCCCAGGCCCTGCTGGCCCCGCGATGCCTTGTGGGAGTTGAGAACGACTCAAGGCGGGTACGAGGTAGGTGTGTTATGTTTATGACTTCCCTTCCATCCAGAATTTGCTCTAAATGAAGAAGGCAATGCTGCTCTGAAAAACATGAATGATACCCTATCGCATCCTCTCTTAGCCACGTACGCCCCTGTCCCTATGGTGGCCAGCCACTCACGCTGAAAATGATGTCTAGAAGGAAGGGGAAAGACCTGGCCACCCACAGCTCTATTTTCGGTCGGTCCTTCCTTATCCTTAGTAGAGGATGTTGGTAGAATATGTGCATATTGAGAGGTGAGATAAAAAAGTTGAGGCAGAATTGTGCAGCGTTTTCACTGTTCTGGTAATAATGAAATACAGATGCACACGTGGGCTATGGCATAGGAGTTGCATTTCAGTGATTCTGTGTACGAGTAAATGCTACTATATTTGCATTCAGATCTGGCGTTGCAGAATATAAAGGTAAATGTTAAAATTCATATTAACAATTTAAAATTTTAATTTTTACTTAGAATGACATTATACAAAGAATAAAAAACATTATGACAAGTCAAGAGAAAGACAGAGAGACCGTGAAAAAAAAAGAAAAAGCTTTACTATCTTTTTAGAGCTTTTAATGGCATTTTCACCCTGCTTTGTGAACGAGTTCCATATTTTCACTCGGCACTGGACATTGTAGGTGCTGTAGCTGGCTCTGAGCACAGCCACCTCCGATGCCATTGTGGGGATCGAATACAGATCGTAACGCAGATGAAGGTCCCAGGTGCACAGTGTCAGCCTGGCCTTCCTACATCTCCCAACGTGCTTCACACAGCTGTCTCTCTTCTATTCTTCACGTCTGCAGTCTTTTCCTGCTCTAATCAATCATCCCCCCACGTCACTGAAATCAAAATCTTAAAGCGGAAATCTGATCATCAAAATCCCTAGTTCAAAAGTCTTCAGTGGTTTCCCGTTGCCTGTGAGATCAAACCCAGGTTCCTTTGCAGAGCATGCCTGGTGTGTGAGGACCCGGTCTCAGCTGCCTGCCTTATACGTCTAGGCTGATTGAAACCCTCCGAGACCCCCTAGCAGCTTTCTCATTTATCGAAACATGCTCTGATGATTTGCTTTTATCGTTTGTCTTTGCTGGACCACATAGCATCATCTATGTGACCTTCACCTTTGTCTTCCACAGTATGAGTGAGCTCTGTGCCTAGCACTGCTAAAACGTTTGTTTATGGACGAAGATCGGTACAGTTAGCACAAAGCAGGACTTCTCGCTCACATCTGAAGTGCACTCTTTATTTATTTTGCTGAAATGTGTCATCCTTCGAATTGTACTGTGACAAAAAGGTACAATACACTTTTATTATACTTTTGTCATAAAGCATCACTGGAATATGTAAGTCGTCTACTGAGTAAATGTTCCGATTTGTACAACCTCAATTGAAATAAAAACATTCCTTAATCAGCTGCTAAGCTGTCAGTTACCCTATATGTGAAGCGCTTCAAGAACACGTATTACTTAATGGTGCGTCACGACAGATCCTTTTATAAAAACAACAAAACCTTAATTTATATTTTTATACATCTAAGTTTACATATTACTGGTCCCCCCGCCCCCTTAAAGTCAGTATATAGTACCTTAATTCAAGAGAAAGTCATGGTGAGTAAATTATTCCTCTGTGGGGGAGGGGGCGAGGGTAGAATCACAAAGGAAAATCCATCCTTTTTAAGCAACACTACGTTTTATGCCACTATGCGGCGATTTCTTTCTTTCTTTTTTTTTTCCAATTGTTAAATTCTG
The DNA here is from genome assembly GCF_000325575.1 of Pteropus alecto. Taxonomy (NCBI): domain Eukaryota; kingdom Metazoa; phylum Chordata; class Mammalia; order Chiroptera; family Pteropodidae; genus Pteropus; species Pteropus alecto. Next base: position 1,838,130 of record NW_006438869.1, read on the forward strand.
CTCACCCTATAGACTTGAACAAACTAATTTTCCTCTCCTTAATTAAGCATGTTCGCTCAAGCTTCCTGTTAAATGAAACATTATTTTCACTTATAAATGTTCCACGATGTGTTCCTACTGGTTTCTAATTGAAGACAATTATACGAAGATAAATCAGAATTCATTGGTGGCAGTTGTCATTAGCACATCCCTGATCTGCCTCTGATGGCTACATGTTGGTTTAAGGCAATAGGGCAAAGTAGGACCCCGGAGGGAGGCTTGATGAAGAAGCTCAGGAAATTCACAGGCAGTAAGGGCATCCTTCATTTTTAATTTGTTTGTTTAATCCGGCTACAGAAGAACTGGCAAAATCTTCATCACCTAATGTGCTTAATGGTCTAAATGAAATGAGTTGGTGATGTTGGTTTACTTCCTATTGAACCTATGTCTGGGTCACGCAAGCCTCTGCTAAATTACTCTAATGAGCCCTTTTCACAAAAAAAGGTACCAAAGACACTAGACTTGGCATTTGTAAAAATTTACCCAAAGTAACAAATGAGTAAAATGATGAAAGTCTCCAAAAAGTGGGTTATCATACCCCTCAAAACAGGTCATTCTCAACCCATGAGAAAATGACACCCAAACTGGAGGAGAGATTTTCTTCCATTTTTTTTTCCTATTCAAGTGTCATTTTGGTTTGGTTTGGTTTGATTTGTAGGTCGTAGGATCTGCATTTTCACTAATGGAAAAGAAAGTGACTAATTTTTGTTTTTTACTATTTTGAGTTAATATTTAAAAAAACAGACACACAAGGGAATAAAATGTTCAAATGGAATGAACTGATTCTTCCAGAATCAGGGAGGGCAATGTTGGCCTTGCTCTACTGTATAAATAGTTAATCGTTTAAAAACAATAGTGTAGCTAATGACAATTTGAATTTTTCAGAAAAGAGGCTTAAAAAGTCAAAACGAGAATAAAAATCATGTTTTCTGTTCTTTGTTTTCTTTGACCTTCAAAATAAAGAAAAAATACCCCAAAATCCAACCCTGTCCATTCAGAATTTTATATTGTTAAAGCACTATGCTGGGAAATGACTAGATTTTGCCCCATAGTGACTGGACAAACTAGACTCAATATGCAAACTTGGTAAACTGATAAAAATGTGTTTATTTTTGTGTATGTATTTAGACCTCTTTTCCCTTAACACATTCATATAAGTATGCATAGGCATATGTGTGTGTCTGTACACACACACACACACACACAACCCACCACCACCACCACGACCAACAGCAAAACATTCTTTTTGTCCTAATTTAGAAGTTGGGGCAGCATTTTGTGTCAGGGAATAGAGAATAGAAATGCCTAGTATTTGCCTTAGGGTTAATGTAAGGAAAATACATTTTGTATAAAATAAATATAAGGGTCATACTTTACATCTCCCCTTTTTTCTCCTGCTCAGAGATCCGATCGAGAACGCCAGCCCGCCATGCCGTAAACATGGGCTGTGGATTTCAAAGCAACCAAGCCGTTTAATGTGTGTAGGTCTCGATAATTGTCATCACTAATTGAAAAAATAAAAACAAACATATACTACCTATTGAGAATAGGCCAGTAGAAATACACTTATATAACATAATAGTATCAGGCAGCTATTCTTTGCTGAAGTTATGTCATTTAGTGGAAGGTTTTATGGAATTTCTTCTATTTCTTGAGCTCTCTTTTGGTGGAAGGTGCTGCCCACTCCAAGTCTGTGTTCTGCAAGTTGAGGTGAAAAGTGACAAACAGCTCTTGGAGAGGACTCAGCTAAGACCACCACAAGCCCACAGAGAGATCGGAAATCAGCTCATAGCTTTTGGACTAATACCCCACAGCTTCGATGTGGCAGCTCATCCTGGCTACTCTGGCCAGTTAAACTAGACACACCTAAGTCAGGAATGCATGTGATGAATTAAAGTTAAACACAAACTCTTGCCACCTCATCTGTTGAGAAGTGCTTTCCCTCCCTGCCCTTGAATCTGGTGTGGCCATGACCTGCTTAGTTGAGATTATTACGGTGCCGCATGAGTGAGGCTTCGTAGCTTTTTAACGAGAGATGTACTGTGGCAAAGCTTTCATGACAGAATGTTTCTCTTTGGAAGCCAGACTCTGTATAAGTTTGATGACTGGGTGAGGACTACGCTGTCAGGAAGCCCAAGCTAGCCACGTGGAGAGAGAGGGGTCCCGTGCAGGAGCACCGGAGGGCCGCACACGAGTGAAACCTCCTTAGACCTGCTCCCGTGTCCAGCCAGTAGAGTGGATGACAGCAACTCAAGTCACGTGCCACAGACAAATAACCATATGGCTTCCACCTTGATCCTTGAGCCACAGGAAGCTGAGCTAGTCAAATGGTGTAGTGAAAGCCACGAGGGTTTGGCCTAGTTTGTGAGGGGCAAGAGATAAACCGAAACAGTGTGCGTAGCACGGGACACACCTTGGCAGCTGACGATCGTAGAGGAAACTGATCTATAGATTGACTTTTAAATGTATAAGAGATAATGTATTTCTGCATTTTTATTTTGAAGAAAAAGATACTTGCAGAAATAGACAGTTAAACATTTAATTATCTGCTTCATATTATCCTGACTAAATGTATCTTCTATTTTATTTAATTCTTCCATGAATTATAGTGAATATACTAGATATACTCCATACCATAAATTTCTGGGACTGAGATTAAAAAAAAACAAACAAAAAAACACGTAAGTCCTGTTATTTTGAGAAAAAATACAATTTGAAATGGAAATGATGTATATAAAACCATAAATGAATAGTGAGTAACATAGAAAGTATTACGAGTTAGCGTAAACTGGGCATATGATGACATGAACTGATATAAAAGTGAAGTGAACTTGAAGTGAACTTCACCAGAAAAGACACCAAGGTAGGAATGTGATTGGAACCATATCTTGCTGGGAAAGATGGGTAAAATTAGATAGTAGACTCACGGGTAATTCCGTGCGAGTACTGATATGGCCGACTTTTAATATGACCTTGAGACAAAGGAAAAATAAAAATCAATAACTTATTTAACTCGGTTGAACACTTCTCGACAACATCCTATAGGGCTAAGCTCTACAGAACGTAATTCAGCCCAAGACATATTCCTCCCAGCGCTGTTGCCTGTGGTGCTGGCAGGGAAGGAAGGGTGAGGGTGAGCAGCGGTGATTTCCACTGAGCAGCGATGCCTGGGGTCTATGAGAAGAGAGGGAGCATGAGAGGAGAAACCACATCAAACGATGAGCAAAAACCAAACCAAACCAACAAAAATCCCAAGCCACCAACCAATCAACCAACCGACCAACGAGAAAACACAAAGAAATGAAGAACTCCTACAGGGACACCTTGCTTTGGACTTATTACTACAAGTGTGTGTGTGTGTGTGTGTGTTTTGCAACAGCATTCATCTTAGACTTCTCTAAAAGAGGGTTGAAATTAGCTATGTAATGAAATTTTATAGGCAAAACTGCTTTAAAAGAAACAAAAAGTGTGTGTTTTCCCCATAAGTCTTTCCAGAGTTTTATTTTCAGGCTGCCACACTAGCAGTAAAGACCTATGTTAAAATGATCTACAATAAAATAAAAATGCTCAATAGCATTGGTCATCAAGGATATGCGAATTAACACCCAAGTGAGATACTGCTTCATACCCACTTGAATGCCGATTTTTAAAATACCTACACTACCAAATGTTGGCGAGGCTGCAAAGCTACTGACTGAAACGCAGGTACCTTGCTGTGTGAGCGTACAACTGCACAATCGCTGTGGGGAAGGGTCGGATGGGTTCTTATAAAACTTAACATACACCTGCTCAGTGATCGGTGATTCCGATCCTAGATATTTTCCCCCAAATTACAAAACATGCATATACAAAAACGCTGGTGCGAGAGTGTCCTTGGCTGCCTTATTTTTAATAGCCCCAAACTGGAATGAGCCCAGGTATTCAACGATCAGAGAATAAATACATAATCTGTGGTATATTTATTTATACAAGGAAAGTTGCTAGGCAATGAAGTGATACACGCGATAGCGTGGACGAATCCAAAAGCTTCAGGCTCCGTGGAGGAAGACACCTTGCTAAATAACACAGATTCTTGGGCCCACCTACTATGGACATTCTCTAACAGGCAAAACTAATGTATGGTGGGGAGGGAAAAATGCAGCAGTAGTTGCCTCTGGGAGAGAAGGGAGAGGATTTGCTTGAGAGGGGCGTGAATTAACTTCTTGGGGTGATGGCAACGTTCCATACTGCTAGAGGTTTGGGTTACACATTTGTGTTTATTTGTTAAAACTTAATGAATGGTACATTTAAGATTTGTGCATTTCCTTGCATGTAAAGTTGTACTTCAGAGAAAAAAATAGGAACTGAAAATATATAATAAACGGAGTTATTGATGTGTGTGCTGAAGCCTTTGGGAGGGGGAGTGTAATGACACCTGTGATTTTTTTTTTGAAATGCATCAACAAAAAACATTTCTTATTTAACCAATAGTATATTTTATATAACAAATAGCATCTGAATAGAGAGACGGATAGATGAAGACAGATGTGATGAACTGACTATATCAAACTCTTAGTAGTAGGATGGAGGTGGTGGGTATTTGGATATTTATTATAAAATTCTTCCAACTTTTCTGTATGCATAATTTTTAAAAAAATTAAATGTTGGAAAAGAATTATCTATAGTACTAGCAATTGGGGGAAGAATGAATCCCACATTCCTGACTATGTCAACCTTATTTTTCAAGTCTTCTGACTCAGTTCAGTTTAGAGACACAGTTCTTATGACCTGGAGACTTCTGACAGCACATTTTCTTATTTGGGGTCTGCTTTGGAGCCCTGGTCTTGCTCCGAAGTCACTGGGTGTTAAGTGTTCGCATTTCCCAGTTCCTTGCGGGCTTATCAATGGTGACGTTAGTATTCAGGTACGATCATGAGGATAAAATCATAAGAAATAGTTCCTGCCCCTCAGGAGCTTCCACTGTTGCTGAATCTGTGGGATAGGACCAGTGGGTAACAGGCAGATGGCAGAAAAATGCACCCGTTATAAAGACCTTTCTCTAATTAGAGCTATCTGGGTTGAATTTTACACCTAGAGACAGAGGAAGTTCACCATCCCTGGAAGGGATCAATGATCTACAGTCAGGTATGTTTATTAGAATAATGACTCCATTAGAAGGACAATCCAGAATCTGATGCATAAGGTCACAAATTACAAATATGATTTATTACTGGAAGAGAGAATATCAGATTATACAGATTGTACTCAGTAACAGGGCCTTGTTAATCATCGGGCACAATATTTTAACATACTTTTACCTGTTCCTACTTTTTCTTTAACTAGAATTCAGCAGACTGCAATGGTCAGTGCCTCTCCAAAGATGTTCATTAAATTTTCTTTAGATTTTGATTAACTTATTTTAAAAAAGAATAAAACATTTGTAAACTACCCCTGCTTTCATTTTAAATTAAGGGTTAAAACATAAGCTATTCTATTTAGAAAATGGAATTTAACAAAATTTCGCCCATTATTTCTTGCTGACACTTTCAAAATTGCTTTTGACTGATGGCTTTTAAGCTCTTTTGGTTCCCTGATGTTGAGTCCCTTGTGGATTGAAAGATAAAAGTCATAGAAATGAAATCACTAGGGCACCTCAACCAACTAACACGACCGTATTTGCGAGTTCATCAGTTACGCCCTAAAATGTTAAAATGCAGGCTTAGCCTACTTCACGGAAGCCATGCACGTTTGAAGCCATACATTCTCCTAATATTTTGAAATAAACTCACCACTTTGTAAGCAATGGTCCGGAGTGTCAACTGGAAGTACTGAATGAAGCACTGTGAATAATGCCACCTGTCCATATACGCAAGAGCAAGATTATTATGATGTATCTTAGCCCTTTTAAGACTGAGCCAATTAAACTGCTCCCTGATATTTAAAAAAAAAAGTATTGGCCTCTGAGTTTCAGAAGCCCCGTGTGCTCATGACAGCAATTCTCAATCCCTTGTATAAGAAATCAAGTTGGATTTAAGATTCACACCTTTCCCCTGAGAGACTATTTTCCAAAGACGGAATGGTACAAGTTCAGATCATGGAGCATCCCCTTAATGAGCCCAGTCTGTGCCCTACGCTGTGCCCAGGGTTGAGCGGGGAAGACAGCACACAGCACTCCTGCCCTCCAGGTGGCACGAGGTTTGGCAGCCAGGGCAGGCTGGAGGGAAGAACCAAGTCGAAGCTCTGATGGCATCTAAAGCAGAGGGCTGGGAAAGACCACGTGAGGACAGGGACCAGCAGAAACGCCAGAGGAGAGACGGTGCGGGAGCCGGACAGCGCAGGTCGGGCGGTTTTCGATCAGCAAATAACAGAGGGAGTCTGACTGCGGCTGGACTGGGGCAACGAGTGCTCTGGTCTGAATGAGGACGCATGTGAACTCCAGGGGTAAGTCTGGGACACAGACAATATCCTGGTTTGCTGCAGCAAAGGAGGCATCTTCAAGAAGGAAGAGAAGGTGTGCAGTAGGAGATGGTCCAGTCCGTGAAGGACCCCAAATGTCAATATTTGCCATTTACTCTGGAAGGACTTGGGTGCCGCTGGAGGCTTCCGAGCCAACAGAATGGCCTTATGGAAGAAGGCGGTGGGTGCGAGTTCCCACAAGCATCATTACTTTGGGGGTAGTGGGGCCTCTTCTGAGTAACCAGACTTGAAAATGAGCATCTCTGCGGCGACCTGCGCGTTCGGCATAGGCTGTTATAAGGTATGTCAACTCAGCAGCCGCGGGGTGTGCATGTACTGTGTACGACCCCATAAAAGAGGACCCCACAGTCCTCCTGTAACTGATGCCGAGAGGAGTTTTGATTAAGAGGATCTCAAAGGCACGCAAAATACCCACCTGCTTGTTGTTGGGCCGCATGTGCAGACTGTGGGAATAGGATCTTCATCCTCAAAGCGGTTTCAGTATGGCAAAGGCAATCTCATGGAGAATATGCAACTATAAAAGTATATTCAACTATGGCTTTTTTCATTTCATTCATACGTTCGTTCATTCATTCATTCATTCATTCATTCAATCAACAAATATGTACGAGTGTCCACAATGTACCAGGTGCTCTTTTGGAGGCTGAGGACTCAATGGTGAACAGGCAAAGCTGTGCCACTGTGAATACTAAATCCACATGGATGTACAGGGCGAGCTGTCTGGGGAAGGTTCCAGGAGGAGTTAGGGCGTTTCCAAGTTCTAATATATGAACTTCACATGGTGCCGAGGAAAACATATGGTTGCTAATAAAATATGTATCTACTTTCACAATCACCCTTGATAAAGAGTTCTGACCTATAAGATTTAAGGAATGTAAGAAGAAGCATATTACTAAAACGAATATGATAGTTAATCGTAGTAACCTATAGTTTATCAAGGGAGACAATTTGAATGGTCTCACATACAAGATAAACAATTTCTTCACAGTACCAGCAATGTCCTTATTTTTCAGCCCTTTTGAGATCAGAGATTTAATCAGTATTTAGACAAAATTATTTAGTTCTTTCCAAAAGACATGCTTCAATTTTATCTTCATAAGGGATACACTTCATAGCCCTGCCTAAGGGATTTGCTTCTTTTACGGAAAATCTAATCTACATGTAATTCTGCTCTTTATTCTTTATTCCTTTCTCTGGAGAAAGTGAACATAGCTGCTGAAAAGGAGTTACATCTAAAAGTTGCACATGTTTAATGACTTAATATAGCTTTTCTATGAAATATCTAGAGTTGATTTTGAGATGTAAATCACACCGTCATGACTGGTGTGTGCCCACAATTAGCAGCAGGCACATCTTTTTCCACATATGGCATTTACCTGGTTGACAGGACAGCTGGCTCAAGGATGGGGTCTCAACTCCTATGCTAGCCAAACCTGGGGCCCGAAGCATGGGTTTCTCAGGTCTCTGCCACCGGCCCCACATTTTCACACTGTTGAACTAGAAGCCAAGCCATACAATCCCAGTTGCCATACTGTATGCTTGAATTGGCAATAAATCATTCCCTAGGGGCAGGCTTAGATTGCACAGAGGATTACTTGGGAATGGTGGGGGTGGGATAGGGGCAGCAGACGGTCCTCACAGACTGTAAAAGTTGCAAGGAGCAGGTCTTCTGTCCCTGACTTAGCCAGAAGCTCTATGGCACCCAATTAGCCAAAAAGAGGAAGTCAAACACTCATTCTCTTTTCTTCTTTTAGTTTCTTATTAATAGGCTTCATGGAAGAAGACGTGATAACAAAAGTGATTAGTTCCCCATGGATAGTTTTTCTGTCCAAACTGTGACATTTTTTTGAGAGAGACAGACTAGAGAGGGGGTCTATCAATAGTTATACCCCCACGACTGGCATAAATCACACTGTTCTGAGCAAACTAAGAATAGGGTCTTCTCTCCATAATTAACTTGAAATTCAAAGAGTCCATTGTTAATATTCAAGTCAACACATTATTTAGATGATTTGCTCAATCTAACATATTTCCCTTCATCTCTACATAATCTCATTCATTTTAATCTATACTAATGTTTCTCAATGGAGGAAATTGGTTCACTGCATCAAAATTCTCCGTGATCAATGCCTGATTTTATCTCAAACTTAAAATAAAATGAGGTAGGTTTTTATTCTCTTCCAGCTCAATTTCTACTTTACTAGTCAACTGGCAGCGTAAGGCTTTACCTGTGATATGCTGTGATCCTGGTGAGTAGGGCTTTAAAACTATTGATAAGACAGGCAATTTACCTTGAGGATATTAAAATTCCAATGAAAAGCTCTGAGCAAATAAAATGAATTTCCAAATTCTTATGTACTATTATTGGATGAGAATATGTTGGCTGCAGAGAATCCCCAAGTGAGAAATACTGGGACATAATCTAGCCCTATATTCAGAAACTGAGAAGGCTAAAGTGTATTTTGACTTTCACTGTACAGCAAATGTGCCTCTGCTCCAGGCCACCATGATGTCCAAGGGCCGATATGTGTATTTTTACATACACAAAATAAAGTAAGTACACGTTGGGAAAACAGAAAGCACAAAAAGATCCATTCTCTCCCCAAATTAAAATTGATTGTCAGATGGCATGGCCAAAGTTATTCTCGGAATTCTAATGTCTATAAACTTGTCAAACTGTATTTTAACATTCATATGCAAACTTAAATATAATGTCAACATAGTCATGTAGAGAGAGAATATATATTTGTTGATGTCTCATTGTCTTTCATGAAAAGATACAGACTGTATAGAAAATACCCACAGTTGCCAGAAAGTTTCAAATTCAGAAAAAAAATGTGTGTGTGTGTGTGTTTAAATTTAAAGACCCCAAAACAAAATGTACTACAATTATAGTGACTATTTTTAAGGAAAATAGTTTTGCTGTGAGGCAAAGTTAAAAAAAAAAAAAAAAAGTATTACATCAGGGTCATGTCTGGTAATTAATTTAGTCTGTTACTAAAATGTGTCATAGAATTAATAACAAACTAGTGATATTTTAGAATTTTTCTTAAAACAATGTGTAATCTTACAATGTCTAATTTCACTTATATAGAGCAGAGTTGCCAAATGTAAAAGCTGCTCATCAAGCCATTTTATTATTGAGCTCATTATATTTATAATTTAAAAAAAAAAGAAAATTGTTCGAATCTCCAACAAGGAACGGGAGCCATCTCCAACGGCACTAGGCTCGCTGCTGGGCGATAGCTCAGATCCATTACGAAGTGTGGCGGGAAGTGCATCAGTCAAACTGTCTTCTCCCTTAATCATCACTTAATGTGACTATTAACGAGATATTTTCTCCAATATGTGCTTCCATTAGCATAATTCTGGGCCCTAATTACCTTCTGCTTTTTTCATCTTTAAATATCTGACATAAAAATTGCAGTAGCAAATAGACCTGTATGGCTTTCTAATCTATTTTTTTTCCCAAACTTGTCCAGGGTGACATTCTTTCATGTGGCTTTTAATCCATTTTCTCTTGATTACTCTTTAAGATTTTTTTTTTTTAAATAAAAGTAATTCATATTTATGGTGAGAATTTGGAAATTCAGTACAGTTAAAAAATTAAAATTACTTTTAATCTCATAAATAAGAGATAATTATTGTAAACTTGCCATTGCATTTTCTTCAAGTATTATCCATTAATGTTTATTTTTAACTTTTATTTTATAAAATTAAAGTCACATTGCTTTTTCACTTGCCACTGTTTTGTAAGCTTACTCCCAGTCTTTTATTTCTTGAAAAAATAATTCATCATAGCTACACACCAGGCAACTATAGAAGTTCAACAATATTTTAAATTTACCTTATTTTTAATCATTCAGTTTACTCAAATTTCTTTTGGTTATACATTTATTTAAATAATACTATATATATATGTTTATGTCAGTGAATACGTATACGTGTATACATTGCTGTAATAATTCTCTTTATAAAACATTTGTTACTGTCTACGGCCATGCCACCCTGAGCACACCCGATCCCGTCTGATCTCGGAAGCTAAGCAGCGTCGGGCCTGGTTAGTACTTGGATGGGAGACCACCTAAGAAGACCGGGTGCTGTAGGTGTAAATAAAATAAAATAAAATAAAAAATTAAAACATCTGTTGTTTTCTTTGAACATTTCTAGAGGTGGTATTGTGGAGATGAACAATGAAACTATTTTAGTAGTCTTGATTAATTTTATAAATTCCTTTCCCAAGATACTGTTTATAGTTAGTCTGGTAAAACTTCAAGTATAATATAAAGCTTCTATTAAAAAAAAAATCTTAATTTAATATTAAGAATAGTTAGAGTCAAATGCAAATTGGAAATTCTCAATAAATCAACTTCCTAATTTCATAGGCTATATGAACACATGAGATCTATAAATTATGCACAGATTACGTCCAAACTTTTAAAGATTAGAATGGTGAAAAAACACTCTGTCCTTTATAAAACACACAATAAATCTACTTTTTGTTATTTCTATTTTCCTCAACAGAACTATAAAAGCAATTCTCCCAAATATTAAAACTTTATACCTTTATATAAACCAAGGTCAATTTGTTTTCTTGTGATGAATTTCAACTTCATGTAGCAACAGAGAGTAATGGGGTTTTTGGGTCATCTTATCCTTCTTTGTAACGATGCTTATAGGTGAACACTTAACATAGTGCCATTAACTGTTCAATCGTTCATGGTTTTGTAATTACAGTATCCCAAATTTAAATCTAGATTTTATGAGTTTAAAAACCTCAGCAATCTCATCTTTTATTTAACAATAGCATAATTTTTATTTTAATGAGGAGATATCTATGCAATACTCCACTATAGCTTCCAAGAAAAAACCATTAAAAAGGTATTATATATCTACAGGTCCATTTTATATGGGCTACTAGTACTTCTGTTTAATAGAATGTGGAAACAGAACATTTGTATGTTATTAAATAGTTTTGTGTATTGATATTTATTTAACTATTTTTTGTATAAAAATGTATGCAGATACAGACATAGATATATACTGGATAGATCAACGAATTAGTACTACACAAAGAGTTGTCTAATTGGCTTGTTGTAGATTTGGCTTAGTGTCTTAGATTATACATAGAAAATACAGCTAACACTGGAACTGAACAAGTAGGCCTAGAAAATCAACTGTGTTAATGCTGATTGGAGGTATTTGACACAACGACTAAAAATATTATTCATTCATCCTTGGTTAAAGAAAGAAGAGTAGTTTGATGAAACTTCTCGATTTCTTTATTGTGAGTACTGAATAATTTTAGAAAATGTGTTTTGATTTGCTGAAGGCTTTCTCAGGGCTCAAGGAGTAAACACGGGGTAAATTCAGATGCATCGTGTTCTAGCTTTGAACCTAAATCATTTCTAAAGCTTAAGGAAAGAAAGAGGCTTGAATCAATATGATAGTGAGAGGGAATAGATTCCATCTTATGAGATCACGGTCATGATATACACCATGAAGTAGAAATTCAGAGCGTATTGGTTTATAGCTGCACTTCACCCCAAGTGCACCAAAAGAAAAGCCATTGATGAGACCCAATGGAAACACCCTGGTACTGTGGTATTGGTACTCAATGCAGGAAGCTTTTGTTTTATAGCAATAAATTCAGACTTTAACTCTTCAGTTTCCGAAGGTGCACCCCCAAACCCCCACGCATCCCCCCACCCCCCACATGTGTCTTTATACGAGCATGTATAGACAGCTATAGACTAAATTCTCTTCGA